>NW_022900917.1:77324972-77340255 GCF_012274545.1 Fukomys damarensis
AAAAAAAAAAAAAAAAAAAAAAAAAAAAGTGATAAACGTATGATTAATTTGCAAATCAATTACTTATTCCTGAAGAAATGAAATTTGTTTGGTGGGAACACTTTCAAAGCTGAATCAATCTCTACTCAGTTTATGTAAGAAAAAGTTACTGAGAATCTACTTCATGCCAAGTGAGGGCAGAAAGATAAAAATACGTCCTAGATGATGATGATGATGAAGATGATGATGATTCTATGATAGAAGTTCCACCAATCTCTAGCTGTTACTCCACTTCTTCACCTCTAAGGGCGACAGGACAATACTTAGCCCAAGCGTTTATTAAACACTGCACTCTCTCCATTCTCTCAGAAAAGGAATGAGTTGAAAAGACTAAAATATGGGTCAGTGGATTCTGCCCAGGGAAATGATGAGCCAAAGCATACAACCCTATGAGGTTAAAATAATGAGAAATGTCAAATAAAAATATCAGTGGGAATAAAGATAATGTAGAGGGAAGATGGCGAACTGACACCAAATCTGCAGGAACCCAAATTAAATGGTTGTGTGTAACAGGGATCCCAGACCAAGGAGGATGAGTTCAGTTCAGGGCACACCTGAGCAGGCATTAACCAGAGGAGGAAGGCCAAGTAACGCAGATCAGGAGGATGAAAGGTGTGTGTGTGTGTGCGCACGTGCACATGAGCACATGTGTGGGTGCATGGTAAGTATGCATGCCTGGGGGTGGGTTTTAGGCTTTGTCAACCTTGTAGGGCATATGTTTAGGGTGAAGCTTGGATCAGTACCAAATGCTTTTGGGTATTGTGATACTTAAAGATACAAAAATACATTGATTGATAGAAGTTCCTTAGAGAATGACATATCACAATCATATCAAGAAAGGGGCTGTTGTTGATTAGGAATGTTTGCCAAAAGTACAAGAGAAATGGCACACATCCTTTGGGGCATGTCTCATAAGGAAGCAATGCTCTAAGATGGAATGGGTGGGTGAGAGGTCCTTTTATGAAATCTGACAGGTAGTCATCAGAGGACTGCCTCTGAGAATAGTCCTGAGTAATGAGGTCGAACTCATTTTCTTACAAAGAAGTCCATTCAGTTAGATTTACCTGTGCAAAAGTTCTTCTCTTGATTGGACCAAAGTCCGCTCTCACTTCCTCACACCTATGTTGGTCACAGTTCTGCCTGCTGAGCTTCAAGAGATGAGCATCTCTTTGTGTCTCACTGAACAATTGTGCTTCCCTGACTGTCTTCTTTCTCTGTATCCTCTGCTCTTCAGTCCTCTTTCCTGCTCAGTCCTGCAGGCTGCACCTATAGCAGGTAGCCAGCTAACCCACTTCTGCTTGGGCACCTCCAGGATTTTCAGAACAATCTCCCTTCTCCACCAGCTGAGCACACTGCTGAGCTACTCTAATTTTCAGAAAGTCCTTTCTTCCATGGAGTTTCCAGTTCTGACCCATCTCTTGTTCCTGCTTTTATGTTTGGGGCCACCCAAATGGTCTTGATAACATTGCTTTTGTTTCAAGGCAGTGGATGTGGGTTCAGGAGACAGAAGAACAACACAACTGGTGGTTCCCAGCATGACCTCTTTCTAGATGAACTTGCAGCCCATTGGAGGGGAGGCAAAAGCTCTGGACCCCATCCCATCTTCTCATCACTGCCTGCAGCCACCAGTTTCTCCTGATGGAAGACTAGTCTTGACTCAAATTTTCAGCCCAAGAACATTTTGCTGGCTCTATATTCGATCCTAGCTTCATGGGCAGGGGTAGCAGGATGAGGTGTCATTAAGTAAAATTAGGTAGTAAAAACTAGTTGACATAGTTTGCAGAAAACACATCCCTCTTGTGAAGCTCAAAATGCAGGAGCTTTGCTCCATAGAGTTATCTGGGAGTTGGCAATGCTTTTGCTGAAAAAGAAGATGATGACTTTACTGGACATTCAGTGATGTGGAGCTTTTAAATTAATACAGATATTTTATTTGTTTGCTTTCTTTGAAGTTCCAAGAGACAGATGCACCTTTCCCACACTTTATTCAGATTTCCTCTTGTCATGAAGTACAATTTCATTTAACATCTCTATTTTCCTAGTCTCTTGCATTCTTAATAGCTTGCAGACATTTTTGTCACTGTCCTCCATAACAAGGCCCCAAATTAGTATGCACTTATGAAGTAGATACAGCTATAAATATAGCCATGGAAGCTGACTTTAATTTATAAATTAGTTTTATCTCTCCAGCTGATGACAAGGGAGCATGACTTCTGAGGATACCAATGTGCCTAACTCTTGAAGGCAATTTGCACATTAAAAATAAGTTGCTAGCCTCTGTGGGTTTCTGCACACCCACACATTTTCGATTATGGGCAGCTATATGTGTGCAGTGCTTCAGAGAAGAAGATGAATGACAGAGAGAATGTGGGTTTCGTAGCAGAACCAGAGTCTGCAGAGCTCAGGAAATCCTTACCCTACTGGTAAAATTATTGGCAATCCTTTGCTTTCAGAAAAGAGAAGGAGGAAACTGACATTTATGGAAAACGTACCATGACCAAGTAATTTGCCTTTGGGGTCAAAGTTCTTTTGCACTTTCCCCTTCCAGGGCCTCCGAACGCAAGAGACTGGAAGCAGTTCTGTAGCTGCAGCCCAGATGATCCATGTCATAAGAGGATTGCAAGGGAAAGAATACCCAGGAAACAATAAGCTTGCATCCCACAGAGAGGCAGAATCAAAAGCAACCAAGCCAGACTGGTGCTCCGGAGAACCCCACCCACCATCTGGGTTTCCCGGAGACAGTTCAGGGGGAGGGCCAGCCACAGGCAGCTGGTTGAATTCAGGGAGAAGGCTGAGCCTTTGCACCATCCATCAAGGTGCAGCGAGTGTGAGCAGATGGGATAGAAGGTAGGAGGAGAGCTCAGGCAAGGAGGAGAGGAGAAAGAGTGAGAAGAGACAGCTGCTTTAGAGGAAAAACAGTTAAGGAAGTAGAAGGTTTGGGTGTAGAAGGAATGGGTATGAGCCTTTCCTCCTCTTTGTAACCTTAAATAACCTTCTTAAATAAGACTTTTCAAAAATCTACCTCTCTCTTCTAGGTCTGAGAAGTAATTTGCGATGTGGCAGAGGAAGAAAAAGTTTGGGCCGTGGATGGGCAGGTGTTGGTTTTTTTTCCCCCCATCTGTTGAGAGACGACCTAAGAGTAGACTGAGCTACCCAAAGGATTTTGCAAAATCCAGGTTATACCAATCGAGAAAGCTCACGGATCCTTGAAAATGGCATGGGATGAGGGTGGGTAGGAAGAGGCTGTAACATGCTTCCCTCACCCTACTGTGCCCATTCCTGAGGATTCTGATCCTAAAAACTAACTTGGGTGAGAATCCCAGGTTTCTAGACTGCGGTTCCTAGCAGGACAGGATAAGTTATTGATAACAAGGTGATTGTAAAGATTCTGCCACATGTTTTTCTTTTTTCTTTTCTCAGAACTGGGGATCAAACTCAGGACCTTGTACTTGCCTGGCAGATGCTGGCACCATTGAGCTAAATCTCTGGTCCAACTGCCACATGTTTTTGAAAACTAGAGACGAGTCACTAAATCAGGAAAATATAAAGGATGTATAGAGTATCCATTTACCCTTTCTTATTAAGGGATTCTCAATGGCCTTTATTCCTTAACTTCTAAGAGATGTGTGGCTATCTTTTATAAAAGTCAGGTATAAAACAGCACAGCTTGCAATGCATTTAAAAGGCACCTTTGTTATGTTCTCCCATCACCCCTTTAAAATTTATGCAACAGGGCCATATTTGCTTGCCCTTGAATGCAAACAAGGCAAGCCCAAGGCTTTTCTGGTTACTTGCACTTAGCCGGCAGTTCCATAGTAATTTTAAAACTCATCCATTCGTTGGCTCATTAACTGAGAGCCAACTCAAAGGCATCAGCCAAAAATGGAAACACGACTTGGTGGAGAATTTTCCTCTTTCCCCTAGATCAGTGGTTTTCATTTGAAGCATGTGAAGGGTAAAGTGGGTTCTTTGGAGATGGTTTCTCTGTTTCTTAACTTCAGTTCTAACAGTTGCCTGAACATCAGCTTCTGACTCCTGTGTAGTTGGAGTGGAGAGGAGAGGTAAGAGTGTAGAAAAAGTCCTCTTTGGATAGCACCAGCAGCAGCTGTCCTAGCCCCTGGGACCTGGCAGGAACATGGGTATTCGTGGGCACTGCAGAAATTCCACTGCTGAGAAACACCCCTGAACCCCCCTGACACACATGGAAGCAAATCTTACTTATGTAGACCCTGCACTTTCTTCCTCAGACCCTAGGAATCCAGGTTCTTTGCTTTGTCTTTGTTTGTTTGTTCTGAGGTAGTGGGAATTGAATACAGCGCCTTCAGATTGCACTATGTCTCCAAACCTTTCTTAATTTTTAATTTTGAGGCAGGGTTTTTCTAAGATGTCCAGACTTGGCTTGAACTTGTGACCCTCCCACCCCAGCCTCTCAGAGTGCTAGGATTACAGGCATGAGCCACCATACCCGGGGAAGAATTTAGGTTCTTGATAAGTTTCCAGTACCACTCAAGTTATTATTAATGGGTATGTCCCCTCTCTCAGTCCAAAGCCACACTTTCTCATGGGAAACATTCCCATGCCCATTATTGCAAGAAGCGTTAGTCTTCAGGTAGCAGGATTTCCTAGGTTCTACCCCAAAAGTGGAACATCTGCCCTCTTCTGAAGGGGACACTTCTAACACTTTGGGCAATATCTGCTGAAACTGGGGTAGCATCCAAACACAATGGTATCTTTGAAAGAGTGTTCTTAGCAATTTTTTTTCTTTCTTTCTTTCTTTCCATCCCTCTGATTTCACACACAGACACAGTGAAGAAGAGGGTGTCTGGACAGGCTCTCTG
Organism: Fukomys damarensis; assembly: GCF_012274545.1. Lineage (NCBI taxonomy): Eukaryota > Metazoa > Chordata > Mammalia > Rodentia > Bathyergidae > Fukomys > Fukomys damarensis. Next base: position 77,329,850 of record NW_022900917.1, read on the forward strand.
ACATTTCTGTGTGAATCCCGCATTCAGGGATCTGGATTGGAATTTTTCAGCTGTTGCTTCCTGGCACTTATCAGAGGCTTTGGTTTCAACATTCTGCTATAAAATTTGTTTCAAGATAATTTGTATGCCAAAAGGAACTTTTATTTTTCACTCTTCGGTCTCTCATCAAAATGTTCTATGCCTTTATCGTTCTGTGATTCAGAAGCTGAGACATACTCCCTCAGTCACAAGATGGAATGACTCACACCTGTTTTTTACTTATTCTAAAACCTGAGATAGAGGATATCTATATTAAAGTCCATCTGAGTATTTCAGAATTCCAGGTAAAGGGGACTCAGAGATGGAGAAGATTGTGTATGCTAAGAATTATGTGAATTTCATTATTCTGAGAAAATGGTAGCTAGATCCAAGTAAAAGCACCTAAAATATTAAGCTAAGATATGGCATCATATATTAAACAGCTGCTCTGTCAAGAGGCAAATCATCATCTGCTTCATTATAGTTTTTCATTTAATTTTCAAAACAATCACGATCAATGTTATGGTTTAGACCCAAATTATTCCCAAAAGATCTTATGTTCAAAAGTGAAGCTTTTGGAAGGTAACTGGCTCATGGGGAAGTCATACTCTTAACAGTGGGTTATCTATTAAGTTCACAACTCACTGTCTGTTTAGAGGTGGGGCCTGGTCAAAAGGGGCAGACCCCTGGGCACATGACATTGGAGGGTGTACTTTTGTCTTGGCTCTTATCTTCTCTCTTTGCTTCCTGGCTGGCATGACATGATCAGCTTTCTTCTGCCAGGTCTTCTGCCATGACGCTTCTGCCTTGTGCTGGATGAATCCACTGGAACAGTGAACCAAAATAAATGTCTTTAGGTTGTGAGTGTTGAATGTTTTGTCGCAACATGGGAAAGTAAGTAATACACTCGTGCCCTACCTAGCATCACTTTTCAGAGTTTGATTAGATGTCATTTTCTCTGGAAAACCTTTCCAAACCTTAGACTACACCACATGCTCTGGCTCTATTCTCTCAGGGAAGATGGTACTTGATACTTATCACACTGGATTGTACTTGTCTATTGACTTCTCTGCTTCATCGTTACTTATCTAAATAAAAACAGGGCAATGAATGCCTGTGTTATCATTTATCCTAAATGTTTTGTGTAAAGCCAGATATAGTAGATGCCCAATAAATATATTATATTAGGACACATTAATTTTATGCCTTAGCAACAAATCACCCCCAAATATAGATAGCTGAACACAACAAAAGAATCATTATGCAAAAGTTCAGAGACACTCTAGGGCAGTTTTCCTTCATGGATAGACGCAGGTAACCAGGCTGTTTGGATCTCATGGCTCCATTTAAATGAAGGTTGTTGAAATAAGGAAAAAAAAAAACAAAACAAAACACTGGAGGGATATGGGCCAGTCTCTCATCCCCCAGTCTGGGAGTATATCAGTTGCCTGGCTAGTCTTGCATAACTGAGAGGCATGGCAATGGTAGGAGGATGGAGGAGAAGCTTACAAGAAGTTTGGTGAGTGTTATGGTTTATATCTAGATGCTCCCCAAAGCCTCATATGCTTAGAGGCAGGACCTTTGCAAGCTGACCGGATTATGGGGGTTCATAGCTGACTTTCTGTTAGAAGTTGGAAGAGATGGGTCTCTGGGACATGACATGGAAGGGAGCATGACCTGGAAGGGCACATCTTTATACCCAATTCCTCCTTTGATTCTCTCTGCCTCCTGTCTATTATGAAGTAAAGAGCTAGTCCTTTGTCACACCCTGTGCCATGTCATGCTGCCTTGGATCCAGCAACTATGAACTGAAATATGAGCCAAAATAAATCTCTCCTATTTTAAATTGTAGATTTTTGGTATATTGTGTTCCAGCAAAGAGGAAAATAAGACAGTGAGCACCAGTGGAGCTGTTCACCCTATCCCTTACTCCTGTGCTGAGCCCCAAGTGGACTAGCTTGACAGGAGTTCAAAGTGAGTAGAGAATTTGGTGCATGTAAGCCATAAGAAACCCTCAGTCCTAGCAAAGAAGTCTCATCTGTCTTTTTAAACAACATGAGCTGCCATTTATGGGATGACTACTTGGTGCTCTCGCTGTGTTGCTTCTGTTCTTTGTGCAATTCTAGCTGGCAAAGTTTACAGCAGCCACGTGGCAGGGTTGGGATTTGAGCATGGGTCTACAAAGCCTGTAGTGAAAGCATTTGAGGCAAGTGTTCAAGGTTCAAATCTGTGTGTGATGGAAAAACCCAGACATGGAGTGAAGGAGTGCAAAGCTTGGAGGCTGCTGTAACGATTCGAGGGAAGAGCCATGTCTTAGTTATTTTTTTTGTTGCTGGGATAAAATACCTGACATACAAAAGTTAAAGGAGGAAAGGTTTAGTGTAGCTCTCAGTTTGTAGATATTTCAGTCCATAGACAGCTGGCTCCAAGGCAGGGTGACTTGGTACAGAGGCATTACAAGGAGAAACAATCCATGGCAGGGTAGGCAGCAAACAGCAAGCCTGCTTTTTTCTTTAATCCCATCAAGGCTGCAAGCCTTCTGGCTGGTGCCACCTACACCCAGGTTGGGCTTCTCTTTTCAGTAAATCCATCCAACTACACTCAGAACTATGCTATTTCTAACCAGTGGGCCAGTTTCATATCATACACCCTTAATCCAAGTATCATACACCCTAGTTTCAGCAGGCTCTGTAAAGCTCCACCTATGAGTGCATGCGACATTGGAAGGGCATCTAGATACAATCCAAAATAAATTGTGATTTGCTAAACCAGAGGTGGGTAATGGGACTTGGGGACATGGTCTCTTGACAGAGTGGAGGCCTTTCCTCTCAGTCAGCTTCTACATGTCTCCACTTCTGGCCACACTCCCAAGAATAGTTCAAAGGTCATTAGAAAATGAAGGTCAGGGTGTCAGTGATTGGTTTATTTCCTCTGTTTCCTCTTCATCAGCTCATTCCTGGTGACCCAGATCCAGGGACCAGAAGAGTGGAGGAGTCCATATGGAAATCAAATTTCTTTTGATATATTTATTTTTGGCAACTCTGTTGTGTGCTTGTAATGTTCAGGGGGACTTGGGGGTAGGATCTTACAGAAGGTGCAAGGTCAAGGCCCTGCATCTAGGCACTCGCATTTGAAGGAGAACAGATAGCATTCAGATGGGTCTCTCACACCACTGAGTGACAAAGGTCCTTATAAAGGTGGCAGACTGGAGCAGTTTGGGCCCAGGGGAGGAGCTACTAAGCAGAGTTGTTAGCGATGAGATTCACTAGGGAAAATATACAGTCAGAGGAGAGGCTGGGTTCAGAATCAGGGACTGTTTACACCTAAAGAGTTCTGAGCTCACTTCTTGGTGCTTTCTCCATGAACCAGTAGCTCTAATGAGAAAGCCAGAGAGCTGCCACTCTGGAAAAATATAGTATCCCTGCATCTCAGGAAGCAGGGTGATAGCAAGGATGAAGACAAGCCCTGGGCTTTGGGCACCCCAGTGTTAGCTGCTACTCTGCTCTCATTCTGTTTTGAGTCATCAGAAACTTTATCTATCTGAGCCTTTGTCTTCCCTTGAGGTCTCATCAACCTGCCAGGTGGGCAAGGGAGGATGCATTCTCCTCTTGCAGGAAACAAAACAGTATCAGGGAAGTAAAGAAGAACTGTTCTGACTTGGGTATTGCAGTTGCCCTGGGAGAAGTATCATCAACAGGCAATTTCTCTAAACCTGCTCAGCTTCTTGGGTGAAAACTAGTGCTCCAAGCCATGCTGGTCTGCTCCAGATAACGTGTCCTTCTGCTTCTGCTCATGTGTGAGGGGCACAAAAACTTAGGTGTGACTCTCTGCAGGTGTGAAGGATCACCTTCAGCCCAGTGAAGAATTTTCATGATTTTAAAAGTGGGCAAGATATTCTGCCTCCAGTAGCGTCTCTGGGACTCTGAAGCCACTTCAAAATTTAAAGTGTAAAGTGTCCACTTTACAACAGCTGCTGTGAAAGAAGCCGCCAACCTTGTCAGCCCCATCACTTTGAGGAACCAGGAGTTCTCCTCCTTTCTAAAGCAAGTCAAATATCCCAGCAATGAAGCATGACTTATTAAACTTGTGGAAATGAAGTTGTGGCTTTCATTCAGATGCAAAACACTCACTTATCCTGTTGCTCAGCATTTGGAAAGCTGTTCCACAACCTATTGGATCCTGAGTCACCTCAGTATCTATAATCAAAGCCATTCTGTACCATTAGTCTTCCAAACATTTTCTTTTTCACATGTTAAAATCATAAAATCTTGATCACAATAACTTCGACCTAGGATTACAACACAGGAAAATTCTCATTCACTTAGGCATCAATAATTCATATAATGTGGAAATTCTGGGCTTTAGGTAGGTTGTAATTGACTTTTTTTTAACTATGTGCTTTAAAAAAAGTCTCATGTTTCTAGTCACACATATGTATTTTGACTCTAATAAGTTCTTTTGGCTTTTATGCCTCATTTTCCTGCAAATGATCCCCCTTTTTTCCATCTTTATTGCTTCCTGGCCCTCATCTTGGTCCAGTGGATTATGCCTCCAATTTTTCTACCCCCCAACAAATCTCCACAGAGCAGATGGGTGATTTGTCAAGAGTCCAAATCTGCTCTGTCATTCACCCATGAGGACTTCCACTTTCTCCACTGCGTACAAGATGAAGTCCAGTTTATTGCCATGTTGGTGAGGGTATCTATAGTCTACACATACTCCTCAGCTCCATCCTCATCCTTCTTCACTGCCTCCTTTCTCTGAGGGCTACTTCAGGCATAAGAACCATCATACATTCCCCAGAGGACTTACTCTTTCTCATCTTGCATACCTGCCCTTGATGTTCCTGACTGATGCTCTCTCTGCTCCACTAAACTTCTGCTTTTTTGCAGATCTAAACTCAGACAAAGCCCTACAATCCTCTAGGAACATTTTCTTGACCTTTCAATTCAGAACAGGGATAGTTTGTTTGAGTTCTCGTGATCCCTGATACTTTCCCTTTTGTTGACTAATTGCCCCAAACTACCACTGCCCATCAGAGACTGAGCTTCTACAAGGTTGAAATCATCAAATGCCTGCTGCATAGTAGATTCTTAGTCAATATTATTTGAATGAATAAGTCATAAGCACCTTGACGATGAGCACTGCATATAAAGAAACTGCAGCTGAGAGATGTTAGTGATTTAATCCAACCATGTGAGATTTTTTCCTTCACACCATTCTTGCTTGATTCTTTCCTGTATCTCCAACAGCACAGGCCAGTGCCTGAGACATAGTGCCAAGTGTTTTTGCATGAATAATAAATACTGTGGGGCATGCTGGCTTTGGTCAGGAACCTACCATTTTCTAGGGACAGGAGAATCAAATGTGGGAGAAGGAGAATGCACCAGCTCAAGTGACCTGAGAGTCAGCCCTGTCCTCTGCAGTCACTTCAAGAAAGATTGGGAGAAGACAAAACAGCTGGATGATCCCATTAACAACCAATAATCTGGGTGTGTTGCTAAATTTGTTTGAACCTGAACTAGCAGTAACTCCCTATGGGTGCATTACCCTGCTGCTGAAATTAGATTACATAGAAATAACATTAAATGAAGGGTCACAATGCTCAGTTAACTGAAAGGCAAACTTGTGAATTTTAAGAACGTTCTCTTTGAAAGAAAGAATAGTCCATCACTGGAGCCCCTTGGGACCACTAAGGAATGTCCAGTTTGACATTTATTTTACAGAAAACACATTTTCTGTAGGGGTACTCCAAATGTACATATTATAAAAAGACAAAAATAAACATCCTAGTTTGAAATGAAAAAAAAAATACTAATGTTGGAGACCAAGGTACCATCTAATAGCTCTGTGACCTGAGGGAAGTTGTCTAATTTCTCTGAGCCCCAGCAATTTCATCTACTGGCAAGGAGTGGTGGCCGAGCACCTCCCAGTCTTGTGAGTGAGAAGGCACATACATAGACAAATCAGTGCGAGACAAGGAAGGAAGGGCATGAGGAGAACCACCTCTTCTGGTCAAGAAAGCTAAGAATGGCTCTAAGAGAGGTCACCTGAGCTAAGTGGTGAAAAATTAACTGGATTAAGCAGCAAACCATTAGTCTAGACTCTCATTACCAAAAATACAAACAGATAGAAATCTGTCAACTAAATAAGAACTCCTCAAGGGTGGGGAGATTGTTCCATGGGACTGAAAAAGAGCTTTAATAATTTTTTTCACTGAGTTTTTTGGCACTTTTTAAGTATACAGTACAGTTACATTTATCATTTGGATCTTGTACCTTTACATGACAGATCTTGGTTCTCATTTTTTCCCCATAACCCTGCCCTCTCTTCACCCCCTCCACTCTCCTGTGTTTATAAAGACTTTGTTTCCGTCTTTTTGGTTTTCTCATATAAGAGCTTTAATAGTTGTGTACAGTGAATGGCAAGCTTAACTCACTGTGGCTGCTTAATTTTGTTTTGCTAAGTTAAGGGCATACATTTGAGCCCAGGAGAGCCTCACTAGATCGCTGCACAGACCCCAGGCCTTCCTGATCACTCAATGCTTCTTGCAGCCCTCAGCATCTCTGAACAAATACTGTGCAAATATGAAAAGCACGTCATTTTGAAGAGTGACACACTTCTTGTAGGTTGGTTGCCAAGCTCTATGAGGAAAGTGGTGTTTCTCTAGGCTCAGTCCTCTGGAATTACCACTGTATCCAAGCCCAGTTCAAGATGGCTGCCACTTCCACCCAGCTTAGTTATCTATCCTTACTATAGCCAAGCTCTCCCAGCCCCTTGAGTCATAAAGCTTGGGTTGGAAATCCATCCCTGTACTGCCTGCCAGACTGTCAGGGTCCCTCTCAAAGTGCAGAATCCAGAACGGAACACACCAGTCTGAAGTATGGACAGTCCAGAGAGTGTGGGGAAGCCCTCCTCTCCTCAAGGAAGCTATGCCCTGGTTGGGGTGCCTCACTCTGCATTTGTTCGTTCCTGCCACCCACACTTGATGCACATAGAATAGAATGAAAAGTGGAATGTTTTAATGGAAAAAACACAGTCCGTGGCTTTAAAAATGAGTGACTCTGGGAAAGGCTCCTAACCTTTCTCGGTCTCACCTTGTGACTTTTACTTACCTGTAAAATAAGAGTAGTTGTGAGAATTAAATGATAGCATGACCCATCACATTGGCTTGTTCAATATTAGGCCTCTTTCTACAGGTTGTAGTGCACTCCTGTGATCCCAAATATTCTGGAGGTTGAGGCAAAGGATTGCAAGATTGAGACCAACTTGGGCAACTTGGTAAGACCCTGCTTTTATATAGAGAGAGTTTGGGATAAAACTCTGTGATACAACACTTACCTAGCATGTGCAAAGCTATATGTTAGATCTTCAGCAAGGCTAATAATAATAATAATAATAAGCTTCTCTTGCTCCTCTCCCTCACTTCCTCCCTCTCCTGTCCTTCCTTCCTTCTTCCTCTTCCCAATACTCTAAATTAATTTCCTTTCTTTCTACTGCCTACTGAAATTTCATGTTACTTTCATCCTGTACTCATTGAGGCCTGAGGATAATCAAAAGATGATCATTCTCTGTAGCTAAAAGTGGTCTAGGCCCTCTTGTTCCCTCTTCCTGATGTGCCAGCTGCCTGTGAGGACAGAGATATCTGCATTTTTCTTTGCATGGGCAGATGGCAGGGAGTGTTTGTGTTCCCAAAGAGATGCTCACTGACCCAGCTCCTCAGTTTCTCATCAAGCACTGCCATGGAAGACATCCAGAAGAAGTCTCAGCTTTCCTAACACACAGGATCACTCATGAGCCTCAGAATCTTGAAGTTTAGGAGTACTGTTATGGCTTAGATCCAAAATATCTCATGTGTTTGGAAGATGAGTGGCTCACAAGGGTGCTCTACTCATCAGTGAATCTATATGTTGATGAATTCAGTAGCTAAATGCGCAGTTAGGAGGTGAGGCCTGGTTGGGAGGAGGGTCAATGGGGCTGTGACCTGCCAGGGTATACTCATACCCAGCTCTTTCTTTCTCCCTTTTCTCTTTGCTTCCTGGATTCCATGGCATGAGCAGCATTCCTCCACCAGGCTCTCCCACTGTATTGGCCTGCTTTGGAGCCAGCCTACTATGGGCCACATCCTCTGAAACTGTGAACCACAAAAACCACTCCTCCTTTAAGTCTTGGGTACTAGGTGCTTTATGCCAGTGATGGGAACACTGACTAATATGAGTACCACATCAAGGGTCTCATATTTGAATGAGAATGAGGTGCTCATGACCAGCTTGTAGCTGGTGAGAAAGAATCTCCTGTGCTTCTGCTGATGGAAGTGGCAATAGCCATTGTAAGGATCTGTGTAGATTAGGAAACAGAAGCTCAGAGGGGATTGGTAGTTTTCCCCAGTTTACAGAGCAAGTTTTAAGTACACACAGGCTACATGCCTGGCTTTCAGAGCCCAAATTCTGTGTCCTTTAATTACGAAATATTGCCTCTGTATATTCAAAGATATCTGGGTTTTTGACTGAGTATAGATATATAATCCAGGAGTTTGATTATATTTTTCTTTTGTGATTTTTGGCTTTGGCTTTTACTTGTGATTTTTGGTTTTGTTTTGCTTATACTTAAGAATCACATTTCCCCTAGGAAAGCAATCTCCTCTTGTCATTCTTCATCTGTGATGGAGACACCACTAGATCCATCATCTGAGGAAAAATGTGGTAACTCTTAAACTCTAGCTGCTCCTGAAACCCATGCAGACTGCCCATCTCCTAGTCAGCCCCAGACTAGGGCTTTGGCTTTACAGACAACCCCATGCACCTATCTCCCCAAATCCAATCCACCTAGCATCTGCCTCTAGCTCTTTCCTGCCCAAGAAGCACAATGGCCTCCAACCAGCTACCTTTCTGAGGAGTTTCCATTGAGTCTGTGCTGCTCCCATCAGTGAGATGCTTTTCCTATACCAGGACAAACACCTTCAATGACCTAAAGGAAACAATTCTGTAGAGAATGTCTCCCAGCTAGGCATAGTGTTAGTCTACATGCCATGGGGCTAACCTTCAGATAACTCTGCAAAGGGAGACTTTAATCCCAGTTTCACAACTCTAGACCAGGTGTGATAGAGCAGGCTTGTGATCCCCACTCTAGGGAGGCTAAAGTTCAAGGCCAGCCTGGACTACACAGTCAGACTCTGTTTCAAAAACAAAAACAAACAAAACCCCAGTGATTTCACAGCTAGAAAGTAATAGTGGAGCTCAACTTTGCAGACTGCCTATCTGCAGGTACACCTTGCTGTACTCACTGCACACTACTGCCTCCCAGGTGCTAGCCACTCCCCTTGGTGTCAAATGCAGATTTCTCTCCTGCACCAAGGCGCTCCTCACACAATCCCCTCCTGAACTCCACCAATTGCTCCACATGGTTCTACTTTCCTGACCTCCATGCCATCCCTTTCCTACCATAGATGCTTCCCACTCACCTTCGCAACCTCACACAGCAACATCTGGGGTTGGGGGCTTCCCAGGACTCACTGCTCTCCTTTCCTCTGTGGAACTGTGCCCCTCACGGGCAGGTTTCACTGCTTTTCAGATCTCTCTGCTGGTGTGGACAAGGATGGGTACAGCCACTGGGGATGATATGGTTGGGAAGTACTATGAAGGGGAAAATTATTTCAAAATGTGACTTTTAAAATTTAAAGGAGACAAGACTTGACTTAGATCAGCCTGATTCCTACAGCCCCCAGTCATACCGATGAGATGGCTCCAGAAAGTCAATGGTTCTCCCCCTGAAACAGGGGCTGCAGGTACGGTGTTACTTTCATTGTGGAGTTGGAATGTGTTGTTCCTCAAGGGATGAAACTCAAAATTACTCTGTCTGGTACTTCTACGTGGTGATGGGGTCTTACTCCTCAGCACTGAATGGCTCAGTGAAAGACAGGTTATTTTGGTGGATATGCCCTGTGCTGGTGGCTCCATCAATATCGGGTTTCAGGGGAAAAAAGAAAACAGGAATAAAGGAGAATTTATCTTTTCAGTGTTATTAAGGATGAAAGTGCTGGCTGCTGACCAAAATCCCTATAAATCTAAGACCCAAGGTGCTCCCAGCTGTGTGAAGGAGAGCAAACCTTTGTGGCCCTGGGTTCTGTACCTCACAGCTGGATTGAGTGTGAGATGATCCAGAGTCAGGGAACCTGATTCCAAGTAGCTGAGCAACTGAGGACGCTTGGGGTATTGCTTAGCCTCTCTGGGACTCATCTTTATGATCTGTATAATGAGACTGAGCCATTTCACCCTCTTCCAAATTATGACATTCTTAGTTATTCACAGACCACTTTGCCTTTGATAGTTTTTCTTTGACTATAACTTGTCAATCTTGTTTTAAAACTTAGCCATTTCCTTAAGGAATAA
>NW_022900917.1:77340265-77356478 GCF_012274545.1 Fukomys damarensis
ATAAAATGTATATATATATAATTGTGGGTCTGATTTGCTAATTATTTGTTTTCCAATTTTAGTTACATGCTGATATATTCAGACATTGTATTAGTCAGAGGGTCTTAAAAATCAATCTAGCTATGTTAAGCAGGTAGATTTTACTTGAGAGATACCGGGGGCTGTTAACATTGAGGTAGCTCAAAGATCAAGTTTGAAGGAATGAGTGTCTGAGTTGCCCACCTTGTGGTCCTGCTGCATAAGCACTGTGACCTTTATAAATGTCACTGCCCCTGCACTGAGAATGGCCATGGGCCACTCCTGTGTTACTGTCCTCTGCTCAGAATTCAAACCCCTGGGTTCCCATCTGTTTCACCTCATTTGCATACTGTCCACCTTGGACTTGAAGCGGGAAGAACTTTGGACTTCCACAGGTGGTCAATGTTTCTGGAGGATGATAGAAAGTGAGAGCTCTCCAATGGGGAGGACAAGGTGCTACCAGAAGACAGGCCAAAAGGTGTGTGTTGAAAGAAATAGCATCACACGCTAAATAAAAATAAATATTCAATTCATTAAATTGAAAGCACAATTATGAAAATAAAAAGCTTATTCATCATAAACTGATGTAACAATTAACCCATGCTTTATGAAACACTGACTCTCTTAAATTGACCTTCCACTTTGACCTTCTTTGGGATGTGTGCAGACTTTCCTGAGCAGCTGCAGCTTTGCATGACACTAGGGAAAGCAGCAGGCAGTTGAGAAGGACAAAGATCCTAAATCTGCCTCATGACTGTGAGTTCTTGTCACCCTTAATCAGAATACAACTTCCTGGGTGCACATATATCACTGTGGTGTGATTCTTTTAAATCTTTTGGGAAGATACCCAGCAGGGGAATAGCTGGGTATCTCCATATTGATTTCCACAGCGGTTGCACCAGTCTGCATTCCCACCAACAATAAAGAAGGGTTCTTATCTCCCCATAACCCCAGCAGCATTTGTTATTGGTTGATTATTTTTAGTTGTTGATTTAATTATTAGGTATACAGTACAGTTACATTCATCATTGGGTTCTTCTATCTTTACATGACAGGTCTTGGTTCTCATTTTTTCCTCATACCCCTGCCTACCCTTCATCCACCTCTACCCTTCCCTATTTACAAAAATGTTGTTTCCATATTTTCATTTTTCTCATATTTTTTCTTTTCCCTTATTTCCTTTCCCCTACCCTTCCCACTTCCCCTAGCCTTTAGCCCCTTTCTTCCTATTTCACATCATCATTTATACCATTTAAATCTTATTTACACTTTTAGTTTTTCACACCAGAGAAACTATTCAATATTTACACATGTGTCTTATTTATTTCACTTAAGAGTATGGCCTCAATATGCATCCATTTTTCTATGATGACTCTAGTTTCTCATTCTTTATGGCTGAGTAGTACTCTGTTTTATAGAAAAACCACATCTTCTTTATCCAGTCTCCAGCTGATGGGCAATTGGGCTGTTTCCAAGTTTTAGCTATAACAAACTGTGCCTCTATAAACATGGGTCAACATATATTACTGTGGTATGATTCTTTTAATTCTTTTGGAAAGATACCCAGCGGAGGGATAGCTGGGTCAAATGGAACCTCTAGTTTTTTGAGGTATCTCCATATTGATTTCCTTAGAGGTTGCACCAGTCTGCACTCCCACGAACGATGAAGAAGAGTTCTTTTCTCCCACAACCATCCAACATTTGTTATTGGTCGATTTCTTGATAGTAGAAATTCTTTGTGGGGTGAGGTGGAATCTCAGTGTTGTTTTCATCTGCATCTCTCAAATGACCAGTGATATTGAACATTTTTTCACATGCTTATTTGCTTTTACTTCTTTGTCTGAGAAATACCTGTTTATTTCAGATGCCCATTTTTGAATTGGATCTTTATATTTGGGGAGCTTGATTTTTTGAGTTCTTCATATATTCCAAATATATATTCTGAGGAACAGCTGGTAAAGTTTTTTTCCAACACTGTAGGTTGGCTCTTAGCTCTGTTGGTGGTTTCTCTTGCAGTGCAGAAGCAATAGCTAAAACTTGGAAACAGCCTAGTTGCCCATCAACTGGAGACTGGATAAAGAACATGTGTTTTTGTTATTGTTGTTGTTGTTGTTTTTATAAATGGAGTACTACTCAGCCATAAAGCATGAGAAACTAGAGAGATTTATAGATAAGTGCATGCACTTATCTGTAAGAGGACATGCTCTTAAGTGAAATTAATAGGACACACATGTGTAAATACCAAACAATTTCTCTGATGTGATAAACTAAAAGTGTAAATAAGGGTAAAAATGTAATTGATATTTTGTAATCAGGAGGAAAGGTCTAAAGGTATTGGGAAAATGTAAGGGGTAGGGCAAAGGTGAAAATGGAAGAGAAAAAATAAGAGAAAAGGAAAAAATGGAAATAAAGTCTGTAAATAGGGAAGGGTGGAGGGGGGAAGGGAGGCTAAGGGAATGGGGTAAAAATAAAAACCAAGTTCTCAATTTCTTTGCTTTTTTATTTGAGAATTTATGAAATCTGTATATATGAGTAATATGAAAAGTATTAAGGCCCATCTGTCATTTTCCTCTTTCATCTCTGCTTTCTACAAACTTTCTTTTCTGTCACTACAGCTTGTTTGGTTGGAAATTTGTTAAGATAAATGTTGTTATGCTATCAATATATCTTTGTACTTATTTTCTACTGATGATAAATATTAATTTAAGTAAATTTTATTATAACTATACTTAATCATTAATATCATTTAGTATCTGATACATATTACAAATTCTCCAACTCCTTCAAAGATGATATTTGTTTTTTCTCAAATTGCACAAATCACCAACATTCCACGCATCACTGCACTATTTTATTATACCTAAGTATATATTGTATTGTAGAAAATATGCATTGTGTATATGTGTGGGGGTATGTTTTTACATATATGTGTGCACTATTAAATGAGAAACATGGGTATGAATGTGGTAGGATTGTACACATTTGGCATATTGATAGTTTCTCTGGCAACCTTGTGATTTCTTTAAATTACATGCTTGACTTCATAGTCATTCATTTGGGAAGAATATTACATATCTATTGGTGTTAAATTCTATCATTATGCTTATAAAAATATAACAAAAATAAGTATGGGATATAATAAAATAGAAACAGAAAAATCTGATCTTAAAAATGTGAATTTTTTTAGTTGCTTTTGGATTTCAAATATAAGTATATTTTTTCTGTGGGAAGTTTTGCTAGAAAATGTAAGTGGTACAATCAATAAGTATATGATATTTATCAATTAATTAAACCAAGGAGTTCATAAATCATAAAATTTTGAGGACAGTTTCTCAACTATAATATGTAACTTTGTTTTATTTATAATTACATTATTTCAATAATATAAGAAAATGAGAAAGAACATAATGTTTGAAGATCATATCAAACTAATGTATTTCGATTAGTCTGTGTTACATAAATTCTTGTTTATTTCATATCCTTTCTTTGCTGTCATATATATGTATATTTGAAATTTTTATTTAGTGTCTTCATTTCTTGTTATCATGTATCTTTGCAATCTTTAATAAAACAAATAAGAACCAAAATCTGTCATGTAAAGGTGCAAAATCCCAATGATGAATGTAACTGTATTGTATATCTAAAATGGACCAATAAAAAAAGAATACATCTTCCTGGGATTCTCTGGGCCATGCCAGGGAGTGCATGTTCCCAATGGTCAAGACATAATCTCATGCCAGGCACCCAGAGCCATCTGTTCTGTATAAGAACAAGAAGTACTTGGAGAAGTCATGGTTTATTCCTCTCTTTCTACAACAACACTTGTCACTTTCTATTAGGCTATACTACCTCTCATGCATGTTAGCCATGTGTGACCATTAATTGCAATGTGTCAATTCAACTAGATTAAGAGACACCTAGCAGATTAGTGAAGCCTATTTCAGTGTGTGTGCATGCGTATACATTGCCGGGGGGCTGTTTCTATAGATAAATGGCATATAGGTCAGCCAACTGAGTGGGGAAGACCCACCATACCTATAGGTGGCACCAACTAATAGGCTTATAAACTAGATGGAATGAACGAGGAAGGAGGAAGTCAGCCTGTATTTGAAAATTTCCATTCTGCTTTTGTTATCACCACCACCTGTGGATATCAGATGCCAGTTTCTTTAGCCTTGTAATGTAGACTCACACCAGCAACTCTGCAGGGTGCTTCCAGGCCTTCAGTCTTGGATTGGCATTGCATTCTTGATCCCTTTTGTTTTGCAAAACAAATCCCACCTTTTTGGACTGAGCAGCTACTAGATTTTCTAGCTTACCGGCATGCAGATGACCACTATGGACTTTCCCATCTCTCATCCTGTAAGCCTACATTATAAGTTCCCTTCAATATTTGGGAGGAATCTTACTAATAATCTCATTTATTTTTACTTATGAAGACCGAAAATGGATTACCCAAAGTGATCTTCAAGATAATGGTGCATTGCCTCTAGAATATTCTAGAATCCTTTCTGAAATCTGCTGTCAAAGATCTAGTTCAAGTATAAGAATATTTTATAATCCCCAAGTATAAGAATATTTTATAATCCCTTCTAAAACCTATCATGGAAATTCTAGTTGAAATATCTTTCTGTCTAACAGTCCCTAGCCTTTTTCCAGAAAGGACCACCCAATAGTTACTTGATACTTTACCCAGAAAAATGGGGTAAGATCCTTTATATAGATGGAATTTTAGCCCCATGGAAATGTATCTTCATTCTTTGTTCCTTGTCAATGAATAATAAGTGATTTCCATGCTTGTGAGTATGTATAGAACACATAAACACATGTTCACATGCACATAGTTAAGGAAAAAGACGACTTCAAATATTTGCGTGTGTTTTGGCTTAGTTACTTTTTCATTGCTGTAACCAAATAACCTGGCACTCATAAGTTAAAGAAAGAAACGTTTTAGGGATACAGTACAGTTACATTCATTGTTGGGATCATGTACCTCTATGTGGCAAGTCTTGATTCTCATTTTTTCCCCTTACCTCTGCCCTCCCTTCACCCCCTCCTCCCCTCCCCATCTACAAACACTTTATTTTCATCCTCTCACATTTTTTTCTTTTCCCTTTTTACTTATCCCTAAAATGTACCAATAAACTCAATTAAAGCTGAAAAAAAAGAAAGAAAGGTTTATTTTAGTTCAGCGTTTGTGGAAGTATCAGCCCACAGTCTGCTGGCCCTAAGATAGGGCAGCATGGCAGAGAAGAAACAGTCCGTGGTAGGGCAGACAAAAAGTGGCCATCAGCTAACCTCCCCTTCTCTTTTTATTCCATCCAGGCTATAAGCCTATTCATTGGTACCACCCACACTGAGAGTGGGCCTTTCTTATCTATACACAGAACCATGCTTTTTAGTTGTGACTTTATGGAATACTTTTTTACAAAGGGAAAGGTAACTGACATTGTGTATATTACTCAGCTTCACATTGCTATGACAAACTACCCAAGGAAGATACTCTATAAAGAGAAAAGTTTTGTTTAGCTTACAGTTTGGGGACAGGAAGTTAAAAAACCCAGGAGGTTTGGTGGCTACCCCTTGGCTGGATCATCTTATGATATGAATAGCAATGACAGGCGTATACAAAGGGGCAAGCAAAGGATCACACGTAGAACTGAAAATGGAGAGAAAAAAGACTGGGGTTCCATAATTCCATTCATGCGAAGGACTCAATGACCTAAGGCCTCACCTCTTAAAGGCCCTACCTTGTAATAGAACCACCCTGGCGACCAAGCCTTCACATATAGACTTCTGAGGGACACTCATCCTAACTGTAGCACAGTATGCTTAAAATCCACTGTGGCCAGACTCCAGCCCTCTTCTCACACCTCCCCCAACACTGCTTGTTCCTCCTCTTCCTGTTTGGGACCAGGGTTCCCGCACTGTTGGCCAAGGGACAGGCCAAATGGGCCCCATACAGAACTAACATTCATTCAAGGGTCACTGTGAAGACCTGGCTAGGTGAATGTCTGAGTTTTCAGTGACCCTGCTCTACCAATTGCTCAATAACATTAATACCAAGCCTGGTTCTGTGAACAAGTTTTGTTTTATCCACAAGGTATAATTTTATAGGTTTTCCATGAAAATCTGGATTTTTTTGGCTTCTTTAAAACAGGTGGTGGGATATGGAAGCGGTGTGGGACCAGGCGAGAATCAAGTAGAGCTGATTATGAGAGTAGACTGAGTACTTGTTTGGAGGGACAAGTGTTGCTAGTTTACCAAGTCCGCATCACTCCTGAGTGTGTACACATATCCTGTGGCATGTCCATTTCATCTGTACACTTATTTGCCTGACCTTAGATGGAATTGGCTGTATGTATGTGGTATGATTAAAATATACTGTGACTGTTTAAAATGAAACAAATTATTCCATGGGCCAGGGATTTAGTTCAGTGGTTCTGCCCGCCTACCTCGCGAGGACAAGGACATGAGTTTGATTCCCAGTACCAAAAAACAAACAAACAACAACAACAACAAAATTATCCCAGTAAAAGACAGACTGCCATTAATCCTCTTCAAAAAACTTCCTATCTCTTTAAACACACGTCTCCCAACATAATTGCTACTTTCTGAGGCAACCTTCCGAAGAGGACATCTTTGAAGTCCTCCTTTGTAAGTGTCCTTAGGAGATAAGGTGAAAAATGTGGTGAGTGCTGCTGCCAAATGCCATCCAGTGGAAAGTCAGGCTTATAAAAACATCCCAATGTGTCCTCTTCTACCTTTTCCACTGGATCTGGCACTGTGATTTCTGGCTCTTCTCCTAAGTCAAAACGATCACTAAAGGTAAATATTTTGAATTGATTCAGGACATCAAGGCAGCTATGACAGTACAGCTAATGACACTCACAAAGGAGCACTTCCAGAAGTGCTTCAGAAAGAGGCAAGAATGATGGCATGCATAAGTGTGTTCAGTGTGAGGATGTGAATTTTGAGAAGGATCAGATCAATGGCAATGTACTTCTTATTGTCGAAATTTTAAAACCTTGTTATCATTCACTGTATTTTTTGATCACAGAGCATATGTCACACTGGCCTCAGCTTCAGGTTGTGGCCAGAAGCTGTCATGGCTTTACACATTTTGATCTCCTCCTTAGACACTTTCTGAACCTCTTGGGCATTCTTCAAGATGCAACCCAAATGCCTCTTTTTCTGTAAACCTGAGTTTTCCTCATTATAGCTGGTCCCCTTTTCTCCGTGCTCCATAAGACTTTGCATATAATCCCCACTACATGCCTATCATATCCATCTTCATTGTTGTTGGAAAAAGCCTGCCTGAACTGCTGTCATGCTGTGACCTTGAACACATGACCCCCTGCTTCTGCTTCTCTCCCCTGCAATGGCATGCAGCAGGGCGCCTGATACTCATGAATTAAGGCATCAACTAAGTGGACGTCATGGATAAAGCTCAGAGAATAAATTTAATACAATTTTTATTTCATGTTAAATCAAATTTATGATTCTCTGTGCTTGGCGTGTACTCTGAAGACTGCTTTATAACATCAACATTCTGTTTCATTTTTAAGGCTCTTCTTTTGGCTTTGGAGCAAGGGGTTTACAAAGGAAATAAAAAATGCTCAAAGCATATGAAAATCTGAGTTAAGTATGTTTGAAGAAGTGTGTTTAAAGGAAACAACGGGTCAGGGAAAGCAGAGCTCTGCATAGGAGCCCCAGCTGTGAGGAACGAGCCTCTCCCAGAAGGATGGGATTTCCTCACTTCAGTAGACAGTCTGGACCACACTGGTAGCAATCCCCAGATCCAAGTGCCTTAGCAGTAGATGTTTACCGCTCTGTTTATGCTATGAGAACATTATGGGTGGGCTGAGTGGCTCATTAATCTGGTTCCCTTGGGGAACTGGGACAACAGAGGCTCCATCTCAACTCATGCTCCCTTGTTTGTTCAGGCAGGGTAAGGAGGACAAACCACCACTTGGAAGCGATGCCGTAGTTATGCTCCCATTTAGTTGGCTAAAGCAGGTGACATTGCCAGGCTTCACTTCAACAGAGAAGGAGGAGCAATCCTTTGAGACTCAAGAAAAGAAGTGGAATATTTGTGAGTGAAGGAGCCACTACCACAATTAATAATTTTGCAAGAAGACACTCAGTTTTCATATTGTGCCTGACCATGAGCTTCACCGGCAGATTGACAATAGCTTTTGACTCCATCAGCCAGATGCAATCCTTCTCTTATGTTCTCCATTTCATACATCAAGACTTCTTTGCTTCAATCTGCAACACAAAATGAAAGGCAGCCATGAGTGCGTTCAGGTTACACTCAGCCTCCCGGCCACTGCCATTGCCTGTGGCAGTACAGTGCATCCTATAGGAGTGGTCAAGAGGGCACTGAGAGGGACCGGGCTAGGAAAGAGGTGGCTGTGGGTTATGCTTGGGGAATCCATTGCTGTTTGCCCACTGCATGAAGGCAGGACAGAGAGAGAGAGTCAGTTGTGAAGCAGGGATCAGGGCCAGCTCCTTAGGGTCAGGATTCTGTAGTCGGCCCAGCAGCCTGTGCTGTTCCAGTTTGTCCTGCAAATGAACTGCTTATGCATTATTTTCCCCTGTGATTTTTAGTAAATGCTTTCCTTTCTCTGAGTGCAGAATCTCCCTTTATAAAGTGAAGAAGTTATAATCAAAATCTTATTTTATTTTGACAATAGGGATTGAACTCAGATCCTTCACACGGAATTATATCCTCAGCTCTTTTTTATTTTTTGAGTCTTTTTTTTTTCTACTTAAATCACTGAGTTGTCAAGGCTAGGCTCAAACTTGTGACCCTCTTATATCAAAATCTCATTTTAAGCTGCAGCAGTAGCAGCAAGCCTGCTTTCTCTCTATCCCTTCAGATTTCATCCAAGCTGAAAGCATGTTGACTGGTACCTCCCATATCCAGGTAGCGCTTTCATTATCTATACCCCCAATCCCAGTATCACAGCCTTGATCCACATTCACATACCCTGTTCCACCCACCTTCAAAGCTCCCCACCTATGACCACATGAGAGGTTACTTAGATATAAACTATAGCACCACATTACCATAACTTTCTTTTTATGAGAATAGCCATTCTAACATTCTTAAAGATAAAATTTATAGAACAACTTAAGAGGTAATTAAAAGAAGATAAATCACATAAATTTTGCCCACCACCTCTTTGAAGAATGTTATGAAACTGTTTGCAAAAATGAGCTAGATACCTCTTTATTGAGATTGGGAGATACCTATTTAGTGAGATGGGAGACTTTATTGAGATTGGAGATGGAAAAATCATATATATGATTATATATTTTATATTTCCATATATTTCTAAGTAGTGACTGATAATTATGGTGAATGGCTGAATTAAAAAAATTATAGTAGAAGACAATGTCATCAATCCCCCCCCAAGTACTCCTCCTTTTTTCCAATGTACTTATCTCATTTTTCTTGCCACTTTCTGAAGTAGTTCTGAAAGTCCTTTTTCACAAGTGTCGTTACAAGATGTGGTTAAAAAATATACAGTGACTGCTGCTGCTGAGTGCCATCCAACAGAAAGGCAGACTTGTAAAAACATTGCTGTGTGTCCCCATCCACCTTATTCATTGGATCTGGCATCACGGGACTTCTGGCTCTTTCCTGAAGTCAAAAGGAACACGAAAGATACATGCTTTTTGTTTGTTTGTTTTATGTAAACATTTTGAATCCATTCAGGATATCAAGAGAGCCACATCAGCACTGGAAAAATTCATATTTTCATATGAAAAACCAAAGTCAGAGAATAATTTGAATGGATTGCCTTCTTGAAGTCTTTTGAAGAGAATATAATATTTGTAAATATATTGAGAATTTTCTAGAAAGAATGTCACCTGATTGTGAATAGTAGTTGCTTTTGGGGAAAGGAGTGATGTGAAAGATGGTGAAGGCAAATTATAAATTTTCTCTCCCATAGCATTTGTATTTTTCTGCAATATATATTTTGTCATTTCCCTTAAAAACAATATTTTTAAATTAAGTTAAATGATACCATGAATTATATATTTACCAAATACAAATGCTTCTAACTCAAATATAAGTCTCTGATCTTATTCTCCAGGCCACAGGGGAACACGAGTGGTGTTTGAGGAAGAGGCTGACCTCATTAGAACCAAATTGTTGCATGAACAGCTTTTATCTTGTATCTTATTTTCACTGCCTGCTCCTTTCTGGGTCTGCATTCCTCCTTCATTTTTGCCAGCAGCCAGTGGCATATCTTTGAATTTTTTCCTAGCCAAGCATGCAACCCTCAAGCTTATTTCTCTCTTAATATCTTTATTGTTTTTCTCTTTCCAACAAAAATTGGTTTCTGAAACTGTTTCTACTCTGCTGCTTGTTGGGCTCCCTGAGAGGCCATTTACAGGAAGAGCATGATTTTCCATGCGCTAGAAGCTGAAAGCTGGTGGGCAAGAAATGCTGGACAGAACCTTGCTGGCCACTGATGGTTTGCACAGCATATGAAGACTCAGAGCAAAGACCCTGTGAGAGCCCAACCAGTGGTGACCATCTCCATGGGGCAGCGTGAGGACTGTGGATCATAGGGGAAGAAATGAATCCTGCCAACAGCTCCTTGATGCTTTCCTGTGGAGAGTCAGAATGTCCTAGAAGAGCTGTTCGGCCACTGTTCCAGGATGATGTTTGGCCAGATCCTCCAGGGACTTCTAGGAACCTTTGCCCTACTGACTGTGAGGCAACCATGGGCACATGCAGATCCACACTTGGCCTCTTGCTGGAAAAGAAGACACAAGAGATAAAGCGGTTTATCTTGGGTTGTGGTGGGAAGCCAGTGCATGGATTAGTCACCCAAACCCTCCCAGCCACCACAGCTCCTCCCTCACCCACTGCCTATCCAGGGACAAAGTCAGCTTGGGAGTTGGCTTTGCCATTAAACACAGTTGCAATCAAAGCTTTGTCACATCACTGGCTACCTTTGTGATTTATACAGCTCACTATGTTGATTCTTCCTACCCAGGAGCAGGGGATATCTTTCCATTTTCTTATATCCTCTTTGATCTCTTTTTTCAGCATGCTGTAGTTTTCATTGTAGAGATCTTTTGCTTCTTTTGTTAGATTGATTCCTAGATGTTTCATTTTTTTGGATGCTGTTGTGAAAGGAATTGTTTCCCTAATTTCTCTGTCAGTGAGTCTGTTATTTGTGTACAAGAAGGCTATTGATTTTTGGGTGGTGACCTTGTATCCAGCTACTCTGCTAAGTGTCAAAAATGGAAATGAAGTATTTGTAAAGGAGGAGGGGAAGAGGGGGTGAAGGGAGGGCAGGGACACGGTAAAAAAAATGAGAACCAAGTCCTGTCATGTAAAGGTACAAGATCCCAATAATGAATGTAACTGTAATGTATACCTAAAATGTACCAATAAACTCAATGAGGAAAAAAAAAAACAGAAGAAAAAGACAGCTCATATGTTCATGTGCACTGTTCTCAATTTCTCATGCTCTTCTTCTTTCTCACTTATAACCACTTCATCATTGGTATTAATTACTTTCCCATTTCTGGGATAAGAAATACTTGATACCCACAATTTAAAGGAAGAGAAGTCTATTTTGGCTCACAGTTTCAGAGGGCTCAGTCCATGGTCTAAGGACTCCAAGGCAGAAACATCATGGTAGAAGGATGCAAGAGAGAAAAGCTGCTCATCTCATGGCACCCAGTAGAGAGCAGGAGAGAGGAAGTGTGTTTAGCCAGGAAGCTCAGAGAAAGGGGAGGGAATGAGAAGATGCCTTTCCAGAACACATCCTGAGTGACTCACCTCCAGCCAGGCCCCAAAGCACATTCAGCTACTGATCTTATAAATTGTTGAATCCACTTATGAGTGTGACGTCCCCATGATCCAGTCACCTTCGCACATGAGACTTTGAAGGGTCCTTTAAAATCCCCTGTGAGGAATCTTGTGCCCTCTTCACCCTCTCTTGCCTCCTCCAGTCAAGCTGCCACACCTACTTATACAAACACAACAGCTTTCTTTTTCCTTCTCTGTTTCGTAGAGTAGAATGGAGCCCTGTGTGTCTGCAGGAATGAGTTCAGCATGAGTAATCACACAGCATGAAATAGGAGATGTTTAAAACTTAATCGATTCCCCATTCCCCTGCCCTCCCTTCAAAGACTTTGTTTCCATTTTTTCCTTTTCTCATATTTTTCCTTTCCTTCCTTTCCTTTTCCCTATCCCCCACTTTCCCTTTCCCTTCCCCTTGTCCTTCCCCTTTGGAACTTTTCTTCCTATTTCACATTATCTATTATACATTTTGGTTCTCATTCATATTTTCAGTTTCTCATACCAGAGAAACCATTTGGTGTTTACACGTGTGTCCTATTTATTTTACTTGAATATGGTCTCAGTGTGCATCCACTTAGCTACAAATGTCTCTAGTTTCTCATTCTTTAGGGCTGAGTAGTACTCCATTTTATATTTAAAAAAAAAATCTTTATCCACTTATCATCATTGTATCTTTTCCCAAGATTTAGCTATTACAGACTGTGCACCAAGATATATCATGTATGGGTACAAATAACCAATGATGAGTGTAATCATATTGTATAGATAAAATGTATCAATAAATTTAATGAATAAAAAAAAATTAGAGGGCTTGGGAGAGCACAGAGAAGACAAAGTATCCATTTCACATTCTCTGTAGTCCATTCTTTGAGGATGTGGAATTTTCCCATGGCACACAGTACATTGCCTTCTGCATAGACTGTTGCTCTCAAAATAGTAAAGGAAATCCTCAGAATGAAATTGTTCATATCAGTCATTTACATCTTAGTATGAAATTGGTACTACTTTGCCTGCCTGCCTCACATTTTTCTCCTTGGAAAGGCTTGTTCAAGGTCAAGATTAGTAGGCAACAGGGGGAAGAGAGGGAGAGTACAGAGGACAAAGCTAAAGTAGAGTCAAACAGCTCTGAAGAGTTTGACGCCTGTGTCCACACCCCAGGATGGCTTGTCTTCCCAACTCAGAGTTCGCTTTCTGTGCCTTGTAATCTCCTGAGACCCACAGAGAGCTGGGATTCAGCAGGCTTCTCCTCACACTGACATCTCCTCCCGTGCCTGCCAGAGGCAGCTTGTTTTCTTGTTTCTGTGCAGAGACACAGCCCTCATTTAGAGGGAAGTGTGAACAAACAGACCCGAGGCGATTCCTTTTCTCCACCTCCTCCTTGGAACAACTGTCGCTCCTTGCTTTCCCTTGGCACTGCCTCCCACAGGGAGCCATAGTGTCAAGCACACCATGCAGGGATCAGAAGTCTGGATCTGAGTTGCACCAGTGCTACTGGTAACTCTGGGCCATTCTGCCTTGGTTTCTCCATCTGAGGAAGTGGGCAGAAATTCTTGTCACCTTCACCCTGCAGTCCAGGCAAATGTACCAACATGGATAATACCATGAATTCAGTTAAATGCCTCCTGTCTTTGCTGATAGTACGTTCTGCAACTACAGAAATTCAAAGACCAGGTTCATGGGAAGCTTTAAATGTGGCAATGTAAAGTAATCATCAAGGTATGCAATTTTATTCCGGGAGACATTCTGTACACTTTCAGAACCTGCAGCTTCGTAATCTACGGGACTGAGTTATCTTCCTTTAGGCCACTGGGATATCTGTGGCAAATGGGCTTCTCCTCCTTCCATTTCAATGACAGACATCACCAACGAAACTTAGATGTCATCTCAGGAATCTCCTCAGCACTGTCATCTGGGAGCAACGGTTACCTGTGAAAAGCTACATATCAGTAGGAGAAGAAAAAGCATAGCCTTAGAGTCAAGCCAATATGGTTTCAACTCTGGTTCCTCTGAAATAATGCTGTGGGTATATTTCATGGCAGAGCTCTTGCCTAGCATGCATGAGCCCTGGGTTCAATTCTCAGTACCACAAAGAAAAAAGGAAGGAAGTAATGAAGGAAGGAAGGACAGATATATTCTACCCAGATTTATAGTGGTAAATAAGATTAAAGATTATAGAAGCACATGCACAAAGTAGGTATTTAATAGAACCATTTTTTCTACTTCCGGTTCTCAACAGGCCTTCCCTGTGACCCTCTGTTTTCATCGTCTGTCAGATAGGGTCATTAAAGTCACTCTTTCCAACTTGTTTTACAGATTGAAAGTGCTGGCCCTTGGATCTGATAGATTTCTATCATACTAAAGGAAAAGGAAATCAAGGTAAGACTCTCCTGTAGTTGGACTTCCACCTTTCTTTCTCCTCTGTTCAGCTGAACCACTGTGGCCCCCATCTGAGGGTTTGCCTTGCTTCAGTTTTCCTTGTATCCTTTGTCTAGTTTTAACATTCACTCAGGGTAAGCTGAGGAAGGGTGGTTATCAGAAGCAAGTGCAACTCTTAACTCTTGGTGCAATGCACTTGGGGTTGGAGAGAGGGAAGGAGAACTTGCCCAGGTGGCCGAGGCTACAGCCTCCTCATTCTTTTGGTTTGCTCCAGCATGGACACAGGGCAGTGGAGGCCAGAGCCCAGGTGCCACATGGAGCTCTTGAGTGTCTGTTCTTCTTCAGCCCTTCACACCCTAAGGAAGAATATCCACACTGTGTGTCCTCCTGCGAGGAAGAAAGCAGAGGCCAGAATGTCTTTCCTCCCCGGGGGATCCCACTGTGGCCTGAAGGGGGTGAGTTGGAAAAGAATCCCAGAGCTCCAAATTTAAGGAAGCCATTAGACTGTATCCATACATACAGAGGGATCAAACAAGGAGCCATATTGTGCTAGACTAGATCAGGGGTCCCTCTGCCACCTGTCTGCCACAATCAGTTGAGTAGCTTCCTGAACACAAGAGACAGTGATCACAAAATATAAAGAGTGCTTAAATAAATACTTTTTAAAAATATTGCGATAAAAGGCACATTGCCATAAATCCCTTCAAAGTACTCCCACTCACTTCAAACACATTTGTACCATCATTCTTGTCACTTTCTGAAGTGTTTCTGGAAATTCTCTTTCATGAGTGTCTTTCTGAGGTGTGGCAAAAAATTCTCCTGCCATGTACCATCCAACAGAAAGGCCAGTTTGTAAACATTGTGGTGTGTCCCCCCTTCACCTTACTTCCCGATATGGCATTGTGACTTCTGGTTCTCCCTCAGTTAAGCTAAAAGTTTTGAATCAGTTCAGGACACTGAACTGTTGCAGCCACAACAGTGCAACAAAAGGGACCCTCGAAAGAAGACTTCCACAACAGCCCTAGAAAATGGCAAGGGTGATGGCATAAATGTGTTTCAGAGGGAGTATTCTGAGGGGGAGCTGCAGCATTGCGTCTTTTACTATAAAATTTAAAAAAATTTTTTTTAACATTCACCGTATTTTGTGATCACATCCTATATACTTGCAAGGGTTCCAGGGATTTGGCCAGTGCCAACTGTGAATCTGTTTGAAACAAGCATCTTAGGATGAGGATGAGCTGCCAGGCTTGGGCACCACAGTGGGGAGGGTGACCTCTAAGGTCCCTTCTACCTCCCCCGCCATTTTCTAAGTATAGTCTCATGACAAAGGTGAGAGTGAAAGCGATTATCAAATTACAAGAATAAAGTGCCTTGCTAAGAAAAGGCTTTTTACTTTCTCAGGGATATATAATTAAAGCCCAGTAGATTAAAATTCCTTTAAGAAATGAGTAATGCCAAGATTAAGGCACATCTGATACAGCTTCCTGAATGGCTGCTCAAAGATTTATGGAGGAAGGATAAATCAGCCCTGCTGAGCAGGGAAATGCACCTTATCACTCCCATCTTGCAGGGGAAGTAAAGTGTGGAGCAAAGGAGCATTGGTTGGCAACCCTGAGCCAGGAACCGATCTGTTCCCACATGAAGACAAAGAACACAATCCCCTTCAAGGAAACAGGGATGGTCTGGTTGTCACTTAGGAGCCCAATGACGTGGCACATCAAATTCCTTTCTTGGGCAGGTTTTTTTTTTTTTTTAATCACATATGGAAAATGAGCAAAGGAACTAGGAGTAATTAGGAGGTAATGAAGTTGTCAGAATAAGCTATTGACCAAAGAGCAGACAAGGGAATAGATGAAAAATTTAAACATTTCTAATTTAGCTGATGTGGAAGCTGCACATGTTTTGGCCATATGGGAATTATTCTCAGTGCCTAATGAATGAGTTTTTTTTTTTTTTTTTTTTTTTTTTTGGCAAAGTGGA
>NW_022900917.1:77356496-77359553 GCF_012274545.1 Fukomys damarensis
TTTTTTTTTTTTTTTTTTTCTTTTCTGGGCAAAGTGGAGAGCATCCCAGAAGACAAAGGAAAAAGAAATTTGAATCAAAGTCCAAAATGGTAATGGTGATAGTAATAGAAACTATAATTAATACTTTACATTTTTATTCACCTTTGCAAAGTACTTGAATATACATTATCTTGTTCATTTTGTACAGAAACTGAAGCGAGACGAAGCAGTCACAGATGTAAGTGAGGAAACTTGAGGTCAGAGAACATAGTGACAAGTTGATGTTCATGGCCACGCTACACAGATTAGTATCTGCTATACACAAGATGCTGATAGTGCTTAAAAAAAACAGAGAGAAAATAAAACAGAAACCTGCCGCCCTTTATCAGCAGAGAGAAATCTCAGTAAAGTATTGCTAATTTAAGAGTAAGACAGAGGAGGGACTAGACACATTTTTGCTGCAAAAGAAATGCAATATGCAGCAAGCCCAGAATTGGAGAGCTTGTATTTTCACAGTATTCTCGGGTTTGAAAATTGTCACATGTCCCCACTTTTACTCCTACACTTCTGATGTCCATCACAGGCAGCCCAGTTCTCAGGAATCTCACGGGCTGCATCCCACTTCAGCAGGACCCCTTCGAGATGCCCACTCCCTCTTCCCCGCCCACAAAGGCCCAGCCTTCTGGGACCCATCTTCCTGTGGCTCACTCCCGTAGTGCCCAGAGAAGCTCCTTCCGGTGCTGCACAGTTAGACAGGAGTGGGGAGAGCATCACCGGAGAGGACCGAAGGCCCAGAACAGCATCAGCAGGACCAGCTTGCTGGGAAGCAAGAAGGTGCCAAGCAGGGAGGTTCAGGGAAGCAGGAGGGAAACAGGGGCATGGGTGAGCCCTGTCCACTCCCTGAGCCCAGATGGCAAATTCCTCTGAACTGCGTGTCCTGAGAGTGCGGGCTGGGTCTTTTCAACAAAGTGAAGTTAGGGCGTGGTGACCAGGGGAATGAGAAAACAGAGCAAAGGTGCCTAACAAAAGTTGGAATGTTCTAGTTCCAACACCTATGCTTCAGCACTGCTTGAATGCTGTTCCTCCTCCACACTTCCTTTGCCAGAGCTCAGCCACTCAGTCTAGATCTTCACTGTCCAAAGCTTGATACCATATGTGCTGGCCACCTTGCAACTCCCCACTGGTGTCCCATGCCATCAGCCCTTCAGCAGTCAGTATAGCTCTTTCCCTGGGACCACGTCCCCTCCTTCCTCCTTCCCTGCTGAGATCTGCCATACCTATAATTCCTCCTGCAGCATTTTAATCCCCCCAACATGCTTTCTGCTAATCACCTGTGCCTGGCTGGAGGTGGCTGCAGACAAATCCACAGTTGCACTGATTGGTTTCACTAAATCCGGGACCCTGAACCGGGAAGCTCAGGGCATTCTTTCTGCTTTCACTCCTCAGTCTTTTCATCCTTTGTCTCCTAGGCAACCAGCCACAACCTCTCTCCCCTCAAGCCCTGGCACACCATCCTCACTCCTTGCTCTCAGTGTTTTCACTGCCCCCTACTTCCCTGAGGATACTGAGGTCAGCAGAACTCCCACAGATCTCTAACACACCCAGCATGCAATGGAGACCACGGTCCCATCCACCGCCTGCAAGCACCTGCACCCTCTACTCTGCTTCTCACCAGGCTGGCCCTTGACCTACTGGCCCTCGCATTACTTTCTTGCCCTTCTACTCTGTTGTCCTGTCTACAGAGGGGGCTGGCTGGCCTTAGAGTCTACGTTTTCCTGGTTTACCGCTCCCCTCTCTTCCCATTGACTCTGGCCAAAGCAAGGCATTGGCACGAGATTAAAAGAGAGAGGAATAGGAGAAGCCAAGTAGATCCAGCCTCTCCTGGCATCCTTTAGATCCTCCAGATCCTACCTTTTAAGATCACAGTAGCTCTAATATCTGCTTGCTAAGCCTAGTCCAGTCCATCAGCAGCTCTCCTGTCTGCCCCTCCAGGCTGGGGACAGCATCAGCTTCTTTTGTCACCTCTTCCTTCCTCTGTGTCAATAACTCCCCACACCAAGCATGCAAATTAAATGAGATAGTTGGAGTTCCTCCTGCCACAGAACTGAAAAAGGCCAAGAAATAGCTCACTATCTCAGATGGTGCTTGGCTCAGATGACCATGCGAACAGTGGGTGTTGCAGAATAAGAGTGGGAAGGGCTGTGCCCCGTACCTAGGCACCAGCGAATCTCATAGAACTCCAACATTCAGTAAAGAAAGTCCACACACAACTATAGCAGCCCACAAAGAAAGGGTTTCTAAGGACTCAGACGTTCAGGGATAAAGTTTGTGTTATCTGTCACTTCCAGAAGAAAGACAACTATAAGGTGTGACCAAAAGCAAAGGGAACATCATGAGTTGAAGAGAGATGGAAAATATCAACTACAGCCTTGCGACCCGTTAGTTACAAGCAGAAAGCTGGAAGCTGTGCATATCTTTGTTTGGCATGTGACAAGCAGAAGTTATCTTTTTCTTTTCCTTCCCCTGCTATTTTGTATAAAGACAGTGACTAATGCTGACCTAACCCCTAAGTTCCTGGGGCCCTGGACCAGGAAGGGTCTCATGTAGCCCTGGTGAGAGGTACTGAGGGAGCCTTGGGTCTCCTTGCCAAGGAGAAAATGAGAGTGTCTTTAGTAATAGAGCACATTTGTTGCCTAACACTACATAATGCCATCATGTGACTTAGGAACAAAAATATGAAAAACTGCTCTGGTCAGAAACCTGTCCAACCTCAACAGCTTTGTAGACTACTCTCCCACATGGTAAATGGCATTTGGATGGTTCCTTGGTAAATCACACCCTTCCTTGGGGTCCGAGCTGGCTCTTCACTCTGGTTGCTTAACAGAGCAGCATGGATGAGACATCCAGAAGGGTTAGGAACGGGCCCTTGAAAGCCCTCCCCAACCTGAGAGCCACCGGGAGCACCCTCAACCTGTGCTGGTGGATCCTAGACCTAAATCTGTACAATAATGAATAAATAAAGCCGTGTGTGTGTGTGTGTGTGTGTGTGTGTGTATATATGTATATGTATATATATAT
>NW_022900917.1:77359635-77508304 GCF_012274545.1 Fukomys damarensis
ATATATAAAATTTTAACAAATTTGTGATATGCAGCAGGATAACTTGGTACTTGTATGCAGTGAATAAGGCCCCAATCAGGAGAACTGACATTTCCATCTCCAAATGTTTGATGCATACACCACGGCTGTACATACTGATGAGGTTCCACGTGGGATTTCAGCACATACACAAAACAGTCTGGGCAGGGTGAATCAGCTCATCCTCTTCTTATCAGGACTTTGTGTTTGGGGCCTTTGTGTGCCTCTCTCCTAGTGGCTCATGAAGGAATGCGCTCTAGTCCCCTCTGTGCTGTGGAAGAGACAGTAGGTTTTCCACCACACAGATGTGGGTGGTTCATCACACAGCAGGGGCCAACGGAGCAACCTGCACCGTGCTCAGAAGGCCAGGGGAGGCATAGGATGGGGAGTGCGGGGCAGCAGGGAGAAGCTGCAGTGCGGTGTCTCCTCTGGCTCTAGTCCTTAGCAGAAACGCCGTGTGCGTTTCTGGTGTTGCCCCGTACACCATTGGCCTGGTGCTCACTTACCCTGCCTCTCCTCTGTGGCTCCCAGCTGAGGGTTGGGAATGGCTCCTATTTTTCTTTGTCACTGTTCCTGTCTTCCATTCCTTGGATAATTAATCCCCTCACTTCATTCTCTTGGAAGAAAATA
The DNA here is from genome assembly GCF_012274545.1 of Fukomys damarensis. Taxonomy (NCBI): domain Eukaryota; kingdom Metazoa; phylum Chordata; class Mammalia; order Rodentia; family Bathyergidae; genus Fukomys; species Fukomys damarensis. The sequence goes on from NW_022900917.1 coordinate 77,360,284, forward strand.
CATAATTTGTGTTTGCTGGTTGGATTCTGGTGTCACATCACTTATGACAGAAACTGTCCATGTTCTCTTCTACTTCTGCATTCCTTTGCGATGCTCTGAGTCCCAATCACCATACAAATATTCCTTTCCTGAACACCAGCCCCTCTGACCTCTCTGACACATCTCTCCTCAGCACTCCGCTTTGCTTCAGGGCCTTTGCACTTGCTGTTCTTTGCCTTGGATGCTGTTCTCCTGGATGTGTGCAGAGATAATTCTGACCCCTCCTCGGTTCCTCTGCCCAGCATCATTCCTACTGCTATGTAAAATATCCTCCCACTCTGCACTCCCCTTAACCCTCATAGTCCCTTTCTCCCTGCTTCTTTTTCTTTTCTTTTTCCCACAAGCTTATCATCTTTGAACACAGCACACAGCTTTCTTGTTTATTGTTTTCTGTTGTCTGTCTCCCCATTCTATATGAAGTTCCATGAGGTCAACTTTTCTCTCGTTTCCATTCACTGATCTATCCAAGTGCCTCCGAAAAGGCTGGTGTGTGTGTGGGGGGCATTTTATAAACATTTGCCTCAGAAACAGATTAAAAACTTTACAGACAATCTCAATGCCCAAAGGAGAGAAAAGCTGAAAGTCTGTGGCGGAGGCAAAACGAGAGGCCCAGACTCTAGGCTTTTTGCTGTGTGTGTGGAACTGGGAGTTTAGCTCAGGGACCTTCGCACTGAGCTGTATCACCAGCCCTTTTTAAAATTTCACATTCTGAGAGAGAGTCTTGCTAAGTTGCCCCGGCTGGGCTCAAACTTGTGATCCTTCTGCTTCAACCTCCTACTGTGCTGGGATTCCAGGCATGCTCCACCACACCTGTCCAGGACTTGCTATTTATGATCTATTCCAAAGTTTGTTTTGAAAACGTTTTTGCTGAGTTTCAGCTGGGTGATTCTTCCCAAACAGTTTGGCGGGCAGACAGTAACATTGACATGAACAAGTTCCTTCCTGAGCAATGTCTCAGAGCTTTAAGTGGGTTCTTGCATGTTATGAGGGACTTTGGGTTTTCCCAAATGCCTTGACCACAGAAAGGTTTTTCTATGGTAACAATAATAAGCTCTGATAAGACACAGAGAAGGCAGATCTGCCTGCTGATATCACCTGTAAACTCATTACTGTAATCACTTTAATAACCATAAATATTTGACTCATAACTCTTATCTCAGTCATTAACACATCTAGTAACTCTACATTAATATCAGACCTTCATTCATATGATTGTGATTATTAATTATTCATTTTGAATGATGACCTGTATGTACTTCATTTCTTAGCCTGAATTAATTAAATTCAGTCTTGAGGAGATGTCAAGGTGGTGGGCAGTGGACAGCCTGGATCTGGTTCTGGCTTTACCACAGGTGTGGGACCTGGGACGAGCTACAAAACTCCTGAGTCTCAGTTAGCTCAGCTGTTCTGATTAGGTCTGGATGATTAAGCCAGCCAATTCCCATAGATATACAGCAAGGAGGAAAAGAAGCACATTATCATCCCCAGTTAGAGTAGCTCTGCTGCCTTGACCTGTTTGGTGTCACCAGAGAGGTGTGTACCTATTGCTAGTGAGGGCCATGTGTTGAGGCTTTGTCCACAGGTAGTAGTACTGGGAGGCGGTGGAAGCTGTAATTAGTGAGGCCTGGGATGAGGGTTTTAGATGGCTGAGTTGTGCCCTACAGGGGCACTGTGGGACCCCATTATCTTCTTCTCTTTGCTCCATGGCCATGAGGGGAGAGGTTTTGCTCTGCTATGAACTCCTACCATGATGTGTTGCCTCACCACAAGTCCAAAGCAACAGCTTCAATTATTTATGGATAGGAACTTCTCAACATGGGAGTCAGAAAAGATGTTTCCTCTGTATAAGTTATTTACAACAGGCATTTTGTTAGAGTGACAGAAAGCCAATTAACAGACCCACTATGTGCCAGGCAGTGTCTTGTCTGTCACAGTGCCCACAGAAACCAGTGACAGTGCTTCAAATTTACCAAACTAATGACACAGAGACTGCTCAGGATTCTTTATTTTATGAGGTTTCTAACTTTAATGTCCTCTAAGTATGAGTGGCTACACTTACACACACACACACACCAATGAGTTTGCAGAGACTAGAAAGCAGAACATTGCAAGGGCCAAAGTGAGTGTAAGAGACCAAGCAAGCTGGAGTTTAGAGGGGGAGAAGGGATGATCTTTTTGCAAGGAGGTCTATTGGGTCAGCAGCTTGGGGGTGTTCTCTCCTCAGCAGAAGCATTTCCATCTATAATGAGAAGCTGGTCCCCAAAGCTTGAGTGTGTGTTAACAGCCCAGAGGTAGGATGTCAATTGGATCTGTTTGTTTGTGTAGTGTACAGACTGGAGAAGCGGCAAAAACATTTCCTCTCCTCATGCTGCCCAGAGTCCCTGAGGAACCGCACACAGCCAGTCCCAGCCTTAGGATGCTCTGACTTAAAATTATTCAACTTTAAAATGGTCTAAAAGCAATTCACATCCAGTGGTAACTTTACTTTAAGTTCTTAATTTGAATCATTTCCTTGGTTTGAAACATTTGAAACAACATTTTCTCATGGTGCTGGGCCATGGCAGTGAGCAAGAGCTCCCTGTCAGCCACACAACTAGCAGGGAAAACAACCCAGACTTTACACTGTGCTGTTACTAAGTAGGATATCCTTGGTTAGGTGCATTATATGCCACTTCCCCTTAATAATGATGGTTTCCACCTACAATGGATTTTTCAGGACACGACTCTGTCTTGAATCCAGGGCCTGTCTAAAATCAGACATACTCTGGGTCTTGTCCCTCCATATTGGGATAACCAATACCAGAGCCTGTCTTCCAGTGGAGGAGAGACAGAGTATTTGACTTAAAGTAGTTCAATCTATAGTATTTATGAGTCTTTGAATTCTCCTGAGTCCTGTAGATAACACACTTACACACCTAGAGGTAAGAGTGCACTCATTACGTAGTTGTGCTCACTTAGAAATTATAAATGATGACTCCAAAAATATTAAATCAAAGCATATAGATTAAACCATCTTCAATACAGACTCCTTTTTCAAGATCTACGTGAGGGGGCTGGGGATTTATCTCAGTGGTTCCGCTCTCTGCCTCACAAGCTCAAGGTCCCGAGTTCAATCCCTGGTATCAAAAAAAAAAAAAAAAAAAGAAAAATAATCTAAGTGAGGTTCTAACCAAGAAAATTGTTCATCCTTTTTGGAGCTGGGTTTAACTGTTTTCCCTGAGTCTCCAAGTTTTGCAGAACAATTCTGAGGTGAAATCCTTGGCTTGTAGCCTGGCACAAATCCAAGTCAAGAAAATCCATCTCACGTTAGCAGGGAAGTACAGAATCTCAAGCCCAAACTCTATGCCTAGCAAGAATGGGAAAACTACTACAAACAAATCGATGAGAACCCCTGAGGCAGGACCTTACTCTCCCATCAATTCTGGGCAAGTCCTTTCCATATACTGTGCTTTGTTTCCTCGGGAATGAAATTGAAGAGTTAAAACAGGTAGAAAGCGTAGTCACATGGCATGGATTCCTACACTGTACTCTTGTTGCAGACAGGCATTGTCACTTGATCAAAATACACATCCACCATTCCGAGAAGTTGGTCTAAGAAGCCTTTTCAACTTTGTGCTTGAGGAAATTATACCTCAGATGGCCAGGGCACCCTTGATTCAATAATGCCAAAAGTTCCTTATAGTGTAGGCAGGCTTTCAAATTCTATGAAAAAGCAAGTTTCCTTCGGTGAATTTTGATCCCTGCATTTTCCTCTCCTTATATTACTACTATCTCTATATATCTCTTTCCAGCCAGGTCAATACTAGTTTAGAATTCCTGCCCAGAATTGGGAGTTTTCTCACCATGAGCAATCCAACCCAAGACATTTGCACCTGAAGGTCATCTGTAGCCTAAAATCTTTATGGACCATCTTCATGATAAAAAAAAATCCAATATGAAAACAAAATCCTAGGTGGTGAAAAATGTCTTAAAGACTAAATACTGACTGCTCTTACAACCAACACGTTTGTAATTGGACTTCCTTGGAGACCACCTTGTTTGTGATGTCTTGAGGAATATTCCAGTCCAGCATCCTTGTGTGAAGGGTACGTCACAATTTTGGTTACTAATTTTCCTCTGGAGGGAGGAGGAGAGAGATCCCAACCTCTAGGTGGTTCCAGATTCTAGGTCATCTCTATGGAGTTGATCTCTTATTTCAGTTTCCTCGAGCCTATTATCAGGAGGAACCTATGAACTCTTGATAAACCAAACACCAAATGAACAGATCAGAAATCTTTTCAGAGTCCTTCCTCTCAAAGGGCAAGAGTCAACTGATAATCAAAGAAGTTGACATGAAGAACAACTCAGAAAAACAAAGATGTTAAGGAATAAAGCATGTATGGCATATGATGTTTGTTTTATTATTGTGTAAATTTTGTTTTAGTTATCAAAATTTTTGCCATGTTTTTGCCCATGGCTGTGGATCAAGAGTTCAGGGAGGGCTGGGTAGGGGTGGCTTATCTCTGGTCCACATCATGTTGGCTCAGGCAGCTTGTCTGGTGTTGGAAGAACCCATATAGCCTCACTCCCAAGTGCTGTTTTTTGAAAGCCTCACTTCATTTCTACCAGGCATCATTCTATTCAGATGGTCTTTGTCTTAGTGTGTTTTCTGTTGCTGTCACAAGGTACCAGAAGCTTGTAAAGTTATAAAGAAAAGAGGTATATTTAGTTCACAGCTTCAGAGGATGAAATTCCAAGATTGAATAGTTGCATCTGGTAGTCACATCTGGCAGTCACAACATGGCAGATTGCATTGTGTAGTTGAAACGTGTGAGATTGGTGGTCAGATCATGTGGAAGAAATAGGGTGAGGCTATATGGAGGGTGAAGATGCCAAAGATAACTGAGAAAGCTAAAATTGTTTATTGGCAGCCTGCTCTCATGATAGCCAGTCCATGGGGGATGTTGTAAAGACTCCATCACCTCTCAGGCATTACACTGGGAGCCAAGCTTCCTGTACACAAACCTGTGTGGGGAAAATTGTGCACAAACCACAGCATTTTCTCATCGACCAGGAATCTAGACTAAGCCCTTTGACATGGCTGCTGGCTTATAAGAGTTTGCACTGTTTTGAAGCTTAAAACTGACCTCTCCCTATAACAGTAGTCTGAAGAAGACCATTAAGAAATTGCAGACAAGCCAGGCATAGTGGGACGTACCCATAATCCCAAATCTCTGGGAGGCTGAGGCAGGAAGATCGTCAGTTTGAGCCAAACCTGAGCAACTTAAAGTGACTTTACAAGACTCTTTCTCCAAATAAAAAAATGAATAAAAATAAAGAAGGCTGGGGATATACTCAATGTCCTGAAGTCTTGGGCAATAATTGTGATAAGGAAAAGTAGTCTTTTTGACCATGACCACTGGGATGTGATGATACCCACATTTAAGCTCTGCTGATTTAGATATATAAAATAAGTAGGATGCTTCACCTGGGAAAGTGTTGGGTAGCCTTCATTAATTTGCTTTCTTTAGTATAAGTTAGGGTAGAAGTCTTGGTGTGTCTCAGTGTGAGATTGCTTCAAACTTCTCCCTGGTACACAGCATTATGGAATGAAACCATATGTCAATTACAACCCCATCCTTCAAATTCACTGCCCACATGTACTGTCTCTAGTTTATCTCATTACCCACCTGGCTGCAGACTTCAACAGCTGTTCCATTCCCCCTAAAGAATCCACTTGTACGAAAGCATTAGTGAGTAATGTGGATTAACTAACAATTATGGAATGGAGAAAATTTACATAGCACAACCCTCAGCAAAATTAAGGAAAAATATGTATCCCCTGGTAGACATTTATCATTTCCAATTCCCTTCTTCCCAGGATCTTTGGGAGATTTCCCCTCTCTCATGTTCTCCCACTACACCCAGGCTCCTTGGATCCTCTCTTTTCAATGCCAGGATTTCCAGGCCTTTCAAATTCGTCTTGCTTCTATCACCCAAACTCGTTAAGCTTTTCCTCCTAAATTTGACCTTTCTTTGTCTGTTTTAGGAGTTCAGCCCATGAAGATTATAATATCACTCTGACCTGGTTCTATCCACTTGTTCCATATCATCCACATCATCATCATCATCATCACCACCACCCTCACCACCAAGACAACAACAATAGGACATGACACCAGAAACCAGTGCAGGGGCCTGGTTCTGCTAATTTATTCATTTACTCAACAAACATGGGTTAAAACCCCTAATGTATGCCAGGTATCACTCTTTACTAGTACATGAGTGCACACCATATTCTGATACATGGACACACACACACACACACACACACACATAGAATAATGCACAGATAGAGAAATTTCCTTGGGCACGTAGTTAAGAGTGCACACCATATTCTGATACATGGACACACACACACACACACACATAGAATAATGCACAGATAGAGAAATTTCCTTGGGCACGTAGTTAAGAAGGACTTCTATGAAGACAGGGCATGTAGACTGAGATCTGAAAGGTGAACACTTTTTTCTTTTGCCTTCATCCCACCCTCTTGCTTTCAAGGCAGCAAGTTCATGGATGGTTAAAAAGATTAACACCTTTAGCTCCTTTCTTTGTAGGGAAGGTGGGATGTGTAGGGGAAGGGTAATAAGGGAGAAGAAAAAAATGTGAGATAATGAAAAGTTGGAAATAAAGTGTTTGTAGATGGGGAGGGGGAGAGGGGGTGAAGGGAGGGCAGGGACAAGGGGTAAAAATGAGAACCAAGACCTGTCATGTAGAGGTACAAGATCCCAATAATGAATGTAACTGTACTCTATCCCTAAAATGTACCAATAAACTCAATTAAAGCTGAAAAAAAAAAGATTAACACGCATGGCTCTAAACTGAGAAATTATTAGATCAAGTGTATGAAAGATGAGACTAGTGAATATCTGCAAACATTGTTCCAGCGCTGGCTACTAGGTGGTCCAAAATAATCCATAACTCATGTTATATACATACCACATACTAACATAAATGATGTGTAATGTGTGATATTTCAGAAAGCTAAAGTATACACATATGTCTTAGTTTCCAAGGAAAGAGAACCATTGAGGGCCAGAAACAAAGAAGGTATTGAAAGGTAGAATGAGAAATGTAACAATCTTATACTGGAGAATCCTTAGTGGAAAATGGATAGCATCAAACTTAGAAAAATGCCCAAATGTTTGAGGGCTTAGTTTTCAACTTAGTTTTCAATCTCGTATAGATATAGGAGATACAGTCTGGAGCTTGTTATAGGTGGAAAGTTGTAAATGAAACTGTATCAAGCTACCCATTCAAAACTAAATTCCTAGTGTAAATAGAAACTGAAAAAGAAATACTACTACCAACACTGAGAGTTTTACTACAGAGAAGTTTTTCTACCCTCAAAGTGCTATGGAAATTCAAAACCCTAACCGTTCATTGCAGGCAGGTTTGGAAACTGAACAGCACTATATAAATAGTTCAGAAATCCCAACCCAACAGATTAATATAAAAAGTAGTTCCTAGTTGTAACATCCCTAGAGCCTCTGATAGGAGCCAAAACAAAGTGCTTAGAGGCACTGATTCACTCCTGTAACACATGATTTTCCCCACAAGATGTAACATTAGCCTTCACTGAAGATAAATTAAGAATAAACATGTACAAAATCTATGAGGAAATGACTCACCACAGGAGAATATTAATGATCATGAACATCAGGGCAGCTAACACTTCCAAAACTTTGAGACAACCGAATGATCCAAAAGGGACTACAAAATAATATTTAAAAAGTATTCAACAAATAAACGGAAGAGTAGTAACCATATTTATTTATTAAGGTAACATAGGAAAGATCAGATTATTGTAAGAGATCAGGAAATTGAATACCTATACATTTAAAATTAAGTTCCTGAAATTAAAAATCCAATGGATCAATCAAATGTCAGACTAGGCAGAGCTGAGGAGGTGGTGTGTTGACTAGAAAATGAGTCTGAAGAATAGAGCACAGGGGACTAAGAGATAAAACACAGCAAGGGAGCATAAGGATATCTGGTGGAGAGATGAGAAAGCCACTCACTAATGTGATTGTAGAAGTGGGAAATAAAGAGATTAGGAGAGGCAATGTTAAAAGTTGTGGCTGTGAACTTTCCAGAATGGGTAAGACATGAATTCTCACAACATAAATCCTTAGCAAAAAGGCTGGCTAACCTCCTCAAGGTAAAATAATGAAAGTGGGGTCAAATTAAGATAGACTCCTCCTGCTCATCCTGAACACTCAGGTCTGCATTGTACCCAACACACCCCACTGTGAAGGAATCTTATTTAGGCTTCTCCTTGAAGGCTCAAATCATGGCTGGTTCACACAGCCCTGAGTGCACAAGGAACCTTAGGGTTTCTCTGGCCTAAACCTAGCTACAATCATGAAGCTGTCAGCAAGTATTTAATAATTTCGGGGGACAGGGTACTGGGAATTGAACCTAGGGCCTTTGCACTAAGCTACATCCCCAGCCCTTTTATTTATTTATTTATTAAGTTTTGAGACAGGGTATCACTAAGTTGTCAAGTTGTCCAGGCTGCGCTCAAACTAGAAACCCTTCTGTCTCAGCCTCCCAGAAGACTGGGATTGCAGGAATATGCCACCATTCCTGACTCTAAATTGGGTTTGATTACACTGGTGGCAGAAATGTGTGCCTTCAGACTGAGGGATCTACATTGGAGCCAGGAAGTGATGCTCACAGTGAAGATCAGAGCACCCTTGATGAGACAGCAACGTCCTGAGCCCCTCCTCCAACAAGAACAGCCAAGTTCAAATCAGGAAAACCAACCAAAGCAAGCTATCTCTACAAAATCAACAGCCCACAATCTTCCCCTCCAGTTCTTTTTTATTTGTTTTTGTATATATATATTTAGCACCAGGCATTGAACTTGAGACCTTGCACTCATAAGGCAGGCAGCAGTATCACTGAGTTAAATCCCCATCCAGTCCAGTTCTTTTTTGCGCTGTTGGCAATAATCTTCAGGTGGGTCTTCCATTCCTAACTATGCTATTCAGTTCAATTACAAGTTCCAAACTGACCACTAGTTAATCCACCACACCCACTCTAGGGTGTGGGTGGCACCATCCAAGAGGTTGGTATCCTGGAAGGGATTGAAGGGAAAAGCAGCCTACTGCTTTGCTGCCTTCTGCCTATCATGAGCTGTTTCTTCTCTGTGATGCCCCTCTGAAATGGCACCCTGAGTCTGAGGTAGGCAGCTATGAACTGAAACCTCTACAAAGTGTAAACTACAATTAACATTTCCTCCTTGAAATAAGTAAATAAATGGGGCTTGAAAAACATCTGTGTCATAATACATTCTTTTGGGGGTGATCAGTTGGAGAGAGGACTGTTCTCTGGTCTAGTAAGTTTGGAAAATAGTATGTATGGTATATCTTTTTGTAGCATTATAGTGACCTCAGTGTATTAAACCCTGTGATAAGCCCGGAAGATCTCTGTTTGACTCCAGAACCCTTTTCTTTCCAAATACCATGCACTACTGTCACAGTTCTGTACAATATCGGACACAACTACTTATACAACTTTATTTCAATGCTTCCATTGAAGTACCCTCCCAGGAAGCCCTCTTTATTTTCAGACAGCTGTTAGTGACAGTCAATTTCCATAATGAAAGAAAGTGCTTCATATTCTACCCTTTGGCTTTAATTATACCCCATAAGCTTGAAAAGAAAATGTCTTAGCTTGGTTAAATTATGATGAATAACAAATGAGTGCCAGAATTCAGTGATTTAGCAACACAGTTTTCTTTCTTCTTTTTTGCTCATGTACACCCCAGCTCCAGGTAAGCTGAATATCTACTCTGATTTTCTTCATTTCAGGACACATTCTGAAGGACCATTCTCTATCTTGGCCTGGAGCGAAGGAGAAAGTGAGATGGAGGAACCATGAATGGTAATAAGGATAAGTTGTGACAGTCATTACTTTCTTCTGAATTTTATTGGTCAAAGCAAGTCATATGCCCTAGCCAGTTATCAGAGAGGATGAAGAGATATGATCCTTTCAAGCACAAGGTAGCAATATTGGGGAACTATGCTATTATCAGCGGTTTTATCAAATATGTTCCAAATATTGGGAGACAGCTTGTCTTCCCCAGTGTCTCTGGTTTCCAATTCCTTTTGTTCTATAACAGCATAATTTTGAGTTTCTTGGGGTTTCTTGTCCTTGCCCATGATAATGATGATGATGATGATTGATATTACTACTACTAATAATGCCTGTTTAATATAAGCCTGTGACTATGCTCTGCCCTTTATGAGCACACTCTCTTATATTCTTCATAGCAGCAGTGGAGTTAGGCTCTTGTTATACTCATTGTACAACTGTGTAGACAGAGAAATGGAGGCCAGTAAGTTTGCCAACTTCCCCCAGAGTCATATTGCTGGCACCTGGTAGAGACTGTCCAACTATAAATTTCAGCTCTTAACCTATAATACATGCAATGCCTCACTGAGTATCTCTGCTCCCTGGGTATGTATGAGAAGCTAAAGATTTCTCCTTTTAAGAACATAAGTGGTGGGACATAAGTGCCCAAAGGTGAGATAGAAATTTTGTGATTCATCATTTGACCAAGAATAAGAATCTGTTGGCTTGTCTTTCCAAAATCCTGTGTCCTCCAAGTTCCTGGAGGTCCATTTATGCATTTAATGTGCATTAAAACCATCTGTACAATCTAGGTGCAATAATTAACAGAAGAATTTATGACTATGATCTAGATCGCAGTTGAAAAAAGTACTTTATATTTATCATCTCTGATTTTAAATGACTAGCACTGTGTTGAGAAGAATCCTGAGGAATCCTTGGAAGGGTGGCATAATCGATACACAGTGTCTGATAAAGGAAAGGAAGAAAGATGCTATGACTGTGAACACTAAGGACTATCATTATTGCCTAAGAAAAACTACCCACATGATCCAGGGAGCAAATCTTTTTTGGAAAAACACTGAATTAATATTTAACTTTATAAAAAAAGAAGAAAGTTAATATAATTTTAGCACCTTTTATTGAACACACACTTTATTTCAATTATAAAACAATGCATATGGGTAGCGTGTTCCTATTTCACAACCACGATGATGATGGCTCAGAAATGCTGAAGAGCTCTCTGTGAGATCCACAGCCAGCAAGTAGTAGAAGCAAGACTAAATCTTAGGTCTTAGGGACTGGATGCTACACTGCAGCACACACTTGGTAAAATCCTCGGTGCTCAGTAAAATGTCTCACTGTTTAGTTGCTTGCCGTGATGTGGCCCACTTCCAGGACACTCAACACCTTGCTGTTCTCATATTTTTTCTTTCTCCCTGAAGATGCACTCCTCTCAGAGCACAAATAGTACAAGGTAAGACACTCTGTTAGACCAGATCGTGCCTCCTAACGGTGCCAGGTTTGCATCACGACTTTACATAAACTATCTTGGCACTGACAGCAGGAGGCAGACAAGAGAGTGGCTCTGCCATGTGACAAATATAGAACTGCTGTCCTTAAAGCTCCAACAAGAGACCAACTCTCAAGGGAGATGCCATGCAATAAATAATTTTGCCATAACACATTTCTTTCCTTTGCATAAATTTAACACCCTGCTCTCTGTACAATATGTGATCTTCCTGCTAACTCCCCAAGGACAGAAATAGCTCCAGTAAGATGTGATAAAAGGCAACTAGTATAAGGGAAGGGAGACACAACACAATGGATATCTTTTTAGTGGTGGTTTTTTTATGATGAGTATTATTTTTTTGCATTCTTCATGATTAACAATTTCAAAGGATGACTACAACCATGTAGATCATCAGTCAAAAAGGATCCCCAAAGCATGAAATGAATTGTAACTTATATTCTAGGATCTGGTTCCCTGTTGGCTGTGCTAGGAGCTACCTACCTGGCCAGTAGCTTGTGCCTTAATTCTCTTCCCCATAGCATCAGATACAGGACCATATTTCTCACCCTAAACATGAAGAAGAGCCCAGACTCCAGGCTCCAGTCTTCTCAGGCAGAAGGACTCTGAGAAGGTCTATCCAGACTCAGATATTTAATTAGTTTGTGTCTGGTTTTGTGGGTCACTTCCAGTTGTGAAATTTCTGATGAGGATATGCAAATAGATGAGGATATTCTTTCTGGAGATCAGACTGTTCAATTTATCAAAATTACCCAAATAATTTGTGTCATATTTTATATTAGCCAAATAGGGCCTTCTAGCACCCAGGCCATCTTTAATTTGGGGTTGTATAGTAGGTTCCATTGATTTAGAAAGCCTGCATTAACTCATTGATGGGTTCAAGTCAAAGAAGGAAGCATGTCTTCTGAGAAGAGTCCTCATTCCTGTAGATATAGGGCATCTGACCAGGTGGGGTTTGTGCTCAGTTGTCCTTCATGGCCAGAATTCCAGGAAAGGTACTCCCTCTTCTGCCCTGTCTCCCTGTCATCTCATGCTACTCACACCACAAATGCTACCCACAGTGACCCCTCCTTTTACACCCTAAGCTTCATTATGACCACATGATTTGTATTCTGCATTCTGGAAGCCAGACTACAGGTAGATCACAATGAACTAAATTGCATGCATGGAACTAGTCAGAAAATTTCAAATGTCAGGTAAGCAAATCCCTAACCTGATAAAAATAAACTCTATGATCTTATGTATACCGAAAACCAAGAGTAAATCTACTCCAGAAGGAGGTAAATCAAAGACCTCAGGTAATGTCATCAGACATAGGTCTTTCATCATTGACTCTTTGCTTTCCTTTAACACCCTGTCCTGATCTTTGTATTTCTCTATGTCAAGGAACCACTTGATGTGGTGGCAGAGGTGTGCACTGACACTTCAGTCTGAGAGTCTGACATGCTGGCCATGTGGAGGCAGCAGGGCACTTCTTTCCCAACTGATTCAGTCCCAGAACACCTGTGCAGCTTGTGTCCATGGGCCTGTTACAGAGCCACTTAAATTTATCTCTGTTAGGCGGAGTTCTGCCATATGCAAGTGGAGGAAATGGACTAATACAGGAGGTCATTTCTAACTTATAATGTGGCCTATTGAGGATATATAGGAAGAAGACAAGGGCCCTGAAGGCACAGCAGGGCATAAGGCAAGTGGATCTGGAGAGATGATACAAGAGACAGAACTAAATCCTCTCTTTCATCTCTCCAAAGTCACTAGCTGCCTAACATGGCACATGTGAGAAGTTCTGCCAGGTGTCACACCCACCTTGCCATTCTACTGTGCTTTACACATTTTACAGATGTTTACTCCTGCTACCAAATTGCTGTCTCCCACAATGCTTTATAGTCAAAGGTCAAAAGTGTACATTTCTTACTGCCTTCATTATCTTGGTGATCCAGGCCCATTGCTGTCACTCAGTCCCCATGATCCTATATTCCCATCATAGCTCTGCAATCCTCTGGATATTGAAGCCGTGTCCTTGAACCTGGGGCAGTGCTGGGGAACTGTAGTGCACTCGCATTCCTGCAGGAGGATCCTTGTCTGCCACACTGGAAAAATCACAGAGTCCAAAACTTAGTTACTATACGTCTCCACTGACGCCGCTCTGGCTCAGCATGCCCAGAATTCATTGGACCAGGTATCTTCCCCCTTCACTGGCTGGCACAGCTCTCTGATTTTGCAGTACAGGAGACATTCCTGACCCTTTGCTGTCCTTCGTTCCCATATCCTGTTAATCACCCAGCCTTACTGATTCTACTTCCAAAATTTCTCGGGATAACCTACTTCTCGGGATAATCCATCTCCACTGCTAGCACCTTGGCTCTAGCCACCAGCATCATGTACCCTGACCACAGTTCTGTCTGTGTCCACCCTTGCCCTGGTCTATTTCTTTTCTTTCTTTTTTTTTTTTTTGGTACCGGGGATCGAACTTGGGTCTTTGCTCTTGCAAGGCAGCTGGCGGAACCACTGAGCTAAATCCCCGGCTCTATTTCACTTTTCAGATGGCAGCCAGAGTGAGTTTTGTGAAACATAAGTCAAATCATGTCACATTTGCACAGTGGGCTCCAAGTGCTTGCTATTGTCCCACCCTCTATTGCTCCTCAAGGTCACAGATGAAACGCAGCTTCCTAGGTTCAGTATTTCCTGACAACTTTCACATGTTCCCTGTCTTGGCTTGTTTTGAGTTGCTGACGTAGAACACCTGAGTCTGGGTAATTGATAAACAATAAAATGTGTTTAATTCATGGTTTTGCAGGCTGGGAAATTCAGCAGTGAGAGACTGCATCTGTGAGGCCCCGCTACTGCAGCACGACATGACAAGAAGCATCACTTGTTGGGAGTGCTCATGAGAGCCAGTGAGAAGGTGCAGGTCTCACCCCATTATCAGGAACCCACTCATATGGTACTCAACATGCTCCTGTGATAATGGCATTGATCCATTAATGTGTGTCAAAGCCCTCATGACCTGTCGTCTCTTAAAGGTTCTACTTCTCAACACCGTTGCATTGGGGATTATGTTTTTAACACAGGGACTTTGGGGGACATAATCAAGCCATAAAATATCTATAGGTAAACTTCATAGTGTTTATCACAAGAGGGCACAAATCATTTGTGTTATTATTTACTGAATATCTTCTGCCTTTCTAGAAAAGTCTATGAAAAGTGAACATTGTGTCTTGTCTTTGTCTTCTGTTCCCTCAGGAGGACATTGTTTAGCTATAGTGAACACTAAATAAATATTCAGTGAATAAATTTATAAACAAAAGCCACAACACATTCAAGCAGCATTATCTACATAATGCCCACACAGCCATAATGCTGGCATGTTGAAGAGAGAAATCTCTGCTGTGATAATTGGATAAGATCATTCTTAAAGCTCTTTCTAGGTATCACTTTAATCTCTCTTACAGTTACACTGTCCTAACACTAAGCAATGGTCACTGCTGTTCACTGTTATAGCAGCAAATGTAAACAACACAATAAGTAACCTCGGCATCTGTCAATTTGTCATAGAGGCACTTTTGGCTGTGATTTAGTGTCCGCTAAGCTGTTTCATTTCTATTTCATTTTCAAGCCCTTTCTCCTCATTATTGGAGAGAGGGACAAAATTCTATTGACTGAATTTATCATAATCTATAAAATTTTAAACCTACCAGTCCAATAAATTAAAGAATGGTTTTAGGTCTTACAAAGGGACTCACTAAAGGGGTTCCTTGAAACAGCAGCCCTCTCTGAGGATATATAAAATTGGATTTGATTTACAAAAATTTGATTTGCACATAACTATTCAGGAACATATTGATTGCTTTAAGTGAGGTATACCAGAACATAACTACCTTTAATCTTTTATAACAAAGGCAGCAATTAAAATTACTTTGGCTAAGCAATTTTGAAATTGAGGGTTCGATATTTTTGCTGGTTTCCCCTCACCCAGAAGACTCCCTCTTTCCCCACACTCTTTCCACCTCCTAAGTAAATGAGGTAACAGTTTGGATACTTTGTAGAATGCAGTTTCTGACAGAATCAGACTCTCATCTTATGGATACTGAAATAGCCAAGCTAGGGGTTTAATTTCATTCACTTCACTCTTTGTTAGTACAGTCCCTTTTTTATTCTTCCTTCTCGGAAGCATTGTTAGAGAGGGATCAATTTGTTGGTTATTAAAAAGTGGTCAATTACCATGGTATTAGTTGGACCCATATTCCCCAGCCACAATGTCATTTAATTCCTTGAAAAAGTTCTCCCTTTGTGTGTGGGTTTGTTTGTTTGCTTTATTTAGCTTGTGGTGTAGAGTGCCTAATAAGGAATCCTGACAATAGTTTGCTCCATCTCTAGATTGAATTTCTTTATAGATCAGCCTCAGTAATTCATTTCCCAACTGGTTCTGATCAATACAGTTTGACTCAGCGTAAGGTTAGAGAAACTATTTGTGGTCCTGATGGGTGCCTCGGAGCACCTCCTCCAGAGAGGGACTCTTTGATGGAAACCTGTTAGACTGACCGGCAGTCTCAGAGAGGAGTCTGAGTACTACATATACTCCTAAGCTTCTGTCATCTTTTTCTCTTTGATTCCAGGAATTCAAAGCTAAGGATGCCTTTATGGAAAAGTGGGCATGAGGAGAGACAGTGAATGAAGACACGTAAGGGTTTCATGCCTGTCCTCAGAGCTGGCCATTTTGCTTCAGTGAATGGCTCAGCCATTCTCAGCTCCTGATTTAGCCTCCACAGACCAAGGCAGCAGGGCCTGTCAGTGCCCGAGTCTCCAATGAGCTCTGACTTCCCCAGATTCTGTGTGAAGGCAGAAAGGCCTTGTTGTAAGGGTGTGCCCTGTAATGACCACCATTTGGGCAAAGGGCATCTCTAGATTGTTTCCAGATCATGCCAAAAATACTTGGTCTCTGCCACATGAATCCCAAAGTAGGCTGATGCACTCTTCCTAGTTGAGTGCAAGTCACAGTACCCCTTCTGGGCTCTGCTCAGTGACAAGCAATTCTGCCCTTTTCTGTAATAGAGCCTCTGAGAGGTTCAAATGAGGTCACATATGTGAGAAACACTGTGGAATGTAAAGCAAAATGCATAAAAGGGACAGCATAATCAGGTAGTCAGAGAGTGCACATCACACCAGAGCTTCATAAATCTGGCTCCCTCCTGCTTCTTGCTTTTCCTGAGATCCCCACTGCTGCTGTAGTTTATACTGGACCAGAAATCATGGCTTGTTTACAAGCTATCTGACTGAAGAGACTCATTAGTGCAGGCAAGGACACCACCCTTGGGGACTGCCACAGAGTATGGCTATGTGAGCTCCACTGGCATACCGACCCCTGCTGGGAGCCACAGGTTTACAAATGCTCCAGCGACAGATACAATCACAAGGGATGCACTGATCTCATATCCTTTGAAACTAACTGTGGCTTTCATAGGTTATTCAGTCCTCACATGAAGCATGTGAATCACTTTTTCCTAAGATACTGCTGACTTTTTCTCTAAATGTCATTTGCATAGACCCTAGGATCTGCAAATATAGTTATTCTCAAATTATGTATAGCAATTTTTAAATTTAATCTATAATGTCCTGCATCCTCACTCTGACCCAACTTTCTTACCAGGCACCTTGCGTGAGTGATTTCCTTAAATGTATTCTTTATAATATCTCTGTGTGGTAGATATGCACTCAGTAACCTTTCTTTAATGAACAAAGTAATGAATTAGTACAGTTAAATTATGAACATTTGTCGAGGGCTCTCTGTGTCCTATGCAATGTGTTACACATTGGAGATTCAGAAATTAGTGAAGTAGGCCAGTAGCCATTCTCATGGAGTTTACTACCTAATATTATGATCCTTACTTGTAAATAAACAAACTGAGAATACAGAAGATGCATAACCTTGCCCAAGGTCACAAGGCAAGATGATGTTAGGTCAAGGAATCAAAATTCAGTCTGGCTTTGGTCACAGTAGTACAAAGTGACCTTTCTGAGCAAAACAATGATAAAACTGTAAAATTTCAAAAACTTCATGAAGAAAATGTTTTTAGGCACTGAACATCAAGCCCTTCAGGATTGAAAACTTGGAGAAATAAGAATCACCAAGACTAACTTCTGATGACTGTCTGGGCTTTGTGCCTATGTGCACAACCCAAAATCCATATGGAGGGTGAGGCCCAGGGAAAGTGCTATTGCTCAGCTGAGGAGGCAGAGATCGTGTTTGTCCAACAGAGTAACAAACAGGCTCAAGCTGCAAGCGGTACCAGGCTGAGATCTATGTGTGTGAGATCCTCCTGCATATGCACAAGGCTTATCAGAGAAGCTTCTGTGGGATGAAAATTAAAGGGAAATTTAGAAGTTAGAGATTGCTGAGAGGTGTTGGAGTTTCCAGGCAGCCAGAGTACAGACTTCACTGTACACAGCAAGTGTACAGTTGAGATCTCAAAGACCAACTGCAGAAAGGCCAAGCTGTAGAAACAAAGAACAAGCCCAAGATTCAAGATCAATCCTCAGGATAATGACAAAATGAAAAGAAACCAGGCTTCAGAAAGTAGAAAGTGACACCTGGAAAATTGAGAGTATCTGTTAATAATTCAACAACCCTCCCAACACAGAATTTAAAACTTAAAGGAAGAAAGCATGACTCAGACTTCCCACCATCTATCTTTTCAAATGTCTAACAAAAATTTAAAAATTGGTAAACATATGAAGCAACAGTCATAGATGAGCCATAGTCTATAGAAAAATAAGTCAATACATACTGACCCTAAGATAATTCAAACATTGGCATTAGCATGGAGTAACTTTAAAATAGCTATTATAAATATATTTAAGGATGTAAATATACAGCCATAGCAATGGAAAAGATGGGAAATCTCGTAAGAAATGAAAACTATCTTTAAAAACAAAGTTTGGAAATTATAAAACTGAAAATTATAATTAAACATAACTGATTTAATGAATTAGCATATTACAGATGATGGCAGATAGAATCAACATACTTGACATCACTTTCTAGAGGTAATTAAACTGAGGAATAAATGGGAAAAAGTCTTTTTAAAAAAGCCTCAGTAATATGAGGCATAGTATCAAGTATCTACCTCATGTATACAAGCCCCCAAAGGAGAGGACACACAAACTGTCAGAGAAAATATTTCAAGAAAAAATTGTCAGAACTTCATGAAAATATCAGCATATAGATTCAAAAATCTAAGCAAACCTGAAGCAGGATAAATATAAAGAAACTGACTAAATGGGAAATGGGAGAAAAGTGCAGATCTTAATAAAGCAATAATAAGAGATTATCAATTATAAATAAGTTCACTAGCTTAGTTGAAATGAACAAATGATTTGAACACCATAACTTAGTCAAAAATTACAGGAGGGATTTCTAAATTAAAATTTTATTCTAACATTTATATGGGAAAGCAAAGACTTAGAAAACAAAATAATCTTGAAAAAGGAAAAACCTAGAGGGCTCATGCTACACAATTACTAAATTAACTATACACCAACACCAATAAATACAGTGTAATATTGGCCTAAGGGAGAAAAATCACTAGGTCAAGCAAAAGAATACACATTTGGACCAACTGACTTAAAAAAAGTACTTCAGCAATTTAACACAGAAAATAAAATCTAATCTACACATGGGGAGATAAAGAAATTCCAACACTTTCCTAATCACAAATAAAGATTAATTTAAGATGAATCATGGACATATATATATATAAGACAAACTTATTTAACATACAGAATAATAGCACCCCAGAGCACCAGAGGAAAACTGGCAGCAGCTCAGGACCCTCTGGTTAGCCCACCCCTTCAGCCCAGTGCTTAGTGTTTGTGCCCCCTGCCTGAACAAGAGAAAGAGGGCCTCTCTGAGGCTCCTAGATGCAAATTGAAGCCCACTGTAAAAGTGACAAAAATCTCTGTGATAAAGAGATCACACCACCATAGTTGGTAAGTCAGAGGGACTAGCACCTAACATCAGAACTTGGTCTAACTTCAGGGGAAAGACAGCTGGAACCTGCAGTAGAACCTTGCAGACTTCAACCCAGCAGGAGGTCAGAGATCTCAACTTGGGCCTTGCAGAACAAGAGAAAGAGGTGAGCCTGAACCTCAGGGGGCAGTGGCTGGCTTGCTGAGACTAATTAACTTATATCTGCACACTCCTGCCCATGCTGTCTACTGTGTCAACAGAGGCACACTCTGAAGGAGGTCCTCTATTATTTCTTATTTTCAAAATAATATTTTTTCTCTTATCTCAAATTTCCCCTTTTTAAATCTTTTTGTTCCTCTCTCTCTCTCTCTCTCTCTCCCACCTTGATCTCCATTACTCTCCCTTTTTGTTCCTAACCTACTTTGAATTTATTTTCTTTTGCTTTTCTTCTTTTTTTCCTTCTCTCAGTTGCCTTTAGTTTTAAAAGAACGTGATTATAATCTCTAGTCTACCTATTGTGATTAGTTTGTTCTGTTCTTGTGCATATTTTGTTCTGTGTTCTCCTCTTCTCCTCAACAGCTCCCTAGAGCTTGTGTGACCTTCCTGTGTCCCCTGACCTCACCTCTAACCTTTCTCTATCCTTTCTATCCCTCCTTCCCAAACTCCTTCTAAATCCCCATCCTGAAGGGTAAAGTTGCTATATTGATGTGTTTATTCACTATAAACATATTTGGGCCTCAATTTTGATTTAATTCACACAGTCAAAGGTGATAGATTAATAACTACCACAAGTTGTCATTTTCTAAGCTGTGCTTGATGTTATTGTGTTTCTGATTGTATCACTTGGGCTAAGGCATTGTGATTGATCTAATTGGTTGTTCTCCCTGGTATAATGAAAATGAGATTGCTCCACAGTTATTAGAGATACAAAACCTAAAGACCAGCTGTACCTGGAAGGAAGATCGAAGTATTAACCCAGGAATTAAACCAAGAACAGTACCAACGACAAAAATGGAAATGAGAAGACATTTAAATAAGGCACAAATACAGACTTCCATCTCACCAAAGACAAACTCTGTGGGAAATGAGGTAGAAAAGTCTGTCAACCACCTGGACACCCTGAACCAATAGCACAGGAAGTAACAAAATAGATAAATGAGGTGCTAGAGAAATTCAAAACAGAAATAATTTCCCAGATAGCCACAGAGATGGTGAGAGGAATGAAAGGCATGATTAGAGACTCTAGAAGAGAAACAGATATTAAAAAAAAATAGATGAGCTCTGGACTGTGATGGAAACCATGAATGCCCACAACAGGGAAGAAATGGAAGCCTTGAATGCCCAACCTATGAAAGAAATGGAATCCATGAAGCAAATTCAAACAATATCCAGGAGATTACAAGCTCTATAGAAAGCATTTGCAGCAGGATGAATGAATGTAAAGAAAGAATTTCAGATATAGAAGATAGGATTATGGTCAGTGACCATGAAAAGAAAAATCTCTTAAAAACAGTAAGGTATCATGAGAAATCAATCCAACAACTCTTAGATGATGCAAAGAAGAATAATATAAGACTGATAGGAATCCATGAAATAGCAGGAGAAAGTACAAATTACATAAAAAAATCTGTTCACAGAATTAATGACAGAAAAATCCCCACAGAGTGAAACAATTTGACATTCAGATAAGTGAGGCAAATAGGACTCCAACTGAGAATGACAAAAAATAATCTATACATAGAAGTATAATAATCAATATTCCAGAAAACCTAACAGAAAAATAAAATTCTAGCAGTTAGAGAAAAGAAACAAATTAGATGCAAAGGAAAGCCCATCAGAATCACAGCAGACATTTTAACACAAACACTCAAGTTAAGGAGAGCTTGGAATGAGGTATTTCAAGTCCTAAAAGAAAACAACATCCAACCTAGACAGATGTACCCTGCAAAAACTATCTTTCAAAACTGGTGGAGAAATAAGATACTTCCATGACAAAGAACACCTGAGAAATTTCATAAACACCAAACCTGCACTCCAAATGCTTCTAAACAATATCCTGGAAAAAGAAAATGAAGACCAAAACTCCATAAGGTCCAACAGAGCAAATATACCAGGCAAGGCAAGAAATTAAAAGGAGAGAGGGAAAAAATAAAAAAATAAAAGAAACAACAACAGGAAAATAACATGACAATGAAAAGTCAATGCATAACAATTATAACACTCAACATTAATGGCCTCAATTCACTTAGCAAAGGAAACAGGCTAGCAGAATGGATTAAGAAGCAAAACCCAACAATATGCTGTGTACAAGAAATCCACTCAATCCACAAAGAAATTCATAGGCTGAGAGTAGAGAGATGCAAAACAGTTCTCTATGTGACAGGAGCCCAGAAAAAAGTGTGGATAGCTATCTTATTTGTGGACAGAATAGATGTCAAAACAGAATTAATTAAGAGAGACAAAGGAGGCCACTACATTCTTGTAAAGGGAACAATACCACAAGAATGAATGATATTCATAAATATATCTGCATACTGAATACTAATGACCCCAACTATACAAAACATATATCAATGGATATGAAAAATGAAATAAACAATGATACAATTGTAATGGGGAACCACAATACTCCACTGACACAAACGGACAGGTCATCTAGACAAAAAAATCAATAACAAAATAACAGAACTGAACCAAGTCTTAGAACAAATGGATTTAGTAGATGTCTACAGAGTGTTCCACCCCACAAAATCAGAATATGCATTATTTTCAGCTGCACATGGGTCATTCTCCAAAATAGAACACATGCTAACTCATAGAACATGCTTAAGTAAATGCAAAGGAAATGAAGTTATCCCCTGTATATTATCAGACCATAGTGCAATTAAACTGGAAATAAATAGCCTAAGAAACTGCAAGAACTTTACAAACACATGGAAGTTTAAAAACACCCTGCTGAAGAACCATTGGGTCACAGAGGAAACTAAAGAAGAAATTAGACAGTTTCTACAATTAATTGTTAATGCCAATACAACATACAGGAATTTATGGGACACAATGAAAGCAGTTTCATGAGGGAAGTTCATAGCAGTAAATGCCTATACTAGGAAAACAAAGCAAGCTCAAATAACCTAATGCTTAACTTTAAGCCTCTAGAAAGAGAAGAGCAAGACAAACCAAAGCTTCATAGAAGGGAGGAAATTATAAAGATCAAAGCAGAAATTAATGCAATGGAGACTAAGAGAGCTATACATAAAAATTCAATGAATTGAAGAGGTGGTTTTTTGAAAGAATAAATAAAATCAATAAACCCTCAGCCAACCTTATCAAAAGAAAGGAAGGAAATGCTCAAATTCATTCAATTAGGAATGAAAAAAGGTGAAGTCACAAAAGATCCAGCAAAAATCCAAAGAATCATCAATACCTACTTTGAAAACCTGTATGCTAATAAAATGGAAACCAGAGAAGAAATGGACAGATTCCTAGATACATATGAACTTCCAACATTGAACAAAGGAGATATAAAAAGTTGAAAGACACCAATTACATTCAGAGAAATTGAAAATGTAATTAAAATATTAACAACAAAGAAAAGCCCAGGCCCTGATGGCTTCATTGCTAAATTCTACAAGACATATAGAGAAGAACTATTCCCACTGCTCTTTCAACTGTTCCATGAAATTAAAAGGGAAGCAAACTTCTGAATTTATTCCTGAAAGCAAATACTACTTTTACTCCAAAACCAGGGAAAGACCCAACCAAAAAGGAGAGCTACATGCCAATCTCCCCAGTGAATGTAGATGTAAAAATTGTCAATAAGATACTGGCAAACAGAATACAGAAAATCATCAAGAAGATCATACACCCTAACCAAGTCAGATTTATCACAAGGATGCAAGGATGGTTTAACATATATACATTGATAAATGTAATACACTATACCAAAAGGACAAAAACCATATCATCTCTCAATAGGTGCAGAAAAAGCATTTGACAAAATTCAACACACATTCATGGTAAAAACCCTACAGAAAATTGGAATAGATGGTCTTTATCTCAACCTGATAAAGGCTATCTTTGAAAAACCAAGAGCCAATATCATTCTAAACAGTCAAAAATTGAAAACCTTCATGCTAAAATCAGGAACAAGAAAAGGGTGTCTCTATCAACACTCCTGTTCAATATAGTTCTAGAAACATTAGCTACAGCAATTAGACAAGAGAAAGAAATAAAAGGAATAAAGATAGAAAAGGAAGAAGTTAAACTGTCACTATTTGTTGATGATATGATACTCTACATAGAAGACCCAAAAAACTCTGCCTAAAGACTTCTAGACTTAATTGACAGATTCAGTAGAGTAGCTGGATACAAGGTCAACACTAAAAAATCAATAGCCTTCTTGTACACAAATAACAGACTCACTGAGAGAGAAATTAGGGAAACAATTCCTTTCACAACAACATCTAAAAAAACAAAATACCTCAGAATCAGTCTAACAAAGGAGACAAAAGAGCTCTACACCAAAAATTACAGCACTCTGAAAAAAAGAGATAGAAGAGGATATAAAAAGATGGAAAGACATCCCTTGCTCCTGGGTAAGAAGAATCAACATAGTGAAAATGGCCATGCTTCGAAAACTTCTATACAGTTTCAATGCAATCCCAAATGAAATCCCAACAGTATATTTCACAGAACTTGAGAAAACAATCCAAAAATTCATTTGGAACCAGAAGAGACTTAGAATAGCAAAAACCATTCTAGGCAACAGAGACATGGCAGGGGGCATCACAATTCCCAACTTGAAACTGTACTACAAAGCCACTGTAATAAAACAGCATGGTACTGACAAAAAACAGACCCAAAGATCAATGGACTAGATTAGAAGATGCAAAAACAATACCAGACATACTCAGTTACTTCACCTTTGACAAAGGAGCCAACTATCCTTACTGGAGGAAAGATAGCCTCTTTAATAAATGGTGCTGGAAAACCTCGCTTTTAACTTGCCAAAGATTAAAACTAGTTCCCTATCTTTCACCATTCACTAAACTAAAATCCAAGTGGATTAAAGATCTAAATTATCAAAACAGAAACACTGAACTTACTGGAAAGTAAATTAGGTAGAACTCTCAGAGACATTGGCATAGGAGAAGACTTTATGAACAAATCTTCAGCAGCATGAGAACTTGCACAAAGAATCAACAACTGGGATTTCATTGTATTAAAAAGTTTTGCAGTGCAAGAAAAATCACCAGCAGAGCTAAAAGACAACCTATAATGTGGGGAAAAATTATTACCAGCTACTCCTTAGACAATGGACTACTATGTAGAATATATAAAGAACTAAAAAAACCCAGCACCCCCCCACTATATACAAAGATCCAATTCAAAAATGGACATCTAAAATGAACAGACATTTCACAGATAAAGAAGTAAAAGCAGCAAATAAATATATGAAAAAATGTTCAACATCACTGGACATTCAAGAGATGCAGATGAAAACAGCATTGAGATTCCATCTCACCCCAGAAAGAAACTCTATAAGAATCAAACAATAACAAATGCTAGCAAGGTTGTGGGGAGAAAGGAACCCTTCTCCATTGTTGGTAGGAGTGCATACTGGTGCAATCACTGTGGAAATCAATATGGAGAAACCTGGAAAAACTAGGATTAGAGGCTCCATTTGACCCAGCTATTCCACAGTGATATATGTGCACCCATGTTTATAGCAGTACAGTTCATAATAGCTACAACTTGGAAAATGCCCAAATGCCTGTCACCTGGAGACTGCATAAAGAAGATGTGGTTTTTCTATAAAATGGAGTACTTCTCAGCCATAAAGAATGAGAAACTAGAAACATTTATAGCTAAATGGATGCACATTAAGGCTGTGCTCTTAAGTGGCATAAATAGGACACATGAGCAAATACTGAATAGTTTCTCTGGTGTAAAAAGTTAAAAATGTTAATAAGGTTCAAATGGTATAATTGAGGGTGTGAAATAGGAAGATATGGCTAAGGGGAAGTGAGAACAGGAGGGCAAAGGAAATAAAGTAAAACACAAAATGTGAAAAAAAGGAAAAATGGAGACAAAGTCTTTGTGAATAGGGAAGGTGAAGGGGGCAAAAGTAGGGCAGGGGGAGGAGAAAAAACAAGAACCAGGATACATCATGTAAACGTACAAGATCCCATTGATAAATGTAACTGCATTGTTTGCTTTAAATGTACCAATAAACTTAATGGGAAAAAAGCTACAGAATAATACATTAAAAGTAGGCAAACATTTCTTAAAAACAAACAAACAAACAAAAACAACAAAACAACAACAACAAAAAAAGAATATGGTGGGGATTTAGCTCAGCGGTTCAGTGGCCTGCCTCGCAAGAGCAAGGACCTGAGTTCAATCCCAGGTACCAAAACCAAAAAACAAACAAACAAAAAAACAAAAAAATTTTTTAGAACGGACATGAAAAGCACTAACTCCAAAGGGGGAAAAAACAAAATAAGTTAGACCTCATCAAAATTGAAGACTCCTGGCCAGTTATAAAGCCTGTTAGAAAATTGAGATTGAGAGAAATAATTCACAGATCTATGTCTGACAAAATACTCCACACATCCATGATATAAAATAATCTCTACAAACAATAATCTTTTTTAAAAAAGTTATAAAAAGGGGCCAAAGACTTTAACAGATACTTGGTAAATGAAAATATATGACTGGACATTGAATGTATAGGAAAGGCCTACCATCATCAAGCATCAGGAAAAAGCACATTAAACTGTAACAGAATACCACTGTGCACCTACTAGGCTGAGATTTTAAGAATTACTCCTGTACCTGCCTGTCTGCGATCACCCGGCGGCGTGCGCGTGAGCTCCCGGCCTGCGCGGGAGCTCCCGGCCTGCGCGACAACAGACCCAGGAAGGAAGGTAGCCGCGCGGGCGCCCTTGAAACACCCACACGACCCCCCCCCCCGTTCTCAAAACTCCTGATCGGGCCAGTCCTTAGACCAACTCTGCAGAGGCATAGGTTCCCATGAAGGGTAGTTTTCTGAGCTCCGAACTTTGATCATCTTTAAAGAAAGGGCAGGGGAAACCTGTAATAGAACGGAGTGGAGTTCAACCCTGAGGGTAAGGAAACTAAAGTTAGGCTTTGTAGATTGTGTTCAGTCTCAGTCGTGAGGAACAGCCATTGGCTAGCTATAACCAGGGGATTGGGTTCCGCATATGACTGTGCATGTGGTATAATATGAGATCAGAGATAGCCTGAAAGAGGACCTTCAAATTCTTTTTCTTTCCCTCTCTCTTGTCTCTTTTTTCCTCTTTCCACCCTAAAATTTCTTTCTTTTTTCTGTCCTGTCTCTCCAACTCAGTCTCTTGCTCCACCATAGTGTCCCTCATCTCCCTTTTTATTCCAGTTCCTGAAGAACTCAGACTTCTTTTTTTATTTTTTGTTTTTAGGACGGGTTTCTCTTTATGTTCTTTTCTCCAGTCATTTTACCTCACTCATGGCTCTGTACCTTCAAGGGAAGGCAAGCGCCTGTTACTGTTAAGGGGATATATTCCTGTCCTTATTCCTGCACTCTCTCTATCCCCCCTGAACTTAATAGCTTTGTAAAGATAGTAAGGTAATTCTACAACCTCTGGATTCACTTCAAACCTGCTCTAATTCTTTCACTTATCTAATCCTCTTGTTCTAAGTCGAACCCCCCATCCTAAATGGTAAAGATGCCATATTGAAAAGAATATTCACTGCAAACATACTATGAGCTGCTTCTTGAAATTAATCTAATTCACATGAGTTAAAGGTGATACATTAATGACTACCATAAGTGGTCAGTTGGCAAGCTGTGCCTGATCCTATTGGGCTGCTGAATGTATCAATTGGGACAAAGAGTGGTGATTGATTTAAAGAGTTGTTTTCTCTGATATTATGAAAACGAGAATGTCTATGAGTCATTAGAAACTCAAAAGCTAAAACGCAACTATATTAGGAAGATTTAAGTAATACCCAGAAATTAAAGAAGGACAACCCAACAATAAAAATAAAAATGAGAAAACACTTAAGCAAGACACAAAAACAAATATCCAGTTCACCAATAGCAAATAGTAGGACAAATGAGGATGAAAAGTCTGATAGTGAACCAACAGGACTCCCTGGACCCATAGCACAGGAGGTAACAAAATTGATCAATCAGGCTCTAGAAAAATTCAAATCAGAAATAATTTCCCAGCTAGCCAGAGAGATGATGAGCAAAATAGAAGTCATGATTCGAGACTCTAGAGCAGAAACTGAGAAAAAAATAGATGAGCTCAAGACTGTGATAGAAGCCATGAAGACTCAGCATAAGAAAGACATGGAAACAATGAATGCCCAACAGAGGAAAGAAATGGAATCCATAAAACAGATTCAAACAGATATCCAGGAGATTAAAAACTCTATTGAAAGTGTACGAAACAGAATAAAAGATTGCGAAGATAGAATTTCAGATATAGAAGATAGGATAGCAGTCAGTGACCGTGAAAAAAGAGGTCTATTAAAAACAGTAAGGGATCATGAGAAATCAATCCAACAACTCCTAGACGATACAAAGAAAAATAACATAAGACTGATAGGAATTCATGAAAAAACAGGAGAAAACACAAATGATATAAAAAAGCTCTTCACAGAATTAATGACAGAAAACTTCCCAAACAGAAGGGAAGAATTAGACATACAGATAAGTGAGGCATATAGAACCCCAACTAGCCACGATCAAAAAAAATCTACACCTAGACATATAATAATCAAGATTCCAGAAATCCAACAGAAAAACAAAATACTACAAGCAGTAAGAGAAAAGAAACAAATCACATGCAAAGGGAAGCCCATTAGAATCACAGCAGACTTTTCAACACAAACCCTTAGGTCAAGGAGAGCCTGGAGTGAGGTATTCCAAGTCCTAAAAGAAAAGAATCTCCAACCTAGACTTTTGTATCCTGCAAAACTCTCTTTCAAAATAGATGGGGAAATAAAATACTTCCACGACAAAGAGCACCTGAGAAATTTCATGAACACCAAACCAGCACTGCAAGGAATTCTAAACAATATCCTAGAAAAGGACAACGAAATTCACAATAACATGAGGCCCAACAGACCAAATCAAATAGGCAAGGCAAGAAACTAAAAGGAGATGGGAGAAAAAGTAAAAAGAGTCAACAAATGGACAAAAACATGACAAGAATAAGTCAAAATATATCAGTTGTAACCATCAATGTTAATGGCCTCAATTCACCAATCAAGAGAAACAGATTGGCAGAATGGATTAAGAAGCAAAATCCAACAATATGTTGTATACAAGAAACACACCTAGTGCAAAAGGAAGTCCATAGACTGAAAGTGAAAGGATGGAAAACAATTCTCCATGCGTCAGGAGTCCAGAAAAAAGCAGGGGTAGCAATCTTATTCTCAGATAAAGTAAATTTCAAACCAAAACTCATTAAGAGAGACAAAGAAGGACACTACATCCTTGTAAAGGGAACAATTCAAGAGGAAGAGCTGACAATCATAAACATATATGCACCAAATATAAATGCCCCCAACTATATAAAACAAATATTAAGTAACATGAAAAACCAAATAAGCACTAATACAATTGTAGTGGGGGATTTAAATACCCCACTATCACAAATTGACAGATCTACTAGGCAGAAAATCAACAATGAAATAATAGAACTGAACCAAGCTTTGGAACACATGGACTTAATAGATGTTTATAGAGTATTCCACCCCCAAAAACCAGAATATACATTCTTTTCGGCTGCACATGGATCATTCTCCAAAATAGACCACATACTGGCTCACAAAACAGGTCTAAATAAATGCAAAAAAATTGAAGTCATCCCCTGTTTATTATCAGATCATAGTGCAATCAAACTAGACATCAATAGCACAAGAAACTATAGAAACTTCACAAGCACATGGAAACTGAACAACACTCTCCTAAACAATCAATGGATTACAGAGGAAATTAAAGAAGAAATTAGACAGTTTTTACAAATAAATGAGAATGCCAATACAACATACAGGAATCTTTGGGACACAATGAAAGCAGTTCTACGTGGAAAATTCATAACATTGAATGCCCACACTAGGAAAACAGAGCGGGCTCAAATAAACAACTTAACGATGAAACTTAGACTCCTAGAAAAACAAGAGCAAGAAAAACCCAAAGCTCGAACAAGAGAGGAAATTATAAAGATCCGAGCAGAAATCAATGCAATTGAAATTAAGAAAACGATACAAAAAATAAATGAAACAAAGAGCTGGTTTTTTGAAAGAATAAATAAAATTGACAAACCCTTAGCTAATCTTATCAAAAAAAGGAAAGAAAAGGCTCAGATCCATGCAATTAGGAATGAAAAAGGCGAAGTCACAACAGATCCGAAAGAAATCCAGAGGATCATGAACACCTACTTTGAGAACCTGTACTCTAATAAAATGGAAAACACAGAAGAAATGGACAGATTTCTAGATACTTATGAATTACCAAAGTTGAACGAAGAAGATAAAAACATTTTAAACACCCCAATCACAATCAGTGAAATTGAAAATGTAATTAAAAACTTACCAACAAAGAAAAGCCCAGGCCCTGATGGATTCACTGCTGAATTTTACAAGACATTTAGAGAAGAACTACTACCATTACTCTTCAAACTTTTCAATGAAATTGAAAGAGAAGCTATACTTCCAAATTCATTCCTGGAAGCAAGTATCACTCTGATTCCCAAACCAGAGAAAGATACAACCAAAAAGGAGAACTACAGACCAATCTCCTTAATGAATATAGATGCAAAAATCCTTAATAAGATACTAGCAAACAGAATACAGAGGATTATTAAGAAGATCATCCATCATGACCAAGTCGGATTTATTCCAGAGATGCAAGGGTGGTTCAACATACGAAAGTCAGTGAATGTAATACATTATATTAACAAAGTCAAGGACAAAAACCATATGATCCTCTCAATAGATGCAGAAAAAGCATTTGATAAAATTCAACACCCATTCATGATAAAAACCCTGCAAAAAATTGGAATAGATGGTCTATACCTCAATTTAATAAAGGCTATTTATGAAAAACCATCAGCCAACATCATATTGAATGGCCAAAAACTGAAAACCTTCATGTTAAAATCAGGAACAAGACAAGGATGCCCACTATCGCCACTTCTCTTCAATATAGTTCTGGAAACATTAGCCACAGCAATTAGACAAGAGAAAGAAATTAAAGCAATAAAGATAGGAAAGGAAGAAGTTAAACTATCATTATTTGCTGATGATATGATACTCTACATTGAAGATCCAAAAAACTCCACCAAAAAACTTCTAGACTTAATTGACAGATTCAGTAAAGTATCTGGATACAAGGTGAATACCCAAAAATCAATAGCCTTTCTATACACAAATAACAGACAGACAGAAAGAGAAATAAGGGAAAAAATTCCTTTTACAATAGCATCCAAAAAAATGAAGTATCTAGGAATCAATCTAACAAAAGAAACAAAAGATCTCTACACTGAAAACTACAGCACTCTGAAAAAAGAAATCGAAGAGGATATAAAAAAATGGAAAGATATCCCCTGCTCCTGGGTAGGAAGAATCAACATAGTGAAAATGGCCATACTACCGAAACTGCTATATACATTCAATGCAATGCCAATTGAAATTCCAACACTATATTTCACAGAACTAGAAAAAAGAATCCAAAAATTCATTTGGAACCACAAGAGACCTAGAATAGCAAAAGCCATTATAGGCAACAGTCACATGGCACCAGGTGTAACAATTCCCAATTTGAAACTATACTACAAAGCCACTGTGATAAAATCAGCATGGTACTGGCAAAGAAATAGGCCTGAGGATCAATGGAACAGACTGGAAGACACAAAAACAAATGCAGATGTACTCAGCTACCTCATCTTCGACAAAGGAGCTCACCATCCTCAGTGGAGGAAAGATAGCCTCTTTAATAAATGGTGTTGGAAAAACTGGATATCAACCTGTCACAGATTAAAATTAGACCCTTATCTTTCGCCATGCACTAAATTAAAATCCAAATGGATTAAAGATCTAAATATTAAAACAGAAACATTAAACTTGCTGGAAAGTAAGTTAGGCAGAACTCTGGAAGACATTGGTATAGGAAAAGACTTTATGAACAAATCCTCAGTAGCACGGGAACTAGCAGAAAGAATCAACAACTGGGATCTCATCTTACTAAAAAGCTTCTGTACTTCAAAAGAAACCATTAGCAGAACTAAGAGACAATCTACAATGTGGGAAAAAATTTTTACCAGCTGTACCTCAGACAAAGGACTATTATCAAGGATATATAAAGAACTCAAAACAATCAGTCCCCCCAAATATAAAGACCCGATCCAAAAATGGGCATCCGAAATGAACAGACATTTCTCATACAAAGAAGTGAAAGCAGCAAGAAAATATATGAAAAAATGTTCCACATCACTGGTCATTCGAGAGATGCAGATGAAAACAACACTGAGATTCCACCTCACCCCACAAAGAATGGCTGCTATCAAGAAATCACACAATAACAAATGTTGGCGGGGTTGTGGGGAGAAAGGAACCCTCCTCCATTGTTGGTGGGAGTGCAGACTAGTGCAACCACTATGGAAATCAATATGGAGATACCTCAAAGAGCTTGGACTGGAGGTTCCATTTGACCCAGCCATCCCTCTGTTGGGTATCTTTCCAAGAGAACTAAAAGAATCATATCACAGAGAAGTATGTGCACCCATGTTTATAGCGGCACAGTTTGTAATAGCTAAATCTTGGAAACAACCTATTTGCCCATCCGTTGGAAACTGGATAAAGAAGTTGTGGTTTTTCTATAAAATGGAATATTACTCAGCCATAAAGAGCGAGAGAATAGATTCATTCATAGGAAAATGGATACATATTGAAGATATACTCCTAAGTGAAATAAATAAGTCCCACATGTGTAAATACCAAATAGTTTCCCTGGTGTGAATATTCTGCAACAATGCATAAGATTCTAATAAGATTACTGACATTTAGAAATGGGAGGAAAGGAGCTAAAGGTGTAGGGAAGGTGTGATACGTAGGGGAAGAACAAAAAGGGAAAAGAAAAAAATGTGAGAGAATGAAAAGATGAAAATAAAGTGTTTGTAGATGGGGAGGGGAGGAGGGGGTGAAGGGAGGGCAGAGGTAAGGGGAAAAAAATGAGAATCAAGACTTGCCATGTAAAGGTACATGATCCCAACAATGAATGTAACTGTACTGTATCCCTAAATGTACCAATAAACTCAATAAAAAAAAAAAAAAAAAAAGAATTACTCCTAAGGTTGGCTAGAATACAGACTAACCAGAGCCTTCATACACTGCCCTGGCAATGAAATGATACAAGTGCTTTGGAAAATGGCAGTTTCTTAAAACATAGTATCTATCCCTTCATCTATCCTATGACTTAACAATTCCTTTTCTACTCAAAATAAATGAATTTACTCAAAATAGATGTCCTGTGTTTGTCCAAAAGTATTTACAAAAGCCTAATCTAGTTATCTCCATTTAGAAATGGCCCAAGTATCTTCCACGAGCACCTGGCAT
Organism: Fukomys damarensis; assembly: GCF_012274545.1. Taxonomy (NCBI): domain Eukaryota; kingdom Metazoa; phylum Chordata; class Mammalia; order Rodentia; family Bathyergidae; genus Fukomys; species Fukomys damarensis. Next base: position 77,393,352 of record NW_022900917.1, read on the forward strand.
CATATTAACTCAGAGAAGGGCCACGTAGTAGTAAATGCTGTGAAATGCTGATGCCACACCAACACAAATGAATACTGTACTGAGTTAAAGCCACTGGCCAGAGTACATGCTCCGTGGTTCATTTACCTGCAGCTCAAGGACAGGTGAAACTATCCCATTTTGCCTCAATGGGAACATGGCCTTTTGGGCAATGGGGACTGAGCACGGTGGATCATGAGAGCCCTCTCTAGGGTGATCGAATGTTCTTCATTTTTGCCGGTGTTTTGTTAGAGGGAAGTATCCATCGTCAAAACTCATTGACATGCACTTAAAAATATTTTTTTTTAAATCCAGACTCTTCTACCATACTGTGCTGAATATTAGGCACAAGTTAGCACCTGGGAATTAGGCTCCCTTTAAATGAGGCAGAACAGAAAATGAAAATGAAGGAAATGAATTCCACTATCAAGTGAGCATAAGTGAGCAAGGTGTTTATGCACTACAAAAGTGACAAAATATTTATAATAAGTTTAAGAACTATTATTGTAAACTGTTAAGGCAGTAACACACCCTGGGGGCTTTGAAGACAGTGGCCATTCGTATTAATTGTCTATTACTGCTCAGGAAATGGCTGCTTCAGAAACAAGTGGCTGAGAATAGAAAACTTTTTGCTCTCCTTTTTTTGGGTGAGAAATTTGGGAGTGGCTCAGCTGGGCAGTCCTGACTCCAGTTGTCCTTCAAGGTTGCAGCCATCTGAAGACCAGAGGGCTACTACCAGTTTCACTCCATGGTGCTTGACCTGCCCCAGGATTCACTGGCTCTTGGCAGGAGGCCGCTCTTCCCCACCAGCCTGCACAGCCACAGACAGCTGAGAGTGTGACAGGCAGCTGGCCCCTCACAGGGCGAGTGGTCCAAGAGAAAGAGCACAAGGCCAAAAGGGAGGCTGACGGGTCTTTCGTAACTTAATCTTGGAAGAGGCAGGCCATCAATCTTGGGATTTCCAGCAGGGCACAAGTGTGGGGGACACAATTCCAAAGGTGAGTGTGGAAGGCAGGAAGCAGTGAGGGCTGCACTGGAGGTTGGATAATAGATTCATTTTTCACCCTGGCTCCATGGCTCATTATTTGTATGACCTAGTACAAATTATGTATTCCCTTAAGTCCCAGTTTCTAAAACTGTGGGATGGGAAAGGATGATTGTCTTCATGCCAAGGGATGAAATTGGTAATATTAGAAGATTCTTAGGGGGAAACTGGACTTTTTATCCTGGAAAATACATGAGTTTAGTCAGTCAAGGGCAATGTCTATTACCATTCTCCTGCTGAACTCTCTTTTAACAACTTTTTATTTCAAGGTCAGCTTTCAGATGTGGTGGCATCTCCTAATTTGGACCCTGCAGCGAGTATGGGCTATATAATCAACCTACATAGAGCAGGTTTTCTTCATTCCCACTTTATTTACTTTCTTTGTCTTCTTTTCTTCCATGAGACTGCATGGTCTCTTGAGGAAGTGTGTGCTGTTTCTTCTGCAAATTTCCACACTGGCTGTTTGATATTCATGTCAACTTTTACACAGTCAAGGCCTAGTGTTCACAGATTATAAACATTTTACAAAGCGGACTCTCCAGAATATGAGGCAACCATCATAAGGTATATCAGTCCGTTATTGTCTGATAATGGTGCATAACAAGCCACCCCAAAATTCAAAGCCATTCAACAGCCCCTTGTTGCCTTGCTTGTGGGTGGTTTGTTGTGAATTGGCTGATCTTGGCTGGGGAGCTTCGCCTCAGGTAGGTCGGTCACATTTGGCTCTTGTTGAAATGCAGGATCCAGTTGGCCAGTTAGATTCCTTCTGAGTAGCACTCCATTTTATATATTAAAAAACCCTACATCTTCTTTATCCAATCTCTAATTGATGGACAATTGAGCTCTTTCCAAATTTTAGCTATTACAAACTGTGCTGCTATAAACATGGGTACATATATACCACTGTGGTATGATTCTTTTAATTCTTTAGGGAAGATACCCAGCAGAGGAGTAGCTGCATCAAATGGGACTACTAGTCCTAGTTTTTTGAGCTATCTCCATATTGATATCCACAGTGGTTGCGCCAGTCTGCACTCCTACCAATAATGGAAAAGGGTTCCTTTCTCCCCACAACCCCACCAGCATTTATTATTGGTTAATTTCTTGATAGCAGCTATTCTTTCTGGGGTGAGGTGGAATCTCAGTATTGTTTTCATCTGCATCTCTTGAATGATTGGTGATGTTGAACAATTTTTCATCTTTATTTGCTGCTTTTACTTCTTTATCTAAGAAATGTCTGTTCATTTCAGATGCCCATTTTTGACTTGGGTCTTGGGTTAAGGGCAGTGTCCTCTCTTCTGTGGTAATGGCAGGAGCACAAGAGAGAAAATTTAAACAACCATACATCCCAAGCCTTTCTTGCTTCAGAAATGCTAATGTCCCATTGGTGAAACAGGACACATGGCTGAGCCCAAAGCCAAGGAACAGGAAAGTTCATATTCTGATTCCAATGGGAGGAGCTGGAATGTCATGTGCAAAAGTGCACATGCAGAGGTAAAGTGAGATCAATAGCTCTATTATGTAAAGTTTACTAGAATGAGCTCAGAACCAAATGTTGCTAGAAATATTTCACTTCCTGGGAATATTTGAGAATCCTTTCACTTCTAGAACCAGTGGCACTAGGGAAGGGAGTTAAACTGGAAATTTGAATGGGGGACATATGAGACAAAACACCTATTTCCATGATTTAGTCTTGCTTCTTCCTTTCACTGATTGTGGGCCCTATCAGATCCTTGAAAACCTCTGAGCCCTATTTCCCCTCAAAAATTGAGATAATAAACCTGTGCATGTCACTGTGGAAATGAACATAAATTGACATGTATCTACCCACTCGGCACTGGTGTGCACAATGTTAATTCAGTCCTGCTAAAGTGGCAGGGACAGTTTCTCAGCAAGCACGAGTGTCCTGGACTGGTCAGTAAAGAACTCAGCACTCCTGACTGTACAAGTGGCAAGGTCATAGCATCTATAGCTCTCTCTCTTTCTCTCTCTCTCTCTCTCTCTCTCTCTCTCTCTCTATCTATCTCTCATTGCTTCAAGACAAGCTAGTGATCAACTTGCATTTATTTTGGGCACAGAAATGCCAAGTTATTGCCATAGAGACATAATTATAAGTAATTAAATGCACTTATTTGCTGAAATCTTTTAAAAGTGTTAAATATCTACCTTTTCACTCAACTTATATCAGCACAAGTCAAACACTGTAGCATATATTTTACTCCACATCGAATCAGTGAGTTATTTGTGGCAATTTTATAAAACAGTAATGAATGAACTCCCCTCAAACCTTGTTCTGAATGTGTGACTTTCACCCTTTTCCTTAGGAAGTGGGATATGGCTTACCAAAGCAATTCAGTGTTCAACTTTGTTTTGCTTTTGCATTTTGGTGAAGGTCTGTGAGCAGGTCAGGAGCTATTGAGAATTTTCTAACAGCATCAGAGTAAATCTGAGTTCTCCTTGCTTGTGAAGTCCACAGGAGAATGCTTTAAGGTTCACAAAAATGTGTGAGCCCTTCTCTCTCCCGTCACTCATTCTCACACTACAACCACTCCCTTACCAAGCCAAAATGCATCCCACATTCACAGAACAATTGAACCATCCGCAACATGCATTGCTGGTGAGCTGGGTCGCTTGATAGCCTCTCAACCGATTTCCTTGGATATACTATTATATACGGATGCCCACCATCTCAATTCATTTTCATATAGAAACCATAGTGGTCTGTGAAAAACCCAGACTCACATCATCGCTTATCTCTATGGAAAGAGGGTTGGAAGCCTTGCAAGGTCTTCTCATTGTCACTAAGACAAAGATCCAAATTTGTTAAGAGGCCATCAAGAGCCCATTTGGGCTTACATGACCTTCTCTGATTTACATCTCAACCTCCTCTCTGCTTACTGTAAGGCCAGCATACTGAGCTTTCTGCCAGCTCATTAATATTCTGGCTCTTTCTTTTCCCTTCCTAGACCATTTTTCTCTACTTTTTTTTCATGTCTGGTTCCTTCTTATATTTTATTGTCAGCCTAAATGGCACCTGCACAAAGTAGTCTGTCTTGATTCCCAATAGGTCTCCTTCTTATCCTCTGTTATCATCTCATTCATTTCCTATAGTACTTAGCCCAATTCGTTATAAATGTGTTCGTGTTTCAATATGTTCGGTGTTTGGTTTGTCCATTTGATGTGAGTCCCAAGATGATAGGAGTGATGTCTTGTGGGTAATCATAGCTATTCAATAATAACTTCTTAAATGGATGTGTTTATGAATAAATGAATGAATGAATGAATGGAAAGAATGGAGGGCCATGTCTTCAGCATTTACCAAGTGTGATGGCTAAGGTGGATGGTCAAGGGAGATTGATTGTCTGGGGAGCTGCCCAGGGGATTAGGAAAGCACACTCCTGAGTTTTGGGGAGGTGGGTCATGGAAGCACCATGCTGGTGTCTATGTATGCTTCTTCACCCCTTTCTCTATGGTACTGTTTCTCTGTCCCACTTCCCGACCTCCATGAACTAAGCTGCTTTTCTCCATCATGCCCCTGTCCCATGATACTCCTGCCTTGGAGAGATGGAATCAACCCTGTGACTCTGGGAGCTGTATTATTAAGAGCCCTCTTCTTTCAATTGTTAGGTGTTTTCTCTCAGTGATAAGAAAGCTGAACAATATTCCAGGAAACTTAAAAAATATCTCCAAAGACCATTCAGATGGTCTCTGTAGGAACACTGTCCATGTAACAAAGAGGATATACTCTGAAGTCAGAGAGTGTAGTGGCAAACAGACAAAGGCCGTGGAGTTAAGAAATCTGGGTCCTAGTTCTTTACCCACTCCCAGTTTCCCATAGCATCCCCAGCAAATGTCAGAGTCTTTGTATGTATCATCTTCTTTTTAGTTAAACTGATGGTTTGCACCTAAACCAAGGGTGCTTACCCATAAGAGTCATGGGCACCTGGCGGATATTCATTTTATGTTATTTTAGGTAGTCAGCTTTCTTCAAATTTTCCAAAATTTATAAAAATTAGAACAGTTAATGGAACTTCAGGTTGCAAGAGCACCTAAAAGTTGTATAATTGAGCCCCATTTTTCTGCATAAATTCTTCCATAGAATTCATAGTGTCTTCCTCCTGAATGTAATTCATTTATATATGGAACACTATTGAGCAATGATGTCTACTCCATGTACAGGCCCTGCATCTCATTCTGTATAGGGGCCCCACCCTCAGGGATACACAGTCCAGTGGGGAGGCAGACAAGGATCTTCACAGGGAGGATCTTCAATTCCTGTAGAGAAAGTGAGGCAGAAACAAGGGGATCCCATTTAGCCTTCTTGGGAAACGTGTGATTCAAGAAGGGGCTTTGGTAGAACTGTGTGGTGGGGTCTGAAGGATAAGTAATGAGCATTGTGGCTGGCAGGAGATGGCAAAGGATATACTTCTGTCATGTCTGAAGAGTGATAAGATAGGGAAAAAGGAGGGAAGGAGGCACATTGGCAAGAGGGAGGGTGAGAGGCGAGGAAATAGTAAAGGATTGCACTGAGAAAAATTTGCTATAGGCTTTCAGATTGCTAGTCTGGTTAGAGTTGATCTTAAGCATGATTGAAAAATGGTGGTGATGTTTTAGGGAGCAGGAAGCTTACGCTTCCCCTTTCCTGGGTCCTTCTCATAGGCACAGCCCATTGCTCCAGGTGTCTTGCCCACCCTGTGCTCATGTGTGTATCCAGTCCCCTACAAATGGTGGGCTCCAGAGGGCAGAGGGTCTGTCTATCTCCTCAGACTCAGGCTCCAGTGGGGTCTGACAGAATAGCAGGCTCAATAATTACCCGATAAGTGAGTGAATGAGCAGGTCTTAGCCTGATGAAGGGGGGCAGGCCTTCTAGAGGAAACAGCACTTTGAAACACTGAAGAGAGAGGAATTCATTTCTCTGGCAGGCCACACTGCAGACTGGTGTGGTGGGGCTTGAAGGCAGATGGGTGAAAAGACCACTGCTCAAACACACATCTGCAGGGGCCAGTACCTCCTTCAGCCCCTACTGGGTACCACAGAGATAGCTCCAGCCTTTTTCTTCATGGTGCCCATCACTATGTGTCACTTTACAACTGATAAGAGTGTAAGGTGGGTGAGTGTGAGACTCATATCCAGGCTGTAGATACTAACCTGCCACTTCCTAGCTATGTGAACTTGTGCAAGCACTTGATCCTTCCACACAGAAGTTTCTTCTTCGGGAAAATGGAAATAAAAACACTTATCTCATAATGTTGTTTGGAGGCTTAAATGAAAAATATTCACTTAAAGTGGCTGTGGTAGTGTCAAGATTATTAGTGCTTCTAAAGGTGTAGGGAAGGTGGGATGGGTAGGGGAAGGGTAAAAAGGGAAAAGAAAAAATGTGAGATAATGAAAAGATGAAAATAAAGTGTCTGTAGATGGGGAGGGGAGGAGGGGGTGAAGGGAGGGCAGGGGTAAGGGAAAAAAATGAGAACCAAGACTTGTCATGTAGAGGTACAAGATCCCAACAGTGAATGTAACTGTACTGTATCCCTAAAATGTACCAATAAACTCAATTAAAGCTGGGAAAAAAAGATTATTAGTGTTTAATAAATACTAATTACTACTAGGTAGATGGGTAGGTGCAAATATAGATAGATATATACAGTGATAGGTAGCTGATAGATGGTAGATAGTTGGAGAGAGACAAAGAGAACCTCTATGCTTCATTGTTTAAGGTTTATCAACCCTACTATATTATTGGTAAGGTGTAGGAACACATCTAAATCTCATGGAGGCAGCCTAGTAAACTGTATAAAATGAAGAAGCTTTTCAAAGAATGTAAACTGAAAGGGGAGATGTTACAAATATGGCTGGAGATGAAGGGAGGACCGAAATCCGTGGAACCTTGTAAGCTAAATCCCTGGCCCTTATTCACCATATTTACGCTAGACCTTTCCTTGAGGGCCAGTCCAGGAACCTGAAGATGAATGAAATGATCTGATTAGTGATGGCACAGAGGCTGGCCCAGAGAAGACAGAGTGGAAAGCTCAGAAGCCAGTCACATTAGGTGAGTAACAATGTCCTGGGCTGACAAGAGGTAAGGTTGTGGTAGCACATTGTATCAGTCAGCTTTCCTGTTTCTGAGACACAATACCCAATCCCCGTAACTCAAAGGAGAAGAGGTTTAATTTGGCTCAGGGTTTTAGAAGAGTCAGTCCATGGTTGGCTGGCTCAAAGGTAGGAACCTCATGGTGGAAGGACAAGGTGGAGCAAAGCTGCTTAGTTCATGCTCCAAAGTCACAGTCCATGTTCCACCCCGATGTATTTAAAAGCATGCTCCAATGATCACCTGGATGGATCTCAAAGCCAGTCAGGTTCACAGTCCACCTCAACCATTGCACACAGATAGCGAAAAGGATTCTACTTTCTCTAACATTATGGAACATATTTAACATTGCTCAGTCTCAGTTTCTTTGTTGAGAGAGCAGAGCTATGAGCACAATTCTTCTGGGGTTATGTGGGAATATGTAAAATACATGAAGTGTGACCCAGAAATACTTGATGCTGTGGATCACTAATGTGTTATGCCTTCACTCTCCATCACTGACACATCCTTTTCAGCCCCTCCACCTCTAAATAAATGTCCACTTAACTTTCATTGGCCAATATTTAGAGAAATAGACCCTCTTCTAGTCATACACTCTTAAGAATGGGAAAACCTTTCAAAGTCAAAGAGTCCTTAGAGACATTTAGAAATGGAAGAGATCCTAGGCAACAGCTACTCCATGTGTATCAGACACCAGGGGTCAGGAGGGTAAATTGACTTGCCTACTGTGTGCAGTGTCTGGACACCAGGACTGGTCTGAATGATGCCCCACCATTGAGTTCACACCACTGTTATTACTTCCAGCTGGTCTGAAAGCTTGCTCAGTGTATGATGTGATATATGTGATTGTCTGCCATATGGGGGTATTTATTCACCATTTTTTTTGGCACCCAGCATTGAACTCAGGTCTTTGTGCTTGTGAGGCAGGCAGCAGGACCACTGAGCTAAATCCCTGGCCCTTATTCACCATATTTACAAATAGGGGCATCAGTGAGCCCAAGGTAGAAGAAAAAAATGTTGTGTGACTCACAAACCATATACAGGGGCCTAGTCTTTTCCTTTATTTTCATGACTTCATTTTAGCCTCATTACTATTTGCATTCAACACAATAAGAAAACAAGTCTCAAGCAAAATCATTGCTTGTGAATGACATAAATAGCTACAATAACATTAGTACTTATTTTTTGAAAATTTATTGTCTGCTAGGTACTCTCCCAGATGTGAGGCCAGTTTGTCTCCAAACCTGGCTCCTTCTTACACCAATCACTGCTCATCCATGCAAAGTCTAGTTGGAAACACTAAGTATTGAACTCCCAGTATTGTTTTTGTTCTTCTGGATTTTTTTCCTTATTTCCACTATATTTTTAAATGATTTTTTTAATTTCTTGTTTTGTAGTATGTTGAATTTCAAGTTCATTTAACTCAATGGATGCTTCATTGAGTTATAACTATCAAAAGCGATGTGCCATGTATGGAATGTCACAACGAAACCCATTCATTTGTACAATATAATTGAATAATTATAATAAGTTAATAAAAGCAATATACTAGATTAGGGTAGAGGGAAATGTAAAGGTTAGTAAAATAGATTTATTTTGAAGGAGTTTTAAAGTACTATACTAGGTACCATCAAGCTGGCAACCATGTTTTATACTATATAGTATACAGGTTAAATAAAGGTATTGGAGTTAGAAGGGGAAAGTCAGAGAAAGTGGCATTTAACAAAGGCCCATGTTATGACAGATGCTTGTGATTGTTGCTTCTGACATATCACATATGACTGTTGTAAGAGCCACTTCCTGTGGAAAAGAGAAGAGACTCAAGGCTCAGAGACAGAGGCTAAACTGAAGATCACCCTGCAAATGCCAGTGAGTGGCAAAGTGAGGATTCTTCCCAAGTCTAACCCTCAAGCCTGGACCCTAGCCCTTGTATCCTACCATCTCCACCAGAGTGGAGGAAGAAAAAGGAGAAACTGGGCTTCCACATGAAAAATTCTATCTCCTTTACCTTTTTGCTCACCTTGTTTGAAAACTGGTCATGCAATGTTGAAATTGGAAGGGGACTTGGGGATCTTTTGGTTGAAGGAACGCTAATAGATATTTATCTCATGGCCAGAGGAAAATTATAGTGGCAACTAACAGCTAAGTAATTTTGTCCTCTAATTTATAAGAGGGGAAGTCCAGATCCCAGACAGGCAGTGATCTCTATGTGTTGTTATAGACCATGAGATTAATACCAGGCAGGTTGATTTGCTTCCTCACAGCAGTGTGAGTTTCAGGCTTCCTTGTTTAAGCTCAGGTACCTGGAAAAGTGACAGGATAGAATTTATTCAAGGAGTGAAAGGCCTGGTATGAAATAAATAGAGTTGCTATTCTGGAACCAGAGAAAGCAGTCAGAATGGAGACAGCGGGGGCTAGAAGGATAGTGATAAGGGGATGGCCAAAGACAGAAGTGGATAAGGAGACCCACACACTGGGGAATGGCAGAAAGGATCTCGGAAATCAGTCAAGAGCAGTGAGAGAGAACGGAGAGATATGATGTTGAAGCTAGTAATGGAACTGTGAAGCACTGATAGTGACCTGAGGCAGGTCAGCCCCAGAGCTAGGAGGGATGTCAACATTAGCTGGCCACTCTGCCAGTTATTTTTGGACATATGAATTCACTTAATCTTTGCAGGTGCCCTGCTGGGAAAGTATTCTAACCCCTGATGTATAGACGAGGCTCACAAAGGTAAATAACTTGTCATACAGCTGAAATTGGAATCTTGATTATTTTATTTCTAGTGAACTGATTTTTCTCTAGCCTACTTGTTCTCAGTAAGGGAGATTTTGCCCTCCTGGATGTATTAGCAATATTTGGAGAGCTTTTTCATTGTCATACTGAGAGTTCCTACTGACACCTACCCTCTAGAAGCCACAAATGCTACTGACACCTACAATGCTCAGGACCGGATGTTCCCAACAGAGAACCACTCACTCCAGATGTCAACCATGCTATGATCCAGAAGCCTTGTTACACTGCTGATATCAGAAACAATGATATTTTGATCCAAGTGTTTTTTATTTGAAATTATGTTTTCATTCCTTCAACCATTTTAGTGCAAGTTCCCAACACTGTTTTAGACTCTGAGCATACAGAATTGACCAAGATTGTCAAAAACTTGTCACCTTTGAATTTACATTCTATGAGAAAAATGTTGATAAACACATCAACTAGTAGGTGGGTGGTATGAAAAGCCACAGAATTAAGCAAGTTTACCTAATGAGAGACTACATGGAGGAGAGGAAAGAACAGAATCTTGAATCTGGACATTTAGCAATCAGAAAAAGAAACAGGATATAACCATGGGTCCAGAATAAATCAGTCATGAGGTAGGAAAAGAATCAAGAGAATGCTTCTTAGAAACCCAGCAATACAGTGTTTCAGAGGGAATAGTGCGGTCCACAGGTCAGAAGATGTGGTTGCAGGTTCTGAACTCTCCACTCCCCTCCAGATGAATGGATCACTAGGCTTCCAAGAATCTCAGTTCATCTCCCAAAGTCTTAATTCATTCTCCTGCTAACAGGATCCCTGAAGATCATTCTAAGAATAAAATCAATGAAAGAATACGAAATGTCTTTGTAAATTGCTTTATGAATGAAGTTCATTGTCAAACCTTCCTGTGGGCCCTGCTTTTGATTTTATGTATTTTTTCATCATTTGATACCACAGGAAAATGAGACTGCTGATAGAAACAAAGGGAGATCTTTTCTGATAACAGCACACCTCATAATGTGCATCAGAAACAACCTGATGATGAAAGACCACTAGGAAAGTCTATTCCCAGGCTCATTAAGAACACTAAAGCCAAATTTGGGGTAATTTTTTTTTCACAAGACCACTCAATGAGATGTTTCCCTGACATTAAAGTAAAGCCAGTATGTGGCCTATGATCGTGCTCCAATGTCATATAGGGGGATCTGAAAGTATTTTCCTAAAGGAGCTTTGGGAGCTTTGGGAAAGGAAACATAAAAAAGTGAGCTCTGCATAGGCAGCCAAAAATATCCACTAAGGCAGTTACTTGCCCTTTAAATCTGAGAGGGATCTTTTTAAAGTGGAAAAAGTCAGCTTTTAAGAAATAGCAAATGTTTACATCACTTTTACTATGCACTGGTCACTGCTTCAGGCACTTTATAAATATTGATGGGTGAGATCCTTACAACCCTATGGGACAGGCACTGCTGTGATGTCCATTTTGCACTTCACAGTGCTAAGGTGGAAGCATTTCCAGGGGTCTCTCAGCTACCAAGGGACAGAGCTGGGTGTGAACAGGATCTGCTTGTCAGCACTATGCCATATCCTTTGGACCACAGAAAGGAACTAAAAGAGGCCCAGAGAGCCAAAAATACTCAACCAAGTTTAATCTCTGGCTATTTTGGATCTGTTTTATCAGTCAAAATGACCATACTGCCATTTTTGGCAAATAAAGATCTTGGGGGAATCTTAGGTAATTATGAAGACCTCTGTGAATGGTGGAAAAGAGGAATGGTGGTCAGGCGGCTGTAACTGCTGGGAGCTGTACGATGCTGCCCCAGCGAGTCTTGGCTAATGTCCTCTGCCTATGTCACCCTCAGCCCCGGGCTGCCAGCTCTCATAAGTAAAGCACAGAGAACAGCCCATACCTGTAGGTACCATCAGCAGAACTTTGATGTTTTCCAAAAGCGAAGCACCCATAAGAAATGAAATCACTGCTTCTGGCAATTCTGCAGAATCAGGATTCTTCACAAAGAGCTTCGCAGGTCTTCCTGGGAAATCAGACACCAGACCAGACAGCCAGATAAGTGTGTTCCTTTGGGGATCCATTTAGGCTACAAAAGAATTAATGAGGCCGAATTAAGTAGCAACTTGGAAAAGTCTATTTCCTACCCATGAGCAACTGTTGAGATGGTAGAAATCTGGACAAATAACAGGAAGCACTTCTCAGGGAATACTTTCCGAGCAGTGGACAGTACAGAGTAATTGGCTAAGCCTTGTCCACCCCTGTTTTCTCCAATCTTATTTTTGGCAGGTCTCTGTAGAAGCATCTGGTCAATACTATCGCTCAACAGGGCCTTACACAGGACCTGCCTCAGGAGTTAATCCTCTTTCTCTCTTCTATTCTTTCCAAGAAAATACCAAGATGGATTCTACAATTATCAAGGCATTTTATTTCTGGTGGACTCTAGTTCACTGTAAATTAAGAAAAATACATACATCTAAGCAAGGCTGATGTGAAAAAACAGTGGAATTCTTTCTGCATCTTTGACATTGAAAGCATGTTTTTCCTGATTAATATCCGAATGTATGCTTTTCAGCGTCAAGAAGAGTAAGTTTTAAAAAATACACTTGTTGTTTGTATTTAACAATTGAATTTAAAAAAAAACAGCAGACTCCTCTGCTTAAGAAAACAAAGCTTTGCCTGACATTCACCACTTACCAAAATATACATATGGAAGAATGGGTGGATGGTGTGTTGCTAGGTTCTGGGATGTATGTTCATGGAGCTTAAGGCTCACAGGTACAGTGAGAGCTTATGCTGAATAGAGAAGTATTAACAGACTACTGCTAAGCTATAGTTATTGTTAACATTTATTGCATGTCTACTGGGTTTCAGACTTTGTTACAAGGCTTCGGAGGTCTCTTATTAACCCCTTTTATTTGTATCCCCTTTATTGATGAATAAACTTCAGCTCAAAGAGATTGGGTAACTTGTGCAAAATAACAAAGCAAGTAGCAGAGACAAAATTCAATCTTACTCTATACCCACCCAGCCCAGGCCCAGGTCTTAACCATGGAGTCAATTTACTAAGTGCTGATAACTACCTGTCTCATTGAAACACAAGAGATCTCATCCACTGTGCAATCAGAGCCCTTGATTTAGTGGGGAAAATTGCTAAAATTTATGTCCATATCCCCAGTAGTGACATTTATGAGGCTCAGGATATTGCACGAATCATAACCTTACTGAGCTTTGTTCTTTGCGTTTGTGAAATGAAGGAATTGAACTGGAAGTTCTGTATAATCCCTTCTATATTAAACACATGGGCTGAATCTGATCTCATGTACACTTTCCCTACCTTGGTCACCTGCATCTGAAAGGACCATGGCTCCCATTGTCAACCAGCCACTATGGATATACCTACCTTGGTCATTATCATGCAGCCAAGCTCATTAGTACACCCACCAAGTTCTGGTTCCTTCCATCATTATTAGTTGGAATGAAATGGCATTATGCCTTAGGATGAAAGATTTGGTATTTTGAACGGTAACTAAAGACGCCCGACGTTGCAACTCAGAAGGGCAGGATAGTGAATTTTTACTCAGTGTGAAGTAAGAAACAGAAAGCCTGACAAATAAATTAGCCTGCATCCTCCCTGCAGTGGGCCACTCCACAGTGGGTCTTCTCCAAACAGCTCATTGTTGCGTGATGACCCACATGCAGAGTGATCCCCTGCCAAGCAGCCTGCTGCACTTCTGTGCAGTTCTGTGATGCAGTGGCCATTAACGCTGACGTGTGAACCTCCCTGCTTCTCTCCTGCTACCCCCTTTCTTTCCCTTCCTCACATTCACTGCCCTGTGTTCACAGCTTCCAAGCAGTAAAGCATCAGTAACTAATCCCTTTAGAGGGGTTTGTTTTCTAGGAAAAGCAAGGATAGGTAACATTTGTGAATACCATTTTTACACTTGAGTTCACTATCTGGCTATGATAATCCTGTTTTTATCCAGTCCCAAGGAAACTCCTCATTCTCCCCACAGAACTGTTCAATAGGAAGAACAGAGTTCCCATGAGCTGGAATATTTTGATGATTATCTTCATATCTACCATGGCTTCTTTAACTTCTCCTAATACCAATGAATGGATAATCAAAGAAATGTCCTGGAAACAGACAAAAGAACAACAAAAACAGACAAAAAATAAACAAAAGAGCCCCAGATCAACACAAATTATTTCAGTTTAATCTGTGGTATGATAAAAAAATGTGAATGTTTACATTTCACAAATGTATTACAGTGAAAGACACGCTGCCCTCAGTCCCCTCAAAATACTCTCTCTTGTTTAAAACGCACTAATCCCATTGTTCTCATCACTTTCTGAAGCAGTTCTGGAATATCTCTTTCATGTATCGTTAGTTTCACTATCATGGCTGCTTGGATGTCCTGAATCAAGGCAAACTTTGACCTTTCGTGGTCATTTTTACTTGGGGGAGGGGCTAGAAGTTACAGGTTTCTAGATCCAGTGAATAACATGGATGAGGACACATCCTATTGCTTTTACAAGTCTTCCTTTCTCTTGGCTGGCACTGGGCAGCAGCATTTACTATATTTTTTATCAGACTTCATAAAGACATTAACCAAAGAGGATTTTAGTGGCAAAGATGATGAGTTAAGTGCGTTTGAAGTGGAGAAGCATCTGAAGGATTAATGGCAAAGTGGTTTTACTGTAATCATTTTTTTATTTAAAAATTCACTGTTTCTTGCTCATGCCTTTTATAAGGCTGTGCTATCAAGGTTTTTTTGTTTTGTTTCTGTTTGTTTGGTTTTTTTGTAAGTTCTGCTTTGCTAATTTCTTGTGGATTTTTCATTCTTTTGATGACTGTAGCTTGTATGCACCCACCCAATGCCCAATGGAAACCTAGTGGCCACATCTGTATTGTTGAACCCTGAGCTGTACCTACAGCTTGTTGGTCCCAGAGAAAGAAAAATGATCCTCTCTTCTGGGAATTTGAAGATTGGATTTTTAAAAATTGAAACCAAAGGGAAATTTACAAATTCTCCTTTTATCAGTAATTAATGCAAAGTATGATCATTATTGCCACCACAGCAGCAAGGTGGCAAGAGACGTCAACAATGTGAAATACCTAGATCCTCTGTAGCAGCTGATATCTGCAGACAGGACACCATCTTGGCCTCCTGGGAGCCCACTAAGTATTAAGGGAAAGGGGCTGGTGTTGTAGCTCAGCGGTAAAATGCGTGTCTAGCAGGCACCAGGATCTAGGTTCTATCACTTGCACCAAAGGAAAACGTGGACGGAAAGGATGAAGTGAATACCTGTTCATCCGTGGTTCCTTAATGCCTTGCCTTACGTTGAGTACAACACCTCATATAACATTCATTCATTTACTCATTCACCAAGTATTCATAGAGCATCTCCCATGTGCCAGGCCACTGCTCAAAGAGCAGCAAACAAAATGATAAAATTCCTATGCCTTTTAGAGCTTACATTCTAGGGAGGAAAGATGGCTAATATCAAATAACCATAACAGTTATGAAGAGAAGTAAAGCAGGATAAGTAAAGCGAGGAAATAATTCAATAATCAGTCATGAGTCCTGACTTCAGGCGACTCCAGAGGAAACAGAACTCCTCTGCCCTTGAAGGACATAGGAAGAGGGAAGCCTAGGGCCTCTGGGAGAGGTTTACGCTAGCTCAAGGAAGGCACAAAGGAGGCATGGTCACTTCCATGGAGGGCCAGGAACTGGCCTGGGAAGGTAAGGAGGTCATCGAGATCCTCACAGTTTTAAACGGAGCCTTGGATTTTTTTCTCTGAGTGAGAGAGGGGAACAATATTTCCGATAGAAGGGGATGTGGTCTGCCCATTGACAGAAGTGTAGGACATGCAGGATCAGCCGCTACAGAATTCCTTAGCAGCAGATTAAAACTTGAAAGCTGCAACCTTACCTAGACTCACTGAATCAGAATCTCTCTTTTAATAAGATGCCTAGGTGATGTTAATGCAAATTGAAGTTGATAAGCACTTTTTGCAACCAATCACTTTGGAGATTTAAATAGTTGTGATGCCTCTGCCACATTCTCTACTAATCTCACCAGAACTTATAAGTGTGGGACCAGACATAATTAATTGTGAAACTCCCAGAGTGAAAGTTCTGCCTTACAATGTTTCTTCTTACCCTGGCCTATAGGCATTATCCTCAGCAAATACTCAACCATCGCACAAAGGGATCAATTTGTGAAATAAGAAATCTTCTCTCTAACTTTATACCGATGGCTACACTGGTCATAAAGCTCCAGAAAGCTTAATCAGAGGAAGGAGAACTTCCAACTGGTAAGTGGGGGAAGATATGAAAATTTTCACTGAGTGTGAAATGGATTTCCCTGCCTGGTGATGAGCTGGCAGATCCGGCCTCCTGCAGATGGCTCAGCTGTGCAGACACAGGGCTGCATATCTGACACATACGTGTTGGGCTTAGTGTTCCTTCCTGAGCCAGCACAGACGGATTTGGGAAGGGAGGACAGTGGGTCTTGGAGAGAAGGAAAGCACGTTGTCCCAAGATCTCATTGACAACAGGCTCTGTTCTTGAGGAACAGCCAAATCTTTCATTTCTCACCAAAACTGAGTCATAACGAAAAAAGCAAGAAATGAAGCCAAGATGCAAACTTTTCTCAAGAACTTTCTTCCCAGACCTTCAGCCTGGTGGTACTTGCATTTGTGATCCTGTGGTGTGTTCATCTCTGACCATCCTCCAGCCTTAAATCTATAGGAAGAGACCACAGCCCAAAGTCGGGGTGTGGAAAGTGCCCCGCCCTGGGGAACCTGGGCCTAGATGTGAACCCTGGATCTGGCAGTAATTGCTGTTATGCTTTGAAAAAGTGATGTGAATTTCTAAATCTCATTTCCTGGAACATTGCAAAAATATATTTCTCCACAAATTTACACCCTCTGTTCATACTCCTGTCCCTTTCCCTATACTGTTATCAAGATTAGGGGGTAGAAAGTTAGTGGCTTTTCTAATGATGTGAAAAGAGAGGTGATAGAGGTCAAGTGGAAGATTGGGAATTCCACAGTTCTACCTGAATTTAGCTGTGAGGCAGTCTGTCTATCTCCATCTCTCCTTAGTTCCTGGTTTGTTTATTTCTGTCTTTAGTTTTGTTCATTCTTATTGGTTTCATCAACTCTCATGGGTTCATTTATGCGTTTAACCCAGAGGCTCACAAAACTGTATCTATGGTCTGTGTTTAAGCTCATAATTCAGGGTGTCTGATTGCCTCGTACTCAAAATTTCTTCAACTAAATACTGGTGTTCCTGTATACACACACACACACACACACACACACACACACACACACACACCCCTCCAGCATGCCCCTTGGAGAAAGTCATCACCTAGCTATTCGTCCTCTAAGCTCGGTCCTCATCCTTGATTTCTTCCCTTCTACCCACAAAGAACTGATCGTCAGTTCCTATTAATGCCATGACAAAAATGCCTCTTCACTTCTGTGTGCTCTCTCTGAACAGGTGACCCTGTGTAGAACACTGTCCTCAGGCCTCCTGAGTACTACCCTCGTCTCCCTCCCAGTACTGCCTCCATTGAGAGACATTTCCATCCCCCTTCTCACAGCAGCAGACTTTGTATCTGGAATACAAATCTGATGATGGCACTCCTTTCTTCAAAACTTTCCATAGCTTCCCATATTTCGTAGGATAAAGTCCATCCTCCTCTGCCTGCATTTGGGAAAGATCCTTTCAGAACAACTCACATTCCTTGAAGGCACACTCCCCATCCCCTCTTCACACAGACTTCTTTCTGTTTCTTAAATGTGCAGTAGTCTTTTCACCTCTATAGCAGTGGCCAAGACTGCATCTTCTTTCCTCTCAAAGCCACTTCTCCTGAGCAACTTTTCTTTAGGTTTTAGGGTCATCCCTGCCTTTTCAGAGAAGATGATTCACACAGAGGCTGGGTGAGTGCCAGTAGAGCTGGTCTCCTGCTCCTCTGTGCCCCCATGCCGTTGGGCATAGCAGATATCCACTGCTTACTGGCAAGACTGGACTTGATGCTGATCTCCTGGCCTGGGTGATAGTCTGTCCCAGAAGGCTAGCTTCCTCAGTACCACAGACACTCATGAGCTAACTTTTAAAAGACTAAAAGGCTGCACCTGGTCTCGTCAGACCTCTTGAGCCGAAGTCCTCCAAAAACTTTAATCTTTAAACTCCACTGCTTTTAACTTCTTGAGACTCTCTTCATATTTTAATGGTAACTCCATTACAAGGCAAATATCTTCCTGTGTTCATTTTGTCCTTTTTTTCTACTCCAATGTAATTTTTTCATCTATGTCTTTTTCTAAAATGTGTAGTTAATCATTTCTCTTCTTTGGGTACAATTTTCTTTAGGAATCATTGTCCTCAGATACAATCTAACCATGCAACATACCTCAAAAATCTCTTTGCAACTGGAACCAGCTTTGTACCTCAACTTTAGGTTATCTTGAACCTCTATCATATTGCTCAATACTTCAGGGCTTTGTTATGCTTTTTTTGTTTGGCATGGTGGTGCATGCCTGTAATCCCAGCACTGGGGAGGCTGAGGCAGGAGGATCACTGTGAGTTCGAGACCAGCCTGGCTACATAGTGAGTTCCAGTTCAATCTCAAATACATAGTGAGACTCTGTCTCAAATAAAAATTGAATAAAGCTTTTGTTTTATCTGAAAAAACTTCTGTTGTTCTTTATTCTCTGTCTCGACTTATAAACACTGTTTTGTCTCACCTATTCATTTAGCAAATATTCATTGACCATCTTCCAATGTCAGGGCCTGTACAAGGCACTAGAAGCACAGTGTTTCCAAAAAAAAAAAAAAAAGCATGGGTGTTACCTCCAAAGGGTCTGGAATCTCCTGGGAGAAAGTGCTGCTCTTGTTTCCCTGCCTAAATGACATCTTTGCTAGCCATGACACCTCTTCCCTATTCTTTATGCTCCTCTCTGCCTACCAACATGGTTGCTCTTGCTTGTCTTTGTCTACAGAGCTGTCAGATTATCCAGGAAAGGGATCATGCCCAGTTCTTCTGGTATCCAAGCCCTGAGCACAATACCAGGCATAAGGCAGTCACTGAGTAAATGTTTGCGTAGACTGCATAATAGTTAGTAGTTTCTTAGTTTCTATCAGTACTTGAGGCTTTCGGGTAATGAGGCACAAAGCAGGTAAGTGTGATAGAAGAGATAATAGGAAAGTGATGTTCTTTTCGGGAAGTATAGGCCAAGTTATGTATTCCAGTGGGAACAGCTCTGTCGCAAGGCATATTAGGAAATACTAGTCAATGGAAATGAGAAACGTGACTCTGGAAGAACTGAGGTCCCCCAAACCACATCAGGGTTCTCCTACTTGACTCTCAGTCTATAGGCCATACCCATTTCCCTCATTTATGTCGGGCATGGTTGTCACTGGTGCAGAGAATCACTCCTGGTTTTTGCAATTGAGTAGTGGTTTAGCAGCATTGAAACATTTGTCAAAATTCAAGACACCATTTCCCCACGATTAATCAGCAATGTTGTGCTGATGGGACACTGAAGCCAACCTAAGTATCTGTTGATAAAGAAACAGATTACTCTTTCTATTAAGTCTAGTGGACGTGCTTTTAAGCTGTGTACAGTAGTAAGAGGCAAAGAGCTTGATAGTCTTACAATAATATGTATGGCATAAAAACAAAATAAATTAAAAGGAAAAATAAGATTTACCACACAAAATCATTTATGTGCTTAAAGTATGTGCACTCAAAGTTATATTTTTTTCGCACAGAGATTAAGACAAGAACAGTAATGCCTCCGTTCATGAATGTTTATGATTGTGAATAATTTGATTGGCTGACAGAAGTGTTCAGAAAAATGTTGATTCCATTTGCAAACTCTGCATCAGGTGAAAAAACAGTAATGCAGCCATCTTCCCCAGAATAGTGGAAGGAATTTAGTTGCTGAACCAAAGTACTACTGTATATCAATAATAAGGTGGGCAATAAAGGAAATAGGGAGATTAAATAACAAGACAAAAATGAAATAAATAAGATTGGAATCTCAGATTAAATGACCATGTCTTTGTGATCTAAAGTAATGTGTTAATGCTCCAAACACTTAACTTTTTAAAAATATTGTGAATATGAGCAATTTTTACCCAACCAACTCGATATGAGCTAGTTTCAAATGTCCAGGTGTTTGTTGACCTGATCCCTCTGTCCTACAGTCCACTTAGCCACTTGCCCAAACTAGTGAGGAAGACAATTGTTCTCAGTTTAGAACTCACATGGCAGAGAATATAAATTAAATGTGAAATCTCTCAAGTCCTATCAGCTAATACAGCATGTATCCTAAAAAGAAAGAGAACCCTAAGTTCAGAGAACCAAATTTTTAAGCTTGGCATGAGTTACTGTCTTCTTAGGATCCTCTAGCCACATGGTCTGAAAACAATCCCTGTGGAGGCCTTGAACTCTCCGTGGTGCTGAAAACACTTCCTGGTATCCTTTCTGATGAAGTAACTCCGGTTTTGCTGGTAGAAACTCTCCCATCCAGAATTTAACCACAAGGACTTACTAACAGCCAAATCTGTGTCTTAGTCAACAACTTAGCATGAAGCAAGTAGTGAATACAATTTCAGCATATTAATGTTATTGAACTAATATATAAATGCCTCTCTGTCTGGCACTGTCTACTACCTACCTCCATTGTCTAAGTATTTTTTTCTCTTATGTAGCTGGGGCATGTAGCAATGTATTAACAAATCTTTCATACATACCTTTGATATATGGAATGTTATGTCTCTTAGAGGAAATTTAGAAAATCACAGGAGGTGGGCTGAAAGGAAAAGGATCTTATACTTTATTTCTTCATAGTATCACCTGTGACATGTGTTGCATGGATTTCTAAATAAATAAATGATTGTCCCCCTACCTAGAGCATCATTCTCTTTCATGGTCTAAAGGAAACCTCCCCTAGCACTTTCTCTATATCTTGGTATGTCTTTGTTTTGGCTTAGTTTAGAAGAAATCAAAAGGAGCATGGTCAAATATCCTTAAGGATGGAATTCTGGATAAATTAAATGGGTTCCAAATTATACCAAGAACATCTTGCATAAGTGAAGGATTCTTGCCTAAAGGCTAACAGTATGACTCTCTTCAGCATAATGTAGAAAAATAGATAACACACATGTACTGAATACCTATCACACTCTGGGGCTACAATAGCTCCCAATGCACTCTTACAGGACATACAAAAAAAAAAAACCAAACAAACAAACAAACAAAAAACACTATCCTCATTTCACAGAAGATAAAGGCAAGGTTCAGGAAATTAAATATGTTGTACATCCCAAAACAAAACTAACAAACAAAATAAGATCTAAACTCAAGTCTAGATAATTCTAAAGACCTTGGAGTTTCCTCTGTAATAGTAAAGTGACTCTTAGTTACGAAGCAATGAGTAGGTGGTGGCATCCACGAAGCATTGTTATGCATAGTGTAACATGAATTAGAAGGCAGACACTGTTATGATTCTTATGACATTTCAAAGAATCTGAGGAACAGGTCAATCAAACTGTTGTCTAAGTCTATACCCAGAATAAGTGACAGAGCTTGGATTTCAAAAGTTCTTGCTCTATCCTAAGTCTCCACTCTTACCACTCCTCAATAACTTCTTAACCAATTTCAGCCTGGATGACCCTAAATTTCTCTCTTTTATCTTAAAAGTCTCTTGATCCTTGTGACTGTAAGCATGACCCTGTTATTCAAGGCATTTTCTTAATTGACACTGCTCCAGAAGTTCATTGTATTTTATCATTAGAGGCTCACTGCTTTCTTGAATTACATTTAGCTTATGTCCTTGGGAATTGAAGCAGAAGATGCAGTCAAGTTTATCACCTTAAATGCCTCTCCCCAAAGCAGGCCTGTGTATGATCAGAGAACAGACCAAGAGTAAAATGCTGAGGGTGTGTGTGCCTTGCGTTTGTGCAGATGGTGAGTGCAGGAAGAGTCATGGTGCACCACATGACCAATACAACTAACTTCTTGAGTAATTTCTATCATTAAAACAAATGGTGCCTTAGAGCCCCTTTTCCTCTGGAGGTCACTGACCACGGAAATGGCATCGTTGATCCAATATTTACATGAGAAGGGGATACTTTTCCCGGGTAGTATCTTGAGGCTTGACCTACATCTCCATTTATTTCCAACTGGACTTGACTTCTGTAATCCCCTTCAGGACACTAGGAGAGTCCACGGGTTGACCTTATACAGAAAGTGATTGCCGGCCTGATATCATTTACCACCTAATTTTTCCACAATTTTATCACAAAGCCTAAAATATTGTCACTAATGGCACAACTTGACTTAGAAAGACATTGTTGTAAAGTGAAAAGATTATGCTATGTCATTAAATATTCTTTGCAAATATGACATTTAATTAATGCATAATACTCCACTGAATATCTCTATTATTGGAAATTGAAGTTATTTCCATTTTTACCACTTTAATGCTGCAGTAATTTGATACTTTTTATATACATATTTCTATCAAAATCTATTATTACTGCCTTGGAGACTATTCTAGAGGTGAATTATTAAGTCAAAAGCCCTGAAGCTTGTGGAGATACACATTGGTAAACTTTTTGAAAACCATTCTTTCAATCTCAGCAATTTTGAAATATTTTAAAATTCTTTGAACATGAGTCACTATTAAACCAGGTCTTCCCTACCCCTTACATGTGCCAGCGATTTTTGTGTATGTCCCTATGGTCCTTTAGCATACTGGGTTACTCTTATTATCCTTATTAAATGTAATCTTTCTAGTATGAAGGCATCACCACTGTCTAGTCCTGTCCTATGGAGTTTTGCTACTGCTTTAAATATATGACCAATTCTTCTTAATGCTGAGTTGAAAATAAGTCTGTCTCCTGAACTTCCAGCTGAATCATAAATGGGGCACCCCCAGAAACTACTCTCAGGAGTTGGAACTAATCCATTTTAAAGCTCATGAATATAAAGGTTCATCCAGCTCTGACCTATGTCAGTGCATTACAGGTCCTAGGAATGCACTTAATGGTGTCTTTAAAAATGATTAGTGATTGGCCCCCCACACCATTTCAGTGACATCAGTAGTGGAAGTGAGCCTGCTAGAGGGGCTGACGCTGGCTCCTGGGGTTTAGTCCTTCTGTATTCACAGATGTCACATCCATGTGCAAATGCAGACTTCGGTATGCTAGAATGTTTCCACTGTAGACAGCAATGTCCATGTAGTGGAGATAATAGTGTAACGTAAGACACAAATGACAAGGAGGGTCAACCACACGAGCATCAGGGGAAGAGCGATGCTGAGGACTTGCAGGTCCCAGGCACAAGACTGAGGGAATGAGTGGTGTTCTTGACAGAAAATTCTTAAAAAGGGCCTGGGAGCTGCATCGAGTGGCGCTGAAAGAGACACCAGCTGGCCGGAGCTGACAAGAAGGAAGAGCAGAAGCAGCGAACCGTGGGCGGATGCTGTTTCTGTGACATTTTCTTCAAGTGGTTTTGCTTTCTGTTGTAAGATTTTGTTCTTCTTCAATAGGACTCAGAATTTGTTTTTCCATTACTGATGATGCTATGTGTCATATATTTGTTTATTCCTTTTCAGCTCATGCCAGGATTCTTACCCACTCCAAATCCGAGGGAGTGTTTGTGTGCACAAGCGTGCACACTTTCAGAACGTGTGTATGCACCCATGGTCAGGCTAGGAAATGATTTTCACACCAACTATGCAGGATCCCAGGAGAACAAGGCTACCCCAGCACCTGCCCATGAGATGGAGAGATGTGAACAGAGTCACAAGAAGTTTGGCCAAGTTTGACCAAAAGGTGCCTCCTATTACTAAAGAGCAAGGGCTGGCAAGTCAGGAGTCACAGGTTCAAATCCTACTTCAGCCATGCTGTGACCTTGACCAACTTACATCACCTTTTTAAGGCTTCATTTCCTCAGCTGTCAAGCAAAGGTTTTTTAAAGCATCCAAGTAGGGCATGGTGCCACATCCCTGTTATCCTAGCACTCGGGAGCCTGAAGCAGAAAGATGCCAAGTTCAAACCCAGTCTGGGAAAATTGGTGACCCAGGCAGATCTTATCTCAAAAGAAGAAAAGAAAAGACAAAATTTAAAGAGCCAAGGATGTAGCTCAGTGCAAAACCCCCTGGGCTTAATTCCCAATAACACACACACACACACACACACACACACACACACAAGATACACACAGCTACACATGCACACATGGGGGGTATGAGGGTAGGAGAGTGAAAGAGAATGCAACAACTGCACTTTTATGTCTATCCAATAAAACATATCCTCTACTAAAGCAGGTGTTCAAGTCATTGTTCTAAAAGTGTCCCCCATTCCAATCCCACACCTATCCTTATCCTGAGGAGACCCTGTTTAAGCTCCTTGCCTAGGTATTAGCTGGGGATTTCTTATCCTGCTCTGGACAATGGTGTGTGTACCCCAGGTTCCATCATATCCTTGTCTCCTGCAGATGTGCTGGTTCTTGGAGCCAGAGTGGAGACACCTCCGGCAGAGCAGAGCAGGACCAAGAGCTAGGATATGTTGTAGCTGTTGTGTGAGGAAAATCGCAAATCGTGTGTGCAGAAAGTTTTTCTGTACTTCCATGATTCTTTTTGTGTCTTTGCCTTTTGCTTGGTGTAGTGGTATTCATGTGTTTGGAATGTTCCATTGTGGCTTAGCATTCTCTGAGCACATGCCTTGAGTTTCATCCAGGCATAAACGAAAGTATTAAAAACCGGACATCGGAGCCTTGAGACATTAAAGGAATGTTTGCTCCCATTCTGGGAGTTGGCTCTAGTTGAGGCATATGTCAGACTCACTTCAAGCCCTATCTCTTTCCACAGGATACTCAGGAAGAAAAACCAAGGTTCTGGATGAGTGAGAGAGTGAGATGAAGAGAAGCCACTGAACCGCCTGGTAGCCACAGGAAACCCAGATATTCTTCTTATCCAGAGTGTAAGCTTAGAGGAGGAGCAGGCCCCTCTGCCCACTGTGGGGAGGCCAGAAGACTGGGCTGGCTAAGTTCCACTTGATAGCAGCAGAGCGAACATGGAGCTCAGTTTGTAGCAGCATGTCTAAGTTGTGGGCACCAAAACTGCCAATTCGGTTATACAGCTGATGTTTAAATTTTCATTTCTCTGACTCCTGTGTGTCATTTCTGTGTTTATTCAACATCTGAGTATACAGGGTTTTTCACTGTTTCCTTTAAAACATCACACATGTGTCTGGAACTGTCAGAGGTGGTCATTAGCATTATCATTTGGAGCCCAAAATAGTGTGGCATAGACAAGGTGGAAGTTTCCAGCATGGCCAAAGTGGAAGGCATTGGTACTACAGAAAACTTTGGTCTTGTTGGATTTTCCTCCTGGTTTGCAGCATTTTCTTCCATAGCTGCACAAATTACTGCTAAAGGATATCAGGCACCGAAGACTAAATCTTACCTGGATCTTAACCTCAGGGTCTTGTTAGCTGACTGAAGCAAGTAATGCAGGTACAAGTATCTGCTCAAAGAAGAGGGTCTTCCAGATCCAGGGAAGGTCAGCCTCCAGTCAGGCAGAGCTTCAAATTATGGTCTTTTTAGTTAACAGTGATAGGAATAATCTTCTTGCTTCTTTTGCTGTTTTTTTTTTTTCCAGCAAGGATTGAAAGCTGGGACTTAAAATTAGAAAAGCAGCAAAATTCCATGTGGATCGCAGAGACACTAATATATGAGGGTCAGATCTTAGAAATGAAATGTTGTGGGCCCTGGCTTAGCTGTCCCAAGTTCTCAGAATTAGTCATTTCCTGCCACTGATGAATTAGCCCAGCCACAATCTAGACTTCAGTGAGCCGGATTGTTGCTCAGTCCACTGACCAGTGGCGGATATCATCAATGATTAAAAAAAGATATGGTCCCTGATGGCATAGGGTTAACATGAACTTCTCAGATCAAGTTTCAAAAATAGAGGTGCAACACCATTTTAACAAAGGTGATGGACAAGAAGGCTGTTTGAATATTCTATGTATAGAATCCTATCATTCTAAAGCCAAAGGGAAAAAATCAATTGGTTGATAATGAATATTAGCTTAAATGTCAAAGCAAAACATAACAATGAAAGGCACCAGGATGGTGAAGCCCAGAGAGGCAGGAGTCCTTTGCAAAGTGAGGTCTGGGTCTCTGCTAGGCAGCCAAGAAAGTGAGTCCTAAGGGAAAAGCTGGATAGTGTGTAAAGGAAACACAGATGTACCTGGGGCCATCACCATCCTTAAAGATGGAGAAAATAGGAAAGAAGTTTTAGTTGTTACTGACTCGCAGAAAGCAGTAAGGACCAAATAATTCTTATACAAATAGAAAGAATCAAGAATGGAATGAGCAGACCAGAGTGATTCTGCAAAAGGGACTCTGAGCCCTAAAAGCATTTAGAAGCTTATTCTCAATGCTGTAGGTAGAGACTCTAATTGGAGTGACACATCATTCCTTCTTGGACTCCAGGACATGTGCCAAGTAGTTACAAAGACTTAAGGGTAAACAGAGCAATTTGGCAGTCTTAAATATGCCCATGGAGAAACAGAGCAGAGAAATGTGCTCTGAGGGAAGCAGAATGATATATGCAATTACCAAGCAGGGAAGATGTGGATATTAAAGGAGAACTGGAAAGCGAAAGAAGACCATGTGAAGGTTGGGGCTAGATCCTGGGCTGAAGGAGAGACCATTCCTGGGGGGAATGCTCAGCACAGAGGGGTACACGTGATCAAGACTTGTGTGAGCTCTGAGGGATCCTAGGAGGCCCAGCCATTCTTGGTTCATCTATTTTTGCTGGGCTGTATTCAAAAGTTAAAATCGAGGCAGTGTTTGAAAACCAAATTCCCTTGTCAGTAAGGCAGGAAGTAAAAAGGAAAAGGAAAGAAAGAACTCTGCCAAGGGAGCACAAAAGGGAAAAAAAAACATACTTAAGAAGCAATAAAATGTTAAGAAACAAATGCAGCGAAACAATTTTGCAACGAGCTTAGAAATGAGGGGAAAGTGACAGTCTGGGCACAAGCTGCAACTGTAGGGAAATGAGGGCGCTTTTTACTGCTACTGAAGTCCCACCCTTGACTTGGGATTAGACGATTACAAAGCTGAGGAGAAGCAATGCAGTGAGGTGAAGCCATCATGGCGGCGGCACGGCTCGTGAAGCCCTGTGCCCAGCAATGTGGAAGCCACAGTTACATCTTCAGCTCAGGAATCAGCTAAGGATGCTTCTGAGGCTGCAACAAGAGGCCAGTTTCAAAGGCCATTGTGAGGCCACCGCTGCAGACAGGAGAAGCAGCTGCTGTAGCTCAAGCCCATGGCAAGGGACAAATAAGCAGCTTCTGGATTGCAAGGGATTTGGGTGCCCCCAGAACTGACAAATAGCAGGAACATTAAAAAGGTCTGTTCAAGGGAAGATATTTGAGGAAATCCTGCTCTGTGTGTGTAGCTAATATCCATTCTCCACCTCTTTTTTCTCTGCCGTAAATCTCATCATTTTTTACATTTCCCAGTTTGGGGACTGTTGTAAAATGATGTGATGTTATGAATTATGCTGGTTTTGATCCCCACAGTGGCTTGGTGAATAATGGGGATATTATAAAAACATTGCAGAGAGGCCTCAGGAAGAGTGATACTTGGGGAGAGAGACTAGTGCAGCTTACACTATCTGCCTCCAAAGTCATTCTGCCTGTCTTTCCCCGGACTTCAGAAACAGTGCCTGGTAGGTTGAGAAGCATTCCCCTTACACAAAGCAACATTAAGTAATAGCTTGGCTACAAGTTAGCACAAGGCTCCATGTCTTGTTTGTTCCACTTAACACGTGTCCTAAGACAAGGTCCCATTTTAATGCACATTTCCTAGATAAGCCAAAAGGGCTGTGGCAGATGGCTGGACACAGGGGTTCCTACCTTCAACCACTCTAGCAGGGAGCCTTTCCGGAAATGTTTTCACTTGTCCTGGAGTGAAGGAAGCTCTACACTCTATCTCCAAAGCAAATCCCACCAGACTTCTCAATACACGTTGAAAGGGGTCAGTGCCCAAAATAAAAAACAAGAAAGAAGCCCACGTATCGTTAAGACCATGGGTAAATAGGAGCTCAGATGCATTATTTAGTGAAATTTGAGCACAATCTTTTCTGAGTTCATTTTATTGATGTGAGGAAATTTGTTCTGGGGAAATAATTATACCAGGGCACAAAGATATACGTGCAAAGCAGTTTTCTAAAACATTTGCATCAGTAAAAAACCCATAGTAATTTAACAACCTACATATCCATCTCCAGGAGGACTGGTTAAATGCATTAGGGTAAATCCATTTGACTCACTGTGCTGTGACCATTTACAACGATAATATAGCTCTCCATGTATTAACTTGGAAATATGTTAACCGACGCTGGCAAGTCACACAAGAGTTTTCGTAGCAGCACCTCATTTCTCTAACAAACAGAAAGACGTGAGTGAGTCTGCAGAGGAAAACGCGAAGAGGACGTGGCCACCAAATCTTAGCTATGAGATAATATTTTCTGTGTAAGGAGGGGGAACTCTGCACCCCTGGGAGCCAGAAATCATTCTCACCTCCCTTTGTGACATTGAACAAGCTCTGGAAGCACCGCAGCCACCACTTTGCAGCAAGAAAAGTGGAACTCAATGTTCTCTCCTGATGGTGTCCAACATTTAGAAACTTGCTGCTGCATTGGGAGAAATACGTTTATGGTCAGATGTCAAAGTTACTTGTCATAGTTTCAATATTGTTGGCATGGGGGCCTCTAATATAATGACTTGTGTTAATGCTCCTTATGTGTTATTAGTAAAAAATATAGAGATTGTAAATGAAACTGATAATGAATATGACAATAGCTGTTTTAATTGTAAATTGACTAATTGTATACTTTCAGAAATGAAGACTTCCTTTCATTCTGTGATAGTTTTGAGACAACCTCCCTTTGTAATGATGCCTGTAAAAATTAATGAGTCCTGGTATGAAGATCAAAGTTTACAAATGTTGATAAAGGTAGAGAAAGCTATATGTCAAGCATTCACAACCCATGGTATAACCCCTGCAGAGGCTGGTAGTCAAAGATGGGTAAGAGAATTGTGGAGAAATATCCAACCTAAGACAGAGCATGAGTAGACTCCATGATTCAAAGTAATGATGAACATCGAGCTTCAGCACAGAATGTGGCACATGCTGGACAGTCAGTAAGTGATAGCTGTTTTGAGCTTCCTGTTGCAGTGATCTAGGGCTTGGCTGGGTCTTTGCTATTTGGAGCATTACAAGTGTCAGTCAGTGGCCCTTGGCAGCTGGCTGTGCTGGTTAGAGCATCATTACTGTTTGCTCATGTCGGGGGTGGGTGGCTGCAGGGCCGAGCTCAGCTGACTGTCTTGACTGAAATACCCGTATCGGGTCCCTGCAGAAGGGGGATGTTATGGCATATGTTTAGATGTCCCCCAAAGCCTCATGCTTCCCAGAGGTGGTTAAATCTAGAGTGTGTGATTGATTAATGGTGGGGCTAGGCCCGAGGGCACTAGGATTAAGAGCATGAGTACTATCTGCCCTAAATAGTCTGAATGAGATAAAAGGGTCAGGGAGACACTGGTAAGATTCTCTTGTTACCTTTGCTGCCTTGTGTGTGCCATGTTCTTGCTACTCTGTAATGCCTGTTTGCCATCCCTCCCTTGAAGCCAGCCAATTATGGACTGAAACGCTACCAAATGCGAGCTAATAAAACCCTTTCCCTTTTAACTTTGGGTGTCGGGTATTTGTCTCAGCAGCCAGAAAAAAATAACTAACACAGGGAACCACTGGAAACCTACTTACACAGAGGCCAGCTAGAGTGAGTGTCCTAGGAGAACCTGGTAGAAGAACCCTGGTCTTTCCTGCTCCTTCAAGTAAGTCACACAGCTCCACTTTGACTAAACCTATTGGGCAAAGCAATGATGAACATTTACGGGTTCAATGCCTGGGTCAAGGAAAAGAGTAGCAAGTTTCATGGTAGATAAGCAAGTACATGTAAGCTATTCATTGTTGACATCTTTAGAAAATATAACCTGCCACATATATCTGCATATCTTGGTATTTCTCAGATCTTATTAATTCTGTTTCTCTATAGACAAACCTCGGATAGAGCTATAGGCACAGTTTATATAACTGAACACATGGGCACACAAATAAAGACCCAGAGACATGTATAAAAATATGCATAAATTCTCTAGCAGAGCTGCTTCTGCTGAGGAGGCAGGCCTGCTGCGTGTGAAGACTGAGATGTTTGTGTAGGAAAGTGATGGAAAGAGGAAGGAGACACTCATTGGTTGTATATATAGCGTAGGTTTTGCCCTTTACAATGAGATGGTGTATTTCATTTTGCTTCCCCTGTTGCTATGGTATCTGTCACTTTATTTATAACTGTATCTGTTCAGTGGCATCCATGTACTTGAGAGGTTTTTCTGTTCTAAGGAAGAACCATAGAGGAGGAACCCTACAAAGCGTGGGGTAGCAGGGGCTTGCTGGGCAGGGGGAGTGGGAATGGAAGTCTGGACGCTCTTGCTCATGTTGTTCTTCTTCCGCCTTGAGTTGCCTTTCCAGTTCCCCCCAACCCTGTACAAGGGCTTAGCTGTACCCTGTACCCCTCAACTGTCCATGAATGTCTATGCAGAGCTCTCTCTGACCTCCATGGCTGTGTGACATTGGGAAAGTTATTCTGTCTCTCTGAGCCTCTTTTCTAGTCCCTCTGTCCTCTACAAAACAAGAGGGATAAAGAGGAACTTACTAATGTCTCTTTTCAGGGCACCACTCTCCTGGTGCTTTCAGTTTTTGGAGAACCTAACCTGAACCCTAACCCTTAAACATTTTCCACTCATTGGTCTTCAAATGCTTGGTTTCCTCCACTGACCCTTATGTTTTGTTTTGTTTTGTTTTGTTTTTGGTACCGGGGATTGAACTCGGGTCCTTGCGCTTGCAAGGCAGGCCACTGAACCACTGAGCTAAATCACCAGCCCCTGATCCTTATTCTTAAACATCATTTCCTTAGCGGAGCCTTCTCTCATTTCCTATCTGTAGCAGATATTCTCAGAGCACTGCCCATAGAATCACTTGCCCTCAGATCTGACTTATCAGAGCTTCCTCACTCTGGCTTCCCGGTGGCTTGTGTACTCCCAATAGCCAGTACTATTTGCTGTGGTGGGCTGCTATCAGACTCCCAGAAGCTGCCTAGCTTGATTGAATGCAAGAGGAGCTGAAAGTCCTTGGGGATTCAGGTTTGCTGGAAACAGCTATGAACCCAGGAGGAAGATATAGGAGCATGAATGCTTCAGCTCCCTTATCCCTGATCTGCAGAACTGTGCCCTACACAGGCTCCAGGGCTCCCCTGTGCACCCAGCCCCAGTCTCCTCTCCTTGGGACTTGGCTTGAAGATGCTTCTTGATTCTTTTCTCCTGCTGACTCCCACCATCCCACCTCCACTCTTACAAGGTTTCCACAAACACACTTTATAATACATGGCTCATGTCCACACGTTCCTCTCAGGGTCTGCTTCTGGGAAAGCCAGCTCCAGTCACTTTCACGCGGTCCCTCTGTAACAATGCCTAGTGCTACATCCTATTTGTTTCCAGGGCGACTGTCTTAGTTACTCATTGCTGAGACAAAATACCCAAAAACCAAAGTTAAAGGAAGAAAGGATTATTTATTTTTTCATTTGTAGAGGTTTCAGTCCATAGTTGGCTGACTCAAAGTCAGAGTGGCACATGGCAGAGGGGCATCGCAGAGGAGGAGAAACAGTTCACTGTGCCCACACATTTGCAAAACCGACAAGGGAAGCTTAACAGCATCTTTCTGTCCCTTTTAACTTATCCAGACTACCAGGCTTAGGGCTGTGCCATACCCATCAGTATACAGGTTTAGTAATCATATACCCTGAATCTCAAGACCTCAAACTCTAGATTCAGCCACCTCTGAAAAAAGCCATTTATGCCTGCATGAAGGTTTGGTGGGGGACAGCTAGATCTGAACCATAACAGTGGCAGACATGCCTAGTCATAAATGTGTGTTAACTTTATAAATCACTCACATCTCCTTTAGAAAGTGTTCCAGGGGAAGAGGCTCTTTCTGCCTTATGCACCATTCTGTAACATAACCGGATTCTTGGAATTGGGAAAGTACCCACCAGATTTGTTAGATGCAGGCATCAAGCACACATGGAATGTTTACCCTTTTATAGTCTCCTCACTGGCACCTTCTCTTTTGTGCATGGTGCTGAGACATCTCAGCATATGCTTCACCTAAATACTTCCACTTGTTATAGACAGTAAAGAACACTCGAAAAATGCCTGATCTCACTACTTAGCAAATGCAGGCTCATACTGGTCTCAATATATAAAGAGCTCTTCCAATTCAATACTAAAAAGAGAACCCAGTTGAAAGTGAGTGAAAAACACAATCATACACGAATTGCTAATAGGCATGAGAGAGGACACTCGGCCTCTCTAATCCTCAGGGAAATGCAGCTCAACACTAAGCTTGTAAAGATGACTAGTAGATTGTGGAAAGAGCTGCACACTTTCAAATTTTGTAAAATGTTGATTTATTTTATACTTTTAAAAATAGTCTGCAACTTCTCAAAGCTCAGTGCCAGTCCAGACTTCCATTTGACACCCACGCGTAGTAATCCCCCAGGCCACATCATTCTCTCACTTTTCTTATCCCCTAGGTGGTCTGTGGCTCATGGGACATGACCTGGCCTTTGGTTAATAATAATGATGTTAATTGCAAGCTTTTATTGAGTGCCCTCCAGGAGTCAGACACTTCACATGCAGTATTTTACTTAACCTTCTCAGTATCCCGATGAGTATGTAGATGCTTTTATGCTCCATTCCAAGATGAAGCAATTAAAGATGAGAGAAGTAAAGTGACTCACTCCAGGTCACTCCTGTGAATGGTGCTCTCTGATTCAGCTCCCAGCCTCCCTGGACCCCTCCTCTTGAGCAGCCCACAATGGAGGCTCCAGTCTTTCTGCAAGAAAGACTGTAAAGACTATTGAAGATCATCCATGTCTGCTGGGCATCCACCTTCCACACTGCACTGCATGCTTCTTTTTTGGAACACATCAGACTCTCTGCTGAGAGATCCCTGCGGCCTCAAAGTGTAACTGTACATAGAGCTGTATGTAAAGCACAAGTATTAGAGAGGGAAGGACTCTGGGAGGAGCCCTCAGCCACTGTGACGAGAGTTGGTGGATGAATACCCCGGCTTCCCCATCCCTTGGGTGGGTCACTTCTGAGGCACATTCCACCCTGTCCCTGGAATCAGGCTTCAGTTGCCCATTGTGTCAGTTGCTCCCTGGTGAGCCATGAGCCGACTTTTGTCCCCTCCCTGCCTCTCCTCCCCTGTGCCTGCTTCCTTGGATTGGATCAGCTCCCAAAGAAGTGACTTGCATCACATTTGTGTCTCAGTCTGCTGCAAGAGGACTCGTCCATAGTGGAGGACCATGAGGGCCTCACATCTGGTAAGAAGTCCAGGAGCCTTGCCCTGATATTTTTACTGAGTATTTTTTAGGATAGGGGAGGAATTAAGGGACAGGCTAGGAGGTCAGCTGTAGTGCCCCTCACAGCAAACTGTGCCTGAGGAGCCTTACCTGGCTGTCTCCTGCAAGCCAGTCTCAGGTCTCCATCCTGTGAGCACCTGGCCAACAGTCTAGGGCCTTCAATTTCTGGTGTCCATGCACCTCAGCACCCCATGGGGTTCTGAACATATGGCTGCTGCTGACTGACATCACACACGTAATTCTGTTGAACCTTTGCTACCTTTAGAAGATAAGAAAAGAAAGAAAGAAAGAGAATGAAAGAAAGAAAGAGAAAGAAAGAAAGGAAGAAAGAAAGAAAAAGAAAGCAAGAAAGCAAGAAACAAAAAGAAAAGGTGCAAGTTGCAAAACTAAATCTATGGGCCTCAAGGAGGAGTTGAGATCTCTTCTCCCAGCAAGCCTTGGTGAACGTCCTCAATTTGCTATTTCATGGCTCTATGGCCTTAGACAAGTCGCTTGCCTTCTCTGAGCCTCTGCCCTCAATTGCATGAGGGGGAACCTAATAGGACCAGCCTCAGGGAATGAGACTGAGAGCTGTATGGGTAAGTGCTGCGAGGAGAGTGCTCAGGATTCAGGGCAGAAGTTAATGAAACCCTGCTTCCTGCATGATGTAGCTCACAAGTCTTTCCATGCCCCTAGAGCTGAATCTTGGCTCCACACTTCCAAGTCACTTGTCATCTCTCCTTTAGCCAGCTGGCTCCCCTGGACCCCACCAGTGCCAAGGCCTCCTAAAGGCCCTCACCCACTTGCCCCCTTGTCCAAGGCTGTGCATCTCAAAGCCAGCCTCATTCCTCCTCTATAGTCCGTGCACCACAGCTGGACCTCACCAGGATGGAATATGGTAATACTACGTAACACTTCTGTTTGCAGACAATTCAGTTCTCAAGCAAAAGCATCCAACAAAACTTTGCTTCCACTCACAACCTCCACATGGGGTAACAAGCACAGCTGTGGCCTTCTCCCCCACACAAACACAATTGGGGCCATCTTCCCCAAAATCATAGAACAAATTAAGTTTGTGAACCGAGGCGCTACTATAATGATGTGTTTTTCCTACCTATTCCCTAAATATCACCAGCATGCTATAAACAAGGGCACCACAGCCCACAGCCATGGGCACAGTGTGAGGAAGGGGCTTCTTCCCAGAACTTGGCTTCTTCCCAGGCCCACATTGCTCCTGCCCTGCCTCACGGGGTCATGGGTCACATCATAGAGTTAGAAGCAGATCCACAGTGCCTCGCTTCAGGAGGGGAGAGATCCAGTTCAGTTCCTCTCAACTCCACTCTGATTTATAGTTTATGATTCCAGATACGCTTATATGAGTGAGTCTCTTATTCATGGAAAGGCCAGAGAACAGGCAAGTAAGTGATCCCATCAGCATGGATATCTCTTTAAGTACCAAATATAGCATTGAGGAATTTGGCTCACAGGCAAATGGTGACCAGCTAGCCAAGGTCACAGGTACACCCTGCTCCCTATCTGATGGTATCTGGTGACAACAGAGCAGTGCAATCCATTCATAGTTCAAGGTCTTGCTGGGCTTTCCATTTCCTGGGTCCTTTAGCCAAAGCCCAACAGCAGGCATGGACACTAGATGCTGGGTACAAATATGGGGAAAAATCCCAGAAACCTGCCCTTCAGTGATGGGGTCCCTGCTGATGGTACCCCAGATGTGGGACAAAGGGAAATGGGATGGATGCATGGACAGAGACTAAGTCTCAGAGAGTTGGGCTGGGATGCTGCCCTTCATCACTGGGGAGCTGTGCCACTTGGACCATATCCATCTTTTTCCTTCCTCATCCATGTAATGGACACAGTAAGGGCTGTTTTTGTCTTTCAGAGGGTCCTGTGAATCTTAGGTAAGGGATCCAGTGCAGAGCCTGGTACAGAGCAAGTCTCCCTACCATGAGCCCTAATTTTGCCTTCAGGAGTAGGGCAAGGACTTTTGGAAAGATGGAAAAAGAAAGATGGAGGCTGAGTGGTCTGGTCTGACATTTGGGAATCCTCCTCCATCCCCTCATCTGTCCCTTTATCAGGAAATGAGATCCACATACCCAGAGGGTTCATGACGCTGCCCTTAAATACGGCAGAGAGGACAGTGGGTGAGGGCAGACTTCTCTGTCCATCCTAGGAGCACCAAGGAGAGTGGTATGGAGAGGGCCCAGGAAAGAGTACAGGCTGAGCTACAGGCCTATGTAAGGAAGTCAGGATCCCAGCAGCCGGGGTTCAGAAAGGGTCCTGGGTGCATAAATGCTCTAGGTTTCCCAGAACAGGGACATCCCCAGATAGAACAACCAGAACCTGGCACCTACCACACTTAGGCATCAGGAATATGTCCGAGAAGCAGCTTTTCATGGTGCTGCACCAAGAAGGACTGAATGTGGAAGAAACAGCAGGCGCTCTGGCCCTCAGTCCTTTGGGGCCTGTTAGGAAAAGGCTACACAAAGCCCTGTCCTCGGGACTCTTTCTGTCCCCCTCTCCTTCACCTGACAGTTTCCCTGTTCTATTTGGGACCTGCTGATGGTAAAGCTTCTTCATTTATCGATGTGCTCAGAACAGTGCCTTGAGCCCTTGGGAGGCCAAGTACTCAAGAGACTTGTCAGATCGATACACAAGGGCGAGAAATTGTCGGAGGATTACAAGAACTGGTTTGCTCTGAAGTCTGCCTAATGCAAAAGAAAAGGCCAAAAAGGAAGTCATTTACTTTAATGTCTGGGTAGCTTTGCCTGTTTCAACAGAAACAGAGATGCTGCTAGCCCATGGGTGGCCCTTGCTTTTCCAACTATAGACATGTCTTTTAACAGGGAAACAGCACAGTTTTGAAGTTCAAAGGACCCAAGTTTAATTGCACCTCTGCTAACTTAAGAATAGCTGTTGATCCTGCGAGAGTCACTTAACCTCTCCAAAGATCAGAGGCTGCTTCTCTAAAACTGCTTCAGTGGAAGTGTTAAGTCAGTCACCTGGATGATGTTGGTATAATCTAACGTACATACAAATCTCTCTGGGTCTTTAGAACTAGTTATACCCTAGCTCCTTTGGGGATTTTTTCCTGAAACACACTGTGCATTTCTGGCATACCCAGATGATTTTATTCCCTAATTATTAATTTCCAAGCTCCAGCCTGAAAAGTATAACAATACTATCAGAAATATTTGATGAATGAACAAATCCACCCATCAGTCAATTTTGTATAAAACTGAAAATAAGAATCTTGGAATGGACCATAAAGCTTCCTTTGGATTGAAGGAATGACACATGCTTGGAGAAACTTTGATTTCTGGCATGGGGAGGACTAACTCAGAAAGAACACACAGCTCAGGAATAACTTTCAATTCCAAAGTCAGATACCAGGAACAGATGGTGGTGGATGGGATGCAGGACAGAGTAGAGGAAAAGGATGGAAGCAAATAAAGAAAAGAAGGTGCTAAGAAAAATCTCAACACCCAGGTTCCACATAAAGATGGGTATCAGGGTTGGTCGTGCCACATGGGCAATTGGAGGAAAGAAAATATAAGATGGACTGCCTAAATTTTTTTGGGGGGGTACCAGAGATAGAACTTGGGTTCTTGCACTTGCAAGGCAGGCACCAGAACCACTAAGCTAAATCCCTGGCCTGAATTCCTACATGCTTAATGGTGCCGAAGCTCTACTCCCATCATCCCATGCCTACTGTGCTGGGACTCCAGGAGTAAGGACTTGCTGTCTCCAGTCCTATTTGGGACAGGATGAAATAGAAACTGTTAAAGTCCTAAACAAGAAGTCTCTGATTCTTTAACTGTCATCATAGCCATGGTGGGCTGTCTGTGTCTGCCACCACCTTACCTGAATAAATCTACTTAAGCAAGAGCCAAGGCTTCTGTCTGTCACCAGCTGTCAGCACCAGCTTTGCCCAGATTTCATAGGACTTTCCAGCTTTAACACTACTGCAAATGCAGCACACAGTCCAGGCACTGTGGACACATATAGGTGCTTCAGCAGTTACAGCTCCCTGAATGCACCGCCTGCTTTGTCTTTCTTGCCTGGGCACAGACTCTAGCTCTGTGTCCTCTGTCCTTTGTCAGTAGAAAAATCTCACTCATCCTTTATGTTCAGATGGCAGAGCCCCCCTCCTCAGTGGACTTCGATCCTGCAGTCTGGCCTTGAATCCCTCTGGTGTGGGCTTCCTGAGCACACAGTGGCTAAGTGGTTGTTGGGTGAATGGATAAGTACATGAATGCATGGATTTCAGAACCAACAGTTGCTGGACATGAACCCTTCTACAAACGCTCCTCATCCCAGTTTCCTCATGTGCAAAATTAGAAAGGGGACAGAGTTCATGATTTTTAAATTTTTGCCCCACCAATTGCAAAGACTATCCAAATATATGTATGTATATATATATCTTTTCTGTGGTTTGTTTTGCTCCCAAACTTTATGTTAATTTTTTAAATTTAAAGCTATATGATAATATTTATTACCTCGAATCACTGGTCACTCCCTGCTCCATCGTCGCAATCTGAGGCTGTGTCCAGGCCTCAGGATTGACTTTCATGTTTTCTTGATCCACACAAGTTTACTGTGTGTTCATTATGTGTTAGATGTTGGGATGTTTTGGAAGCAGAGTGTCTCTGCTGTCATGAGGTTTATCAGCCAACTAAGAAGGAAAATGATAAGTGGTTGGGGAGAAGATGGCTCCACAGTTGTGACTGTGATGGGACCAACCTTGACTGAAGACTGGCAGTGAGGAACTGTGCTCCAGGCTCTATGTGCCACAGCTCCTGCAACCTCTCAAGAGTGGAGCACAACCCAGGGCTACTACCATCCTTTGAGAGCAGGCCACCAGTGTAAAGCAATGTCTAAAATATGGTGACTCTGTGACTGAACTTAGATCAGATTGGATCCCAGACTGAAGAAATGGCCAGGGAGGGAAGGGAACTAGAGTAAAATCCATGCAACAGCATGAGCATGGCACCAGGGCGCAAGAGCGGAGTCCACATGAGGAAATCTCTACAGCGGGGGCCAAGTGCAAGGGGCAGAAAGGTCAGAGCCTGGCAAAGGAGCTCTTTACAGCCCTTCACCTGAGGGCTGAGCACTCCAGTCCCACATAGAGGTGGGACTTCCCTGAGCAGCACAACCAGCTGGACACAGAGCCATCCTAACTAATCGCCTAGAAGTGCTCTTTTCTTTTTATCTCCTGCCTCCTGGTCCCAAGACCACTCTTCGCTCAACAATTTTCCTGTCTGATTTTTTTTTCTATTTTTTATTAACCAGACCTGACAGGCACAGGGATGAAACCACCACTTGTGTCCATAATTGTTTGAGGAGTACATAATGAGGATCACTTACTGAATAAATATGCTGCAATTAACTTGGAACCACAATGCCATCTGTGCTTTTTTAAGCACCCCAATGTGGTTGAAGTTGAGGGCAAGAGCTCCCTGATGATACACAGACTAGCAAACCTGAGGAGGACCCCAGGGAAGGATGTGGCCAGGTGTTGGGGACAGGAGGCTGCAGAGTCTGAGACCTCTTGTGGTGCCTGGGTTGGTGGGGCTACGTGGCTGACTCTCACTGGGAGCTGGAAGGAACTGCCACTTCCTTAGGTTCTGGGCTCCTCGGTGGACAAAGCTGGGCAGGATACATCTGCTTCTTTCTTTAATCACTTTGTTAATTGGCCCTCAAAGGGAATAAGTCTGATTTGACGGAAAACACAGTGTACTAGTAGGTGCCTGATAAATATTTGCAGGATGGAGCTGCATAAAGTTTTCTAAGTCCAAACTGACTTTTTAGAAGTCGTGGGCAAGATGCCCAAGTTAAGTTAGTTCCTCCAAGCATACCATGTGGAGGTGAGCTGTGGGAAGGACCCACATGTCAGAAACAAAGCAGATCAGGCTCAGAGAAATACAGTGTTCATCTTTGTGCTGAAACAATTCCGTGTAACATCGAATTACATTGTTCTTTAGGATCTCTTTTTTATCACCACGCCTTTTGAGCTCTGGAGGTATATCCAGCGACCTAGTTAACACTGGTCAAAAGTGATGGCCTGTTAGGGTTGACATTTGGCCTTGAGCAATAAAAATCCAGCCAGGGTTATACAGTTAGGAGAAGAGGTACATTCCACCAGAAATCACAGTGATAAAATTAAAGCAACAAAGATGTACCTTTCCCACTCAGCAGACAGTAGAGAGCTAGTATTTGTGTGAAACTATTGAGAAACAAGTTTTCAAACCTCACTGGTGGTAACGTTAACTAGGAAAGCAGTGTGATAAAACCCCAAACCAGTACTGGGTCAAAGAAGTTCCCCCACCCACCTGAACTTCACTGCCGGCAAGGCTTGAGGGAGACACCAAGTTCACCCAAGTTGTCATCCCTTGCAGGCCAAGCCAGCACCGTAACAAGTGGAAAAGAAGGAAAGATGAGCAGAAAGGAGAAAAGGAAGGGAATAACAGGGAAGGGAAGAGAAAGAGGAAGGAAAAGGAGGAAGGGAAGGAGGAAAAGAAGGCAGAAAGACAAATGTACCTACCAATGAATAAAGAAATGGATAAATTGTGATAGTTTTGAAATGCGATACTGAACCTTTAAAACTAATGAGTCAGACATGCATATATCAGCATGATATTGAATGAGAAAAGGACATTCCTAAAAGGTTAATGAGCACAAAATCATGTAAACATATGTGTTTTATTTACACTGTGTGAAAGTATATATTGCTTCCAGAACAATACATGCAGAGTAAACATGAAAACATGGTTTCACAGGGGCTGCGCAACTTTTCAGTCCTGAATTCCTCCAGAGAGAAGGAGGGTTGAATCGATGAACTTTCATTTTATGTTTTGTTTCTTTTATTTTTTTAACAGTATATGAGGTTGATAATAGGATAGAGGGCTTTTGTTGATCCTTCTCTGTGCGTTTTAGTATGTTTCATAATTTAAGCAATTAAATTATGGGAGGGCTGGGGTCACTATGTGTCCTTGTGGCAGGGATAGCAGGTTTTGGGCCCCTCCAATGGATCCCTCCTCCTGGTTCGAAATGTCTCATTTTCTTAGGTCTCATTTTACAGGCTTAAAATATAATCAGCATTTCCAGCTCATAAGCCAGATACCTCAAACTTAATAGAGCTAAGATTGCCTTTGGTTTTTAAAGATTCCTTTTGCTTACTTTTATATTCCAGGTGGTCTGGATTCTTAGCCAGGGCCTTAGAAGTCCATAAACAAGAAAAACTAAGGAAGCACAACACAAGTATAATATAGCAATTGTATGGAAAGTAAAGAAGAAAAAGAAAAAGGAAGGTTTTTATGTAAGTGCCTGGACCCTTAACCTATTCTACCTCTAAATAAAGTAAAATTTCTTACATTACGAGGAGCTTGGGGGGAGGGGGTCTTTGGTTCTTCCTGCCTATCTGCATAATTTAATCCATTCTATTTGCACACTTCCACAAGCATAACGTTCCCAGCACAGCTGATCTCATCTTGAAGATAAACTGATTTGCATTAATATTAATAATACAACTATTGATGTGGTCTTTCCACTTGCCACATTCTGTACTAGGCATTGTATATGTTATCCCACTTAATCTCCACAACTGCCCTAGGAGATGAGTGTGCTTATTCTTATTTTATGGATGCAAAGAGGCTAAGAAATATGTCCAAGGGCATATGGTTGTCCAAGTTACAGAGCTGGGTCTCAGCAGCACAGCTTCGCATTTCCATGATGAATATTAATGATATGTGTTAAGGTTTTTATTGGACAGTGATAATTCACACTACCCATGTACAGAAACAAATTATACCTCAGGCCCTTCTGCTGCTGCCTCTGCTTCATGATGCCTGCCTTCACACCCCCACTTGGATGTCTAGTGTACCTGTGGAATTGAACATGAGTTCTAAGGCTCTGCTTTCCTTCACAAACTGCTTCTCCCCTGGGTTTCCCTGTTTTGGTCCAACAGCTCAGAACAAAAACTTAGACAGTGCTCCTGGGGGGCCATTCCTGTTCCTTAAGCCCTGCCTAATCCATCAGCAAGTCCGTAACTCCCTACCCTAAAAGATGCCAC
The DNA here is from genome assembly GCF_012274545.1 of Fukomys damarensis. Taxonomy (NCBI): domain Eukaryota; kingdom Metazoa; phylum Chordata; class Mammalia; order Rodentia; family Bathyergidae; genus Fukomys; species Fukomys damarensis. Next base: position 77,434,908 of record NW_022900917.1, read on the forward strand.
AGGTCTGATCATGTACCATCCCATTGCCATGGCTTATTTCAGGCCACCATTACTTCTTTCCCCGATGGTAGCTGTCTTAGTTACTTTTCTCTCATTGCTGGGACAAAATAGCTAACCCCCAAAATTAAAGGAGGAAAGGTTTATTTGGCACACAGTTCGTAGGGGTTTCTGTCCATGATTGGCTGGCTCCAAGGCAGGGTGGCACATGGCAGAGGGGTACCAGTCCATGATGGCAGAAGACAGCAAAAGCAACAAGTGACAACCACAGCTCTTTCTGCCTCTCTTATCTTATTCAGACTACTTAGGGTGGGTCGCACTCACACCATTAATCCTCGTGTCTTCAGGCCTAGCATTGCACGGTGAATGCATTTCAAATTCTAGATCTGGCCAATGTAACAGACACCTCTGCCCAATGTTAGCAGGCTAAAGTGGCCCTCTGTCATTTGGCCGTGTATTATTTCAGGAGTCTGACCGAAGTTTATGTGATTCAAATGGGCATTTCAGATAGCAGAGTTGGACTAGTATTGCTCCTTGGCTAATGGCTGCTGCCAGGACTTAATTCCTAGTCCATGAAGTAGTAGGGCTCAGCCAAGTTCACTTCTAAACAAGGTTAACTGACTCCAACTAAATTCCTCCCCTCTGCATTAACCGTTTGTTCTCATCAGCAAAGATATGCTGGGCCCTCATTCTACAGTCCTACCTGCTTCATACTTGTTATCAGCAGGTGTCTCAGGCCTGCCTAGCTCCCTCCTCCCCACACTTGTAGTAAATAAAACCCTGGATGTTCTGGGAGTCTTTGTCTTTGCTGCCCAGAGTAGCTTAGATCAGCCCAAGACTCATTTTCTCTCAAATCTCTTTCTCTGTGTGTGTGTGTGTTTTTTTAAATTCCCACTTTATCATCTCCCGGATGTTGTACTGGCTTGCCAGAGGTCAGAACAACTGCAAGGGTCTCTAGCAATGTCCCCTTGTCCTTTCCCTAGAAGCCACCTCTGAAAAAGCCCCACCAGTGGGAATATCTGAACACATAAATCATAAGCCAGGCGTAGTGGCGCACGGCTATAATCCCAGCACTCGAGACACTGAGGCAGGAGGATTGCTGTGAGTTCGAGACCAGCCTGGGCTACATAGTGAGTTCCAGGTCAGTCTCAACTACATAAGTGAAACCCTGTCTCAGAAAAACCAAAAAAACAAACAAACAAAAAAACCAAAAAAAGAAAAACCAAAAAAAACACCCTCTGAGCTAGCTTCCCAGACACCCCTCTCCAAGGACCTCCCCTGTTCACCATGATTTCTGTTCTCTGGAGGCCAGACACTGAGGAGAGGGAGCAGTCAGTGGTAGTTTCCCGAGCCCTCAGCCCCTGGCTGCTGCTGCTGTGTGTGACCTTTCCAAACGTGTTCAAAAGCATCCGACACTTGTGTTACTGCTCTGCTGTCACCGTCTTGGGACTTTTCATAATTTTTTAACACTGGGACCCACATTTGCATTTTGCCCTGGAAACTGAATTATGTAGTGGGTCCTCTCTACACAGGCTTGTTCCTCGGGCTTTTGTTAACCTTTTCTATAATCACTCTCCCTCTTGTCTGCCCAAAGACCAATCTCTCTTGTACTTTGCATAAACCAAGCTTGCTTCCTCGTTGAGGCCTTTGATTATTGTGCTACTTCTTCACCCTAAAATGCCATTCCTCAGGTGTGTGACTGCTTCCTTTCCCTTCATCACTCAAGTCTTGGTTCAAAGGCTACCTGCTCAAAAGGGCTTTCTGTGACCACCCCAGCAAACAAAGATTCTTCTTTCATCCAATTACCCTGTATCCCATATTCCTATTACGGTTTTTTCCTAGTAATTCTTCTAGTCCGAATTGTGTTGCTATAATAAAATACCTGAGGCTATGAACACTAGAAAGAGAAAAGGCTTTTTTAGCTATAGATTTTAAGGTAGAAAATTCCAAGTTTGGTGGCTGGATCTTCTGAGGGCCTCATACGGCACCATTAACACATTGGAGGGCATCACATGGCAGGATCACATGAGTGAGAAAGGTTGTAATGTGAGAGGGAGTAGGAGGGCAAGCTGAGAAAGCTGAATTCACTTTACAAAAACCCATTGTCTAGGTTACTAATCCAATTCCTGCAAAACGTGGCATCCTCAGTGGCCTAATCACAGCCCGCTAAGCCATAGCTCTTAAAGATTCTACCTCTCAATACTGTCACACAGGGACCAAGCCTCCAGTGTATGAACAGACCATATCCAAACCATAATGTTCTCTCTATCTGAAATTGGGTTTACTGATCTACACATCTGTTACCTAACAGAAGACAGACTTCACGAAGAATAATGGTCAGCATTTTTAAACCCAGAAGTGAGTAGATAAGCACTGAATATTGGAGGAAGGAGGGAAGAGAAGGAGCCAGCCATGACTCAGGCCATTCTGACTCTCTGTCCCTACTATGTTCTGCAGTACCGAGCATGGAGACCTTCTCATGCTTCATACAAGAGCAGCAGAGTGACAATGTATGTATTTTACAGAATTTCCCCAGTGCATGAGCACGTCTGTGCACCCACACACACCCACACCCACACATAGCTACCTTTCCCTTCTAGCCTCCTAGAAGTCAACCTCATTGAGCATGCATTGTCTTTAGTGACCTGAGTACAGAGTGCTCCTCCAGTCAGACTCAGGCCTACATGATTTCTTAGGCAATGGTGTGTACAGAGTAGCATCTCCTATCGATGCCATGAACCATCCAGGACACATGAAAGCCCCATCTGATTCTTCCACAGAAATGGAAGGTGATGAAGATTTTAAGTATTTCCCAAGGCAAATCTTGCTATTCATTGAATATTTGTTACTGGGTAAAAGCCTGTCCTGGGAGAAAAGGTAATTGGAGCTTTCCTAAGAGAGAGAGGGAAAGAAAAAACACTAAACCAGTCTCTCTTGGACACATATTTGAGAAAGAGAGAGAGAGAGAGAGAGAGAGAGAGAGAGAGAGAGAGAGAGAGAGAAACAAAACTATGCCAAAGGGTCTTACTTGCCCTTGGCTGCTTTACCAAAATATATTTGCTTTTTTGTTTGTTTGTTTTGTTTTGTTTTTTGTTTGTTTGTTTGGTTTTTTGTTGTTGTTGTTGTTTGAGAGAGGGTCTCACTCTGTAGTTGAGACTGACCTGGAACTCACTATGTAGCCCAGGCTGGTCTCGAACTCATAGCAATCCTCCTGTCTCAGCCTCCCGAGTGCTGGAATTAAAAGCGTGTGCCACTGTGCCTGGCTTTACCAAAATATATTATCAGGCTCTGGGGTTCTGGGAACTCCTTCTAGAGATTCTTTGTAGGTTTTTCTTGTCCTGAACAAAGAAGTGGATGAAACAAATAAAAAAGTAGACAGCTTTTACATTTATTAAAGTTAGGCAAAGAAAAGCTGGTATGGCCAAATAAAGGTATGAAAAGAAATATACCTGGAAAAGTGTAGAGTGGACCGCTGCAAGAGGTACCGGCCCTCAGGTTGATGATGGCCATCCTTTGAGTCCTCACTCCTCTGGCGGATGCCCAATCTTGTTGGCCCTATCAAAAGCCTGCTTGAGTTCTCACAAGAAGAACTGAAGATAGCACTTTCTGATTGGCTTCAGGTTTAGGGCTCAGCCACGTGTCTCCTGGATCTCTGTTATGGACATACTCTGTTAAGGTCATGCTGACTTGCTCAGCCAGTTTACCATACCCTGATCTCCTGCCTCACACTCAAAGCAATAAGGGCCTGGAACATAAAATGTAGTGAGTGTTTTGTGAGTGAATGAATAACCATCTCCTGTATGCCAGGCACTGTCATGTATGGGAAGAATATACTAATGGGTCTTAGAAGAGGCATGTGAATAATATTGCCTGGAAGTTCGAAGGATTGGTTCATTCCTCTCAAGAGAAGATGTGGAATGGGTTTGGGGATATCTACTCTGAGCTAAGCAGAAGGGCGAGGTCTCTGGTGGAGGATGGGTCTCTAAAAGTCTGCAGGCTCATATTGCTCCAGGATCTCCACAAGTCCCTGAACTTAGTTAGAGCCAGTGGACTCTTACCCAAAGAACAAACAGGAAATGGACTCAGAGAGATCACATGACTTGGTCAAGGCTACGCAACAGAGAGGAAGCCTGGCTTGCAGACTTCCTGGTCTTTTCCGGTCTTTCAGTGGTCTGCAGTGGATGCACACATTTCTCTACCAGCTAGGTCTCTGTTCTGACTTCCAGAGATTCTAATGAGAAGAGCTGGGTCAAAGCAAACGCTACTGCACAGAAACAACATAGCCAGAAGAGTGGAAAAGATTCATCTACATTTTCTGAATTTTTAATTGGTATCTAATGAAAAGAGAGGTTGGAATAAGGAGTTTAAAGTCCTGTTCCTGGCTTGCAAAGAGGTCTTTGACATACTAATTGCTCTCTGAGGTCATTTTCTCTTATAAAAGCAGGTTTGCGGCCATTAGAGGGTTGACAAAATAAGTGAATGAGATAATCTGTGAGCTCAGAAGAGACACATATAAGTTTATTACTTCATTATATTATTATATATAGTTATATATCTGTTACATCATAATATACATTATAAAGTAGTAGATTAATACTATGCCATATCATAATTAATATTATAATTAGTAAAATTATTTTCCCAGGTGAGATGCATTTTAATAGGGGATTGCATGTGATTAAATGCCTTCCTCACAGTTCTTCCAACTTCAGGCTACCATTATTAATAGATTCTGAAAACAAGTTAGCATCTACAAAAAGAAGGTAAGACAATACAAATCCTGACCAAGTGTAGTGGATTGTGATTTCTCTGTAACAGAGAGATTTTTCCTATGTTTGGTACTCAAACTACTTTCAAGATTATGATATGTGGTCTATTAGCTATTGTTATTATCTTATTTTGTTATAAAATTGTTTTATATATCCTTAAAATTAAAAAAAAGAAATTTATTATGGCTGGAGGCCCATAATTAAGAAAGACCTAAAAAAAATTCTAAAATTAGAAGAACAAAAACCCCTACAGATTTTAGAAACCAAGGTCTGAGGGATGTGATTGAAATGGAGATAATGGAGCCCACCTGTTCTCACTGAAGGGGCAGGATTCAAAGCCCAGTGGGAGAGATGGAGTGATTTCACCAAACCCCACAACTGAGTGCTGGTACAAGCAGGAAACAAAAGCCAGACTCTCACCAAGGCACTTAGTCCTCAGTGCTGAAGCAGGAGCAGAGGGCTTAGAAATGAGAGTGCCTCCACCCAGATTGAACAAATAAGGAATTCTTTTAAGCAGCTACTCTATGCCTAGCTTCAAAGAGCTGCTTACATTTTAATGGAAGATAAAACTGTGGACCCCCAAATGCACTGGAAAATGAATGAAATAGTTGCTGTCTGAAATAATTCAATGCAGAAAATGTGAGTGGGATGAGGTGTACTGTAGGTGACCAAGGAAACTCTGAAGTTCAAATCTGGAAAGTGGAGGCTTCTGAGTGTGTGGCTGTCTTTCCTTCGTGGTCATAAGACTACTGCCAGTGTCAAAAACTGTGCTCTTGCTCAAATCAGGAAGGAGGGGAAGGGAAGGGAAGGGAAAAATGGTGGTGCTTGGTGCCTATTTTGCTTCCATTAAGAAAAAAAATCACCAGAGGGGAGATTTGATTATTAGTTTTCATAGATTAACACTTGTGACGTGGCTATGTCAGCTACAAGGGACAATGGGACAGTGAGTACCTCCCTGAGCTGATTGTGCTGCTTCTGAGCAAAACTGGACTTTGACTCTCAAAGACGAAGGGAAAAAGTATATTTGATAGGTGGCCAACAGGGATGCCTATGGTCATCATTCGGTTACATATTTCTGTGCATTTGTCCTTGGGATTTTTGTACTCCGTGTGTGCCAGGCTTTATGGCAGCCATTATGTGGCCATGAAGGAACAACCGAGATAAGCTCACAGACCTGGATTCTGATGTTGACAAGCTGTGACTTGATGCCAGCAACAGACAACCACTGAATGTCTTGTTTCATGAGAGAAGTGAGCCAGTTCCTGTGTAAGGCTCTGTGTCTCTCTCCCTCTGGTAGTCAAATAGAAACCCAACTGACACAAGGGCTTGTGACGGATAACCCCACACTAGCTGGGGCACCTGTGTGTTGTCTCCTTTGTGTGAGGCACCCTTGCTGACCTGCAGCCCCCGTGGGGAGGGTGTCAGCATCTCCCCGAAGTCCATTCCTATTCTGGTAATCAGTGAGTCAGTACCACCGCACATCCAAGGTCTCTGTCATGGGTGCCTGTGCCTGCTTCTTTGCCGCCCCCTGCTCCTGGTCCACAGCCCCTGGCTGAGCCCTGATTTCTATTCCCCCGCTGGGCAGCTCCCACAGCTGTTTATCTCAACCACTTAAGTCCAGAGCCCCCACCCACAACACTGTTGAATCCAAATGTTACCTTATTTTAGCTTTCCCACTCCATCGTGACTAACCCAGCCCAATCTCAGCTCTATCTCAGGATGGGTCCTGGAATGACATTTCTGATCATTCTGTCTTCACTTATGCCTTACAAGACCATGGGCGTTGCTTTTCTAATGAGTGGCAAGTTTCTTGATTCATAATTTATTATACGTTTTTAATCTCAGCTTTTTGTTGGCATGATAGTTTCACAAATTATAGGCTCTCACTTTAAATTAATGCTGATTATGACTTCCACCAGGTGCATTATCTTACATTTATCTATATTAAATCTCATCTCATTTGCTTCCCAAAATTTGCCTTTTCTCTCGTCTTAGTTTCTCTAATATTCATTGTTGTTTATGATTTGGTGGCATCTGAAATGTAATCAACTTGTCTCCCTAAATCTGGAATGACCTTAGGATGGATAACTCTGAGTAGGGGAAGAACCAATGCTTTAATGCCCATGCACTAGGTATCTGAGCTGGGGTTTCCCCAAACATGCTCCCCAGGAGGGGTATTTGTTCGGTATCACTGGTGAGGAAGCATGGTGAGGGAGGCCGGGTGAAGACAGAGAGTAACAGGACAGCAATAAGGTGGGCACCACTCAGTGGGTGGTTCACACAGGCTGCTGAGCTCAGCTTGCTGAAGACGTTCTGAGACTTCACAGCGAAAACTTCACTCACCGGTGTCCCTCATACATCTGATGGTGACTCGCAGGCTGGGAAGAAGGCAGGGAATTAACACTCTACACTTAAAAATGAACTTGAAATTAGTTTCTTCTCTGAGATATAGCTGAAAATCCTTTCTTTCTTTTGTTTTGTAGGGTTTTTTTTTCCATTTATTTGGTTTTCTTTGCTGGGCAGGAACTTTTTAATTTGCTATAACCTATTTGTTGATTCTTGATGTTATTTCCTGTATCACTGGGACCTGTTCAGAAAGACCTTGCCTACTCCGTAGACTCCAAGAGTTTTACCTATTTTATCCTCCAGCAGTTGAAGTGTTTCTGTTTTAATATTTCAGTCTTTGATCCATTTTGATTTTAGTTTAGGGCATGGTGAGAGATATTGGTCTAACTTCAATCTTTTGCATATGGACACTCAATTTTCCCAACACTATTCATTAAAGAGGCCATCTTTCCTCCAGTATACATTTTTAATGTTTTTGCCAAAGAATGGGTGGCTGAATGTGTCTGGAGCTGTTTCTGTATCCTCTAGCCTGTTTCACTGATTCGCATGTCTATTTTAGTGCCAGTATCATGCCAACTTTATTACTGAAGCTTCATAAAATAACTTGAAATCTGGTATCGTGATGCTTCCTGCTTTGCTCTTATTCTGGGTCTCTTCTGGTTCCATATGAAGTTTAGAATTCATTTATTTAGTTCTATAAAGAATACTATTTGTATTCTTATTGGAATTGCATTAAATTTGTACATTGGTTTGGGAGGTGTGGCCTTAGCAATGTTGGGTCTGTCTGTCCAGAAATAGTGGATGTCTTCCCATGTACTGACATCATTTTTTATCTCCTTTTTTCAGAGTACTGTAGTTTTCATTGTAGAGATCTTTCACTTCCTTGGTTAGGTTCATTCCTTATATTTAGTTTTTCTTCATGGTATTGTAAATGGCATTTATTGTGTTCCTAATTTCTTTCTTGGTGGGTTCAATGTAAGCGTACAGGAGCATTATTGATTTTTATGTGTTGATTTTGTGTCCTGCTATATGGTTGAAATTGGTTATTGATTTTATCAGTCTTTTGGTGGAGTTTTGAGTGTATTGTATATAAATGATGATGTGATACTTTGACTTCTTTTCCTATATATATCCTTTTATTTCTTCCTCTTACCTGGTTGATCTGGTTAATATTTCAAAGACTATATTAAATGGCAGGAATAACAAAAATGAACATCTTTGACTTGTTCTTGATTATAGAGAAAAAGCTTTAACTTTTTCTCTCTTTAATATGAAGTTAACCATCAGATTGAGGTAAGTTACTTCTAACTATTTTCTGTAGGTCATTTTTTTTATCATGAATGTATGTTGGATTCTGTCAAAACTTCTTTCTGTGCCTACTGATATGATCACATGATTTTTGTCCTTGCTTCTATTATGTTTATGGATTTGCATATGTTGAACCATACTTGCATTCCTGGGATGAAACCTACTTGGACATGATGTAGGATCCTTTTGTTGAATTGTTGCACTCTATTTGTGAAAATCTTGTTGAGTATTTTTGCATCTATGTCCATTAAAGAGCTTTATTTAAGGAACTAAAAAAAATAAGCTCACCCAAAGCAAAAGATCCAGTAAAAATAAGTAACTGAAGTGAATAGATGGTCTTCAAGAGATGTACAAATGGCCCATAAATACATGGAAAACTGTTCAACATTTTTCCTCCACTAGAGAAATGCAAATCAGAATAATACTGAGCTTTCATCTTACACCGGAAAGGATGCCAATCATCAAAAATAGGTTGGAGGAAAGATGGCCTCTTTGATAAGTGGTGCTGGGAAAATTAGTTATCTACATGCAGGACATTGAAGTTAGACCCATATCTATTAACATGTCCTAAACTAAAATCAAAACATTAAAATAGAAACACAGCCTGCTGTAAGATAAAATAGGTGAAGCTCTTGGAGTCAAAGGCATAGGCAAGAACCATTAGAGAAATGTAAAGTAAAGCAATACTGAGATTTCATCTTACACTGGAAAGAATGCCATTTTTCAAGAAATTGAGCAGTAATAAACCCTGGTGGGGCTGTAGTGGAAAAGGAACTATCCTACACTTTTGGTGAGAATGTAAACTAGTACAACTACTATGGAAATCAGTGTGAACATTCCTCAAAAACTAAGTATCTTCTTTAAAATGTCAAAGGCATGATATGGTAGTGATACATTTTTATTCATGCATATGGCAGCACAATTTATAATTGATAAATGTTGAAAGCAGCCTATATATCCACCAACAGATAAGTAGATAGCAAAAGTGTCATTTGTACAAAATGGAATACTACTCTGCCATAAATATAAATTTGAGCATTTATAGGCAAATGGATGCATAAATCATGCACACACGCTTAAATACATATGGTTCTTCCTATATGAGAAACTCAAAAATACCTAAGTTAAAGAGCAAAATAGAAGATAGATAAAAGGAGATATGGAGATAGATCTTTTACAAACAGAAAGTGGACCTAGAGATGGGGGAGTGGAAGAAGAGGCCATAAAAAGAGTTAAGATGCATTCTGCATGTGTACCAAGTACCTACAATGAAAGTAGTTATTACATATTGTAAACATGTACTAATTAAAAACAGCAAGCTTGAGCCTGGCAAGCTCTGCAGCCAGTAAAAACCACCCAGCTGAGATGCAGATGCTAGAATAAGTGGCTGTACCTATACAAGATTTGTCCACAGAGCCACAGCTGGCTTCTGGCATAGAGCCCAGGGGCTCAGCAGCTGCTACTGTCTACCATTGGTACACTTAGATCCACTCTTGCCGCACAAGATCACATTCTCTTCTCACTGGCTCTGCTAGGTGGCATCTTGGACATTTCGTATCTCCCTCCTTTACCATTCATTCACAACTGTCCTCTGCTTTGGCTGGTATTTCGGCTGGTATAAGTCACCTACCCAGTGGAGTAACTCAGAACTTAACCATAGAAGCACCAAATTTCGATGCATTTGTCACACCATGGCTTATTCACAGTTACCAAATGAATCTGCTGAAAATCATACTTACTGTTGTCTGCTCTCATGATAATTACTAGCTCCAAATTTTCGAGCTAGCCAGTTACTTACCCTTTCAAAGATAGGATCTCCTTTTCTTCCCTCCTTTTTGGTCTATCAGCATAAGGAACCCAAAATAACAAGGCAGCAACTGTAATTTCAGGCTCAGCAGAACTTTTAATGTTACCTGGCAGAAATATCTTCATCCTGGTAACTAAGACCAAGAATTGTAGGTCTTGAAAAAAAATAGTAGGATGAAAAAAAAAACTGTTCAAATTTACCTAGAGTGCTGGTGACAGGACAATAGGATCAGTACTCTTAGAATCCACTCATACAGGAATATGCACGTGCCTCTTCCCTAGACTTCTTTGCCTTCAGTCTTCCAGTCCTGTTTCTTCAGATCTTCATCCAACCAGTTAAGGTATTCACTCTGTAAATCCTTTTCTTGGACTACTTCTACCTCCACATAAAATGAAAGATCAAGCCTGCTTAAAAGTCAGTATGCTGAGATTTCCCATCACCCTATGATGGACCTGTTGAGTGGTGATCAGTTGTGCCTGCAAACCATAGTCAGCACACTGACAAACTGATCTGTTGCACTTAAGGACCAGGGTTCGGATTTTCCTTCTGCATGACTAGTCATTGGGGCCTCCATGAAATGCCCAGGGGTGAGATTTGGGAGAAGCTTAGTATCACAGAGGTAGGTGACAAAGGATCTGGGTTACTTGCATAAGCAATCTATCTGTGCCTTTTACAGCTGCCTTAGCTTCATCTAGCATGCATCTTCTTCATCATATGATGATAGTCACTGAATCTGACCAACTTGTGACCTGGTACAGCTGAAAATACCCAGCTACTGGCAGGCAGCTCCAGTTGCATATTACTTTATATCCTGTGAAGAGATGTAGTCATTATTGAGACCCAGTAACCCAGCAAAAGCTGCTTCTTGAACAGTACACAATTCTCCATGATAGAAAGTTATCTATCACCCTGAAACCTAGAGGCCTGCTCTGTGATTCCCCTATTGGGTTTGCTGAGCTAGTGTATTGGGTTTGTCGACATAGTGTTCTTACCTAACTTGGGTGGATCTAACATCATCAGATCTGCCAGATTAAATGGCTCCATGACAGAACAACATTTAATGCAAACTGAACAGAAGCAAAGGCATCTCTTTCTTTTGGACCTGTATTAATCACTTTTCTGTTGCTAGGACAAAGTACCCAAACTAATAACTTGAATTTTATTTTGGCTCATGTTTTTCAGGGGATTAAGTCCATGATTGATTGGCTCCAAAGCAGGGTAGCATGAGGACATGGCACAAGAGAGCTGCTCATCCCATGGCAGCCAGAAAGCAGAGAGGGAGGGGAGGAACCTGAGACAAGGAATGTCCTTCCAAATCTCACCCCCAGTGAACCACTCCTTCTAACCAGGCCCTTCCTCTGACTGGAAGAATTTTGGGAAACATTTTGTATCTTAATGACAACATTATGCCATGATTTCTAAAAGGCTCATATTCATCTTATTCTGTAAAATTCATTTAGCTCCTCTCTAAGAGTTGTTAGGTCTTAATACGTTCAGCATTGCTAAGCAATCTAAAATCTGTAACGTTCAAGGCAAACTCCTAGCTGTGAGCCCATATACAAATAAAAAAGCTAAGTACTTACAACGTACAATGACACAGGTCAAACATTCCCATTCCAACAGGAAGAACAGAGGAATAAAGAAAAATCAGACCAAACCAAGACTGAAATCTCTTAGGAAAAACATTAAATCTAATAGCTGCCTTCCCCAAACCCAAGGCATGTGGTGGTGAGATATGAGATCCATTCAGGCTTGTGAAGCCCTGCCTCTATGGCTTTGCTGGTTGCAGCCTCCATGGCCTCTCTGTGAGCTGGCTCTGCTAACTGCCTATACCTTTTCTCAGCAGACTTTTCTTGATTCATGATCTCTAGCTTCCTGGAGTCTCTACTGCACCTTTGCCTTCCCTCTCGAAGCTTCACACATTGCCCTTTCATGAACTCCTGGCAGGGACTGTGACCCTATCAAACATTTTCCCCAGCCTTCCAGGCCTTCTTCTGAAATCCATGTTGGATTCTTTGTGACCTCATAACTCTCATGTTCCATATGCCTGAAAAATCAGCACCATGAGGATGACACTGAGGTCTGTTGCTAGTGGAAGCAGTAGTTGAGGCTCCTTGGACCATGGCTGCAGTAACCTCTGAGTGCCTGGATGGCTGAATAGGATGTATTTTCCTATGTGCTCCTGGATGAGCAGGCATACTTTGGACTGTCTTTTCAGATGAAAGATTTATAGTTTTGCCCTGTTTAGCTTATGGTGGGTAAGGTTCTTGCTAATTTCTGAGATGCCTTGAAGACATCTTTTTTCTTGTCCCTTAACAAAGCAAATAGCTTCTTTTTTATATCAATCTTTTTTAACAATCATCTTTCCTTTGCTCCTACTTTGCAAGCATATCCTTTCTGGTAAAAATGCACACTTTTCAAATCATTCAGCTCTGTCATCTGCTCCTACTTCTCACTATAGATCTGGTTAGAAACAACCAGTACTACCCATGCCACATCCTGAAGGTTGGGCTTCTTTGAAATTTCTTCCATAAGATAATTAGTCCACTGCCCTTAAACTCAGTATCCCATGAAGACGTAGGATATGGTCAAAGTTAAGATAAATTAGGACATGGTCAAAGTAACACACACAGATGACCTCTGGTCTAACTGCTAGTGATGTCCTTGCTTCCAGTGGGGATCTCCTGAGCTTGGCCTATACTGTCTGTATTTTTATCAGCAATCTGGTTTTCTGAGCTTTGACCAGGATCAATCTATGTTTATTCTGCTGCTTATATCATTTTAAGTTTTTTCTAGCCAACTTCTCTAAACCTTTCCAAACTTCTCTCACAAACCAGTTTCAAAGGCTTTAGAACTATATGGTGAGCTATGACCCAACTTCTTGTATCTATTTTCTGTATTGGTCATTTTCCTGTTGCTGGCACACACACACACACACACACACACACACACACACACACACACACCAGATATACACAGTTTAAAGGAGAAAAGGTTCTTAGTTTTCTGAGGATTTGGTCCACAATTGGTTGACTTTAAGGCATGGCACAGGAAAGCTGCTCATCCCATGATAGCCAGGAAGCAGAGAGAGAGGAGAATAGCCTGGGACAAACATATACCCTTTTAATTTGTGCCCCTATTAACCTATGCCTTCCAGGCAGACTCCAAATATGAGAGTTTTGGAGTGATATTTTAGATCTAAATAGTAACAGGCCTCAATCAAAACTAGTAGACTTTTGAGTCATCCAATAAAATTTTGGAGCAGGGTTCCAAACATGATGCATTCTGGCTTGTAAAGCCAAGAGACACACCAACACACTCTGTCTGTCTTCCATTTGTGGGAAGTCTAAGATACATACAATAACTTACAGTACTGTGTGGACGGCACACCTTGACATAATCTAGATGAATAGACACCTAGATGAGATACCATTTCACCAAGGTGGCTGTAGACAGAATTGACATGGGCTTATCTCCCACCCTCTGGAAGAGTTGCAGTTCAGGAAATAATATTCTGAAGTATGGCACCTTGGCATGCTGAGTCTTTTAAAGTGAAGAAAATTGGGAGACCTTAAAAGCAGAGTCTCTGTGACCTTCTATGTTCTGTGTTCTACTCTCCTTCCTCTCCCTAAGTAAATCACAGAGAGCAGAATTCCTCTCCCTTGAGATAGATTATGAAATTAAAACTCTTCTTCCCCAAAACAAGCCATAAACCCTAGAAAGGTCACTATCTACCCTACCTCCCTTGAAAGTGGGTTAATAAGGCTCATATTACTGAGGGGTCCTGACCTGAATTCAGGGGGAAAGGAATGCTATGGAGAAGCTGAAAAGAATATACACAAACAGACCTTCCTAGTTTCTCCTCCAAGTCAATTACCACTACAATATACCTTTTTGATCCAACCATGTTTCAGAGCAGCCATCCACTTCTTTTATGGGACTTAGTATAAAAATTCACAGTTTTCACTGGATTCTTGAGTCTCATTTTTGAAGCCCCCTGTATCACACACACAAAAAAAATTGTCATATAAATTAGTTAGGTGCTTTCTCTTCCTAACCTATCTTTGGTTAAAGATGTGCAACCATGGGCCTAGTGGTGGGCCAGTAAGCATGTTCTCTCCCCTACTGAAGGCAGGTGTGCTTTGGTGCACAACTAAGTTATGTCTGACCTAAACATGCACACACGTGTGCATGCATATAGAATCGCACGGGTTTGTGTAAACCATTCATCTCAAACTTTGCAAATGAAGAATGAGCAGAAAAGGAGGTACAAAACTGTACCTGTCCTCAGTACAAGCATATTTCACATCAATTTACCTAGAGTCACAGTAACGCCTGTGTGTTCAATACTGGGGATTCAATGCGCTAAAAACCCATTCACTGAAATCCAGAAATCATGTAGGACTGTTGTTAGTACAGACTAATTATGTTTAGTCTGTGCTGAATAAACAGACTTCAGAACTATTAGTAGCTAGAGTGAGCACTAATATCCCAATCATTTGCATATTCCCTTTAAGCGTCAGAGTAAAAAAATCAGGGCAACAAAAAGAGAGGGAGAAATTATGGAAGATGTATGAATTACCAAAAGATCAGAGACAATTTTATGAGCAAGTCAGGAAGTCTAGGAACTGTAAAGGAGAAAAATTATGTACCTTAGCCACAGGAGAATTATGATTTTTTTCATGGGAAAAGAATACATAGGAACGTCAAAAGTGAAGTGATAGATTGGGGGAAATAGCACCATTCTCATGGTAGCTAAAGATTAATATAGAAAGAGTTCTTACAAATTAATAAGAAAAATACCAACAGCTCAAAGGTTTAAAAATGGTCTAAGAATAAGAATGGTTAATTTCCAGCACAGACTATCCAAAAGGCCAGACACATAACAGTTTGTGGGTAGAAAGAAATCCATTTCAATAAAAAGCCTCCTTGTCTGCACATAGGAGAGCAATTTAATACTGAATAGAATGGAAATAAAGTGGCTAAGCCATGTGAAATAGGGACAAGAGATTTGCAAATATGCACTCCTTTGGACCTGAGCTCAGTGGAGCAATGAAGAGATCCCAAGGAAGGTACCTGGGAGTCTTCCTGGGGCCAAGAAGTTGCTGGAAGGACTGACAAAGACACAGAAAAGCCCTAATCCTCATTCCCATTTTGGTAAGGCTGACTCACGCACAGACTCCATCAAGTCTGGAGGGTAGAAAAGGGCCCATCACCACCATTTACTAGCTAGATGGCTTTGGCAAGTGTTGTGGATTGAATTGTGTCCCCAAAAACTTGCACTGAAGTCCTAACTCCCACCACTTAAAAAAAAGTGGCCTTATTTGAAGCAGGCTAATTGCAGATGTAATTATGATCGTTAAATTAAAAGGAGATAATACAACAATAGGTTGAAACTTTGATCTGATCTGACTAGTGTCCTTGTAAGAAATGAAGAAGAAATCAAGATGCAAAGGAAAGAGGTGGCAGCAGTGAGAATGGGGTGACCAGATACAAGTCAAAGATGCTAAATATCCCTGGCAAACTTAGAAGTTGGAAGAGGTAAGGAAAGATTATCCCCCACAAGTTTCAGAGGGAGCATGGCCCTTCTGACAACTTGATTTTGGACATTCAGCCTCCAGCAACATGAAACAATAAGTTCCTCTTTTTGAGCCACTCTATTTGTGATTCTACACTGTGACAGCTGACCTAGGAGGCTCACACAGCAGTTCCATCATCAGTAATGGACGGGAAGCACATCCTGCCACTTAGTAGAGGTGGGAAAGCAGACTCATCCCTAAGTTACAAAAGGTCCCTAGCACAGCAGCCTTTCTGAAAATAAGTGCTCTCTGCAAGCCTTGATGAGCCTTGATGTGTTCAGAGGACGACAGCGGAGTGCTGACTTTGTGTTTTCTCCCTCCCAACACATATATAAAATGCAACTCAAAAATAGAGAGTGCTAATGATGATACCAAAATTGGATCTTAGAATTTGCATCAAATCTGTCCATTTTGAAATAGGAAAGTTTAGGGTCTCTGTCTAGTGTTTGGACTCAGGAATTGTTGATCATATTGCAAAGGGCCAAGGAGAAAGAGTCAAGTTTAGGAATTGCTGTGAGACGGGAGAGGCTATGGGGAAACCCAAATGACACCAGTGGGAGTTGTCTTGACCATTCAGCAAGGAGTAGCAGGTTGTGAGAGGAGTAATACTGGATTTGGGGTCCAAAGACCTGGGTTTGAGTCTTAGCCCTTCTATTTACTGACTACATCCTTTCCTAAGACTTGAAGAGAGGGCTGCTGTAACAACTGACCACAACCCACTACAAAATAGCTTAAAAGAAGGCTTATACTTTCTTATAGTTCTAGAGGTCAGAAGTGTGATTTCAGTTTTCCTGGGCTGAAGTCAAGTTACAGAAAGGTTTTATCCCTCTGGAGTGTCTCCTTTCCTTTTCCGGCTCCTGGAGCTGATTCCTCAGACATTAGCTCCTTCTTCCACTTGCCAAGTCAGCTGTGGAGTGTCTCACTGCAGTCATCTCACAGGCCACTTCTTCTGTGGTCCTCTGCCTCTGCCTTCCTCTTCTAAGGACTCCCATGATTACATTTAAGGCCTTCAGAAATGCTCCAGGATAGTCTCCTCCATCTCAACATGTATAACTTAATCTCGTTTCCAAGGTCCCACTTGCCTTATGAGGCAACATTCACTAGCTCCAGGGGCTATCCCTAGATGTCTTAGGGACCAACTACAACTTCAACCTCAACTCCTTGGAGAACTCCTTATGCTGCTCTTTTAGTCACAGGGCTGTCCTCACCTGCACCGGACAGGGAAAGATGCTCTGAGGTCAAGAATAGCAAGCATTCGATTTCCAGCACACACCCCATGTGACTGTGTGACCAACCAGGCTCTCTTTTCCCTGAGTCTGGTGTAAAATGGATCTTGCGGTTTCATTTTACCAAATAGAAATGGCTTTATCTCTTATTGCTCTTGCAGTCTTTAGGGAAAAATAGTGCTTTTTTTATACTCAAAATCTTTTAATATGACTCTGTCAGTAGATACCCATAGCTTCAAATAACTCTTCCCTATCAGGACCTCTTCGTTTGACAATTTCTATTTTTCTTTTGCCTTATAATAAATCTTTGTTCTCTTGGTTGGTTCTTGACTCACTGAGATGGAGATGCTTTTCATACTGTGTTCTTAAATCAGAGTGGTGCTGTTAACCTTTTTAATTTGATCCTCCTCCTAGAAATTTTAGTTGGCACATAAAGCCACAATCATTTTTTATTATTTTATTTTATTTTTCTTGTTTTCAGCTGGGATTGTAGCAAACGGTATCTATCTATCAAGGCCGACAAGTCAATTGTGAGAATAATTCCACCAAGTCTTTGCAAAAATATCATGTGTAAAGACATTCAAGGAGAATTTCTCAAAACTTGAATGGGCTTGGTGGTGTGGCGAATGTGGGTGGCCAGCTCAGAAATGGGAGGCCAACAGCTATGGCCACAAGAGTCCCTACTTCACAGTCCAGCAAAGCTGCGTCCCACTGTTATCTGTGGCTTTCTAACTAGCTGTGCAACAATGGGCAAGTAACAGCCTTTATTTTTCTCTAGTTCCACAGCAATAAACGCAGGCAATTTCACAAAGTTCTTTTGAAAATTAACATAAATAGTATATGTATAGTACCTGACACAATTCCAGAGATGTATTCATGCATGCGTCTGTCTATCTCTCCACCCATCCATCTCTACATCTGTATCTATACGGGGCGGGTAGATAGACAATGACATGGGGGGAGGGAGGAGAGAGATAGTAGATACAGATATGAAAGAGAAACACCTATGCTAATGACTGTAGGCAAAGACACATCAATGTTTCCTTCCACCATAGGCGTAGGGAAATCATCAAAAGGTCCATTAAAATACTCGTCCATCACCCACTTACTCATGTGCTGTCTAAATGTATACTGAGCATTGCTGGCCAGGACTGATGCTTAGGCATTGACAACAGGGCATCCCTAGCAGTTGCTGCCAACTCCCCACCATAGCTCACACTGTCAGTGCCACACCCATGCTGTTTCCCTTTATCTATTCTTTCCATATAGGCCTCTTTTTCAGATGTCAACACCTGTCTTTCTTTTCTGAGGGATTTCCCTTGTGCTGGTGCTTGCTTTGCTGCTGGCATGGAAGGCAGAGGCAACACAGAATTGGCATGGTTAAGGATGCAGTGTTTGATTGACAAAGGCCAGGAGCCACTGTACCAAGACCTCAGCTCCCTTGGTCTTCCTGTGAGATAATCCTGAGCTGTTCATTTCACCTGAGCAATTCACTGCACTGTGCACAGGAATAGAAGGGTGGAAAGACACTCTGTATTGCCCAACTGTCCTTCCCTGCCTCTCTTTCCTGCTCTCCTCTCATTGTTTTCTTGGCAGGAAAATCAACCTAGGGTCTGTCTCTGTCCATATCTCACAGGTCGACTGTTGTGACTAGCTTGAGCCATTCCCATGATGCCATGGCTGGGGAAGGAAGAGTCCCAGAGTGGAAAGAACTCGAATCCCTGAGCAACGGGTGGGTCAAGGAGTCTCCTGTCCTGGAGGGCTCACTTCAGAACTCCTTTGTGAGAGAAGAGCAGGTGTTAATCTTTAAGACAAGTGTCATCAGGTCTGTTTAATCCAGGTGACTCAACTTTCCCAAATAATACATCCTCGAGGAGCCCTCCATCTAGACAGGAGAGAAAATAATGATAAAAAAATCAGTGCCTAATAAATACTGAGATGAACATGTACATGAATTGCCAAGAAAGCACATTTTAAATATATAATCCTTCCATAGATTTGTGAGACATGATAAGCCTCACCTCATAAATGGCGACTGTCTAAGCCCCTACCCATAGCACTTCTATCCATCCACAGATGCACCATGTTTTCCTTTGTTTCAAGGCCTTCTGTCTTTCTGGAAATTCTTTGACTGCTGCCAACCCCCTGTCCTGTGTAGCCCCTGCTGACCCTATGCATTTTTGGGTGTCAAGTCTTTGCTGATCCCCAGAAAAGGGCAGCTCATAAAATTTGTCTTAGGGGTTTGACAGATTGTGTTTGTCTTGCTCTCTGTCTAGTATACAATTAGTACTCAAAAATACCTTGAGCTCAGAAAATCAAAGAGATTGAGTGACACAGAGAACTTTGAACACTGTCCACTACATGGGAAGATTATGAGATTATCTTTCTTGTATCATCCAAACAGCACTGTTCAAACAGAGCAAATCCAGCATCAAGACTTCATTTCTCGCTTTCCACTGGTTCCCAAGCCAAGCAGAGGAAGACTTTAACCCCACTGCCTCCCTACTCTTCCATGGCAGTGGTCAGGGGCTACTCCACAGGGGACCTGTGTATGCCTGTGTCATAATTCTTCTGCTAGATGAGAATCCTTGGGATAAGGGCTGTGCCTCACCTATCTTTGCATTCCAGAACACATGCTCCATAAGTGAGCATGGGAAGGAGGTGGACGGAACGGACTGAGTGCAGAGGGAGAAGAAGAAGAGGAGGAGTTACTGCTGGTACTCTGGTTCTCTCGGTACCATCCCTCCATGTTAATGACTGTTTGCAAGGTCTTTCTCATTTTAGTGCGGTAAGCACAACAGGCAGATTTAAGTTCAAATCTCAGCTAGGCCACTTCTCCCCATGTGACCTTGACTCTTTGAACCTCCATGTTACATTAGTAAAATTAATAATCATAGTGCAGGAACTACCAGAAATGTTTTTGTAGCCTGGTGCCCAGAACAAAGATTGCATTCAATAAATGACCGTGATTAGTATTCTGGTACTTTTTGGAGCCTCACTATATGGGTGTCACCAGGAGAGTTACAGAATGAACTCAGCTCAGTCCTTGGGGGAACAGCCAAGTGGAGGTGTGACAATGTGGCAGTTGTACTCATTTTCCATTACCCTTGTAATGACTCACCATCAACTCAGTGACTTAAACGGCGAGAATTTATTACCTTAAAGTTCTAGAGGTTAGGAGATGGATATGAGTCTTATTGGCCAAATCCAGATGTTAGCAGGGCTGAACACCATAAGAGGCAATCTGTATCTGTGCCTTTCTGACTTCTAGGGCCACCCACTTATCGTGGCTCATGACCCCTGAAATTAGATACTTTCCTTTGCTGGGGCAAAATACCCAATGCAGTTTAAAGGAGGAGGGGTTTATTTGGCTCACGGTTTCAGTGGGTTCAGTTTTAGCTGGCTTCAAGGCAGGAGCAGTATGGCAGAACTGCATGGCAGAGAGAGATGCTTACTGTTCAGTGGGCAGAAAGCAGAGAGCAAAGGAAGGAGCTGAGGACAAGAATACACCCTTCCAAACCATGACCCCATGGACCACCCTTTCCAATCGGTTTCCACCTCCAAATGTGAGCATTCTAGAAGACACTTTGAATCTAAGATACAGTGATACCCTTTCCCATCTCCACGTCCATGTCCATCAATGTGGTACCTGTCTGTGACTCCTTACCATAGCCATCACTTCCTGCCTCTCTTTGCCACTTTTGGGGAGCCTCTTGGTTGCATTGTACTCACTCAGATAATCTAGGATTACTTCCCTACCCAGAACTTAGCTGAGGATACACTTCATACTCGCTGGAATCGTGATTACTCTCTGCCATGTAAGGCGACATATTTGCAGTTTCTGGGGATTAGGAAGTAGAGCTCTTTGGAAGCTGGTTTGTTTCTTTTTTCTGTCATTTTCTTTCTTTCTTTCTTTTTTCCTTTACTTTTTCTTTCTGCCTATCATGGTGGTTAAAAGCACTAGCTCTGGAGAACTGGGGCTTGCATACAGATCCCAGCTCCACCACTTGCCAGCCTTGTGGCACTGAGTCAGCAGCCACTTCACCTCTTAAGCTTCACATTCTTCACCTGCCAAGTGAGTCAAATAACAACCAGCGCAGAGCTATGTTGGAAACAGGTGGGTGATGCCTGTGTCACTGGCCCACAGGGACATCTATTGCCAACCCATTTATTGTATCCATCTCCCGGGCAGTACTTTTACCTCAGTGTTGTTAGGAGTATGTGAAATATATAACCATACAACATAGGACTTAGCAAAGATTAAATTCTACAAAGTACATATTGCATGTGTCATGATTGTAGCAGAGCAAGCCCTAGACGGAGAGTTGCATCTTTGACACTTTAAAGCAGTGTGCCCTGGGCAGATTATTTCAGCTCTCCATGGCTGGGTGCCCTCTTAAGCTGAATAGGAAAGAGTACCAGGAGAACAACCTGTCCTATGAGGGTGGATGGTTTAGGCGAGCAACGCTAAAAGAAACCTTCCTGTCATCCTTCCTCAGGAAGGTGGTCTGCTTGTCCCTCTTTGCTGAGCACCTTCCTGGTTTTAGCAACCACTAGTCCCATGTCCTGAGAAAACCTTTGTCTCCAGACTACTCCAGGCTCAGGGCACAGGGGAAGCAACCCCCATAAAGAGTTCTGAGCCCACCAAAGAACTCTTGAGGAACTCTTGGGTTGTGGTCCTTCCCAGTGCAGCACAACACCAGCTGTTCCTGAACATCACAAGGGACACAATGGGATCACTACAGGGCTGGAGTCAGCGAGCCCCATCATAGTTGGGAAGTGACCTGCCTATGCATTGCAAACTGTAAGAAGCCTGATGTTGGGGTCAGCCAGTCCCAGGGGAAAACAGCATCCTTGGGTGACCCCAGCCAAATCACAAAGCCCTTCTGTAAGTTGGGAGCAATGGCTGCTATTCTCAGAGGTTGACATAGGAGAATCAACTGCATGGGAAGTACTTTGCAGACAGAAAAGGACCATGGAAGTGATGGTGCTGATTTAGTTTCTACAAAACTCAAGAAACAGCAATTTTAATCTTTGACAGGTTTAAATCTAGTTTTTCCAACATCATTTATTAAAGAGGCTATCTTTCCTCCAGTGGGGATGGTCAGCTCCTTTGTCAAAGATGAGGTAGGTGAGTACATCTGGAGTTGTTTCTGCATCTTCCAATCTATTCCACTGATCCTCAGGTCTGTTTCTTTGCCAGTATCATGCTGTTCTTATCACAGTGGCTTTGTAGTATAATTTCAAATTGGGAACTGTTATACCCACTGCCATGTCTTTATTGCCTAGGATGGTTTTTGTTACTCTAGTTCTCTTCTGCTTTCAAATGAATTCTTGGATTTTTTTTCTCTATTTCTGTGAAATATACTGTTGGAATTTGAATGGGTATTGCATTGAATCTGTATAATAGTTCTGGTAGTATGGCCATTTTCACTTATGTTGATTCTTCCTACCCAGGAGCAGGGGATATCTTTCCATTTTCTTATATATCCTCTTCAATCTCTTTTTTCAAAGTGCTGTAGTTTTCAGTGTAGAAGTCTTTTGGTTCTTTTGTTAGATTGATTCCTAGATACTTCATTTTTGGGGATGCTATTATGAAAGGAATTGTTTCCCTAATTTCTCTCTTAGTGAGTCTGTTATTTGTGTAGGAGAAGGCTATTGATTTTTGAGTGTTGACTTGTATCCTGCTACTCTGCTAAAAGTGTTAATTAAGACTAGAAGTCTTTTGGTGTAATTTTTTGGGTATTCAGTGTAGAGTGTCATATCATCAGCAAATAATGACAGTTTAACTTGTTCCTTTCCTGTCTTTATCGCTTTAATTTCTTTCTCTTGTCTAATTGCTATGGCTAATGTTTCCAGAACTATATTGAAGAGGAGTGGTGGTAGTGGGCATCGTGGTCTTGTTCCTGATTTTAACGTGAAGGTTTTCAGTTTTTGGCAATTTAATATGATATTGGCTTTTGGTTTTTCATATCTGGCCTTTATCAAGTTGAGATATAGACCATCTATTCCAAGGTTTTTCAGGGTTTTATCATGAATGCATGTTGAATTTTGTCAGATGCCTTTTCTGCATCTAGTGAGAGGATCATATGGTTTTGTCTTTGACTCTGTTAACATAGTGTATTGCATTTATTGATTTACGTATGTTGAACCATCCTTGCATCCCTTGAATAAACCCTAACTTGGTCAGGGTGTAAGATCTTTTTGATGACCCTCTGTATTCTGTTTGCCAGTATCTTATTAAGGATTTTTGGATCTATATCTATTAAGGAGACTGGCCTGTAATTCTCTTTTTTAATTGGGTCTTTCCCTGCTTTGGGAATCAACGTAACACTTGCTTCCAAGAATGAATTTGGAAGTATTGCTTCCCTTTCAATTTCATTGAGAAGTTTAAAGAGTAGTGGCAGTAGTTCTTCTCTAAATGTCTTGTAAAACTCAGCAGTGAATCCATCAGGACCTGGGCTTTTCTTTGTTGGTAAACTTTTATTACATTTTCAATTTCACTGATTGTAATAGGGGTGTTTAGAATTTTTTAACCTACTTTGTTCAACTTTGGTACTTCATAAGTATCTAGAAACCTGTCAGACCCTTACCTTTCACCATGCACTAAACTAAAATCCAAGTGGATTAAAGATCTAAATATTAAAAAAGAGGCACTAAATTTGCTGGAAGATAAGTTAGGCAGAACTCTTGAAGACATTGGCATAGGAAAATATTTTATGAACAACTCCTCAGTAGCACGGGAACTAGCAGAAAGAATCAACAACTGGGTCCTCATCTTATTAAAAAGCTTCTGCACTGCAAAAGAAACTATCAAAAGAACTAAGAGACAGCCTACAACGTAGGAAAAAAGTTTTACCAGCTGCTCCTCAGACTATTACCTAGAATATATAAAGAACTAAAAAAAATAATTCCCCCCAAATATAAAGACCCAATTCCAAAGTGGGCATCTGAAGTGAACAGACATTTCTCAGTCAAAGAAGTAAAAGTAGCAAGTAAATATATGAAAAAATGCTCCACATCACTGGTCATTCGAGACATGAAAATGAAAACAACACTGAGATTCCACCTCACCCCAGAAAGAATGGCTGCTGTCAAGAAATCAACCAATAACAAATGTTGGCAGGGTTGTGGGGAGAAAGGAACTCTTCTTCATTGTTGATGGGAGTGCAGACTGGTGCAACCACTATGGAAATCAATATGGAGATGCCTCAAAAAACTAGGATTAGAGGTTCCATTTGATCTAGCCATCCCTCTGCTGGGTATCTTTCCAAAAGATTTAAAAGAATCATACCACAGTGATATATGCACACCAATGATTAAAGAGGCATAGTTTGTAATAGCTAAAATTTGGAAACAGCCCATCTGCTCATCTGTTGGAAACTGGATAAAGAAGATATGGTTTTTCTATAAAATGGAATACTACTCAGCCATAAAAATGAGAAAATAGAGTCATTCATAGAAAAACGGATGCATATTGAGGATATACTCTTAAGTGAAATAAATAATTTACACATGTATAAATACTGAATAGTTTCTCTGGTGTGAAAAACTATACTTGTAAATAAGATCCTAATGGTATAATTGACAATGTGAAGCAGGAAGAAAAGGGGTAAAGGTGTAGGGGAAGTGGGAAGGGTAGGGGAAAGGAAATAAGGGAAAAGAAAAAAATATGAGAATATGAAAAAATGGAAATAATGTATTTGTAAATAGGGAATGGAGGATGGAGTAAAGGGAGGTCAGGGGTAAGGGCAAAAAATGAGAACCAAGACTTGTCATGCAAAAGTACAAGATCCCAATGATGAATGTAACTGTACTATATACCTAAAGTGTAACAATAAACTCAATGAGGAAAAGAAATAAATGAAAATTTGAGGAAAAAAACAAGAAAGAAACAGCTGTGATAGTTAAATGAGAGGTCTTGGGTTTACTTGTTCCACTGTTGACTTTAGTTTAGAATACATGCACTGAACTGCAGAAGCTCAATCAGGAAACAGTTTAATCCTGGTGACAAGAGAGATCCTAATCCCTGTGAGGACAAATCTAAATCCAAATGAGGAGGAAAGTCCAGCTAATGATGGCCACAGGCTCTAACCCAGTCTGTGGAGGTGACTTGTCTAAGAGCCAGGGCAAGTTTTGCCTTGGAACAAGGCAGTGTGCCTTTCCATGACAGATGCTTGAAACACCCTCACTATTCATGTGGCCAATGGATGGCATAGAAATCAATTTTACTCTACCCCACAAAGACTCCCTGGAATTATGTTGGAATCAGAGAATAAAAGCCAGGGTCTTGGGGACCACCCAGGGCAGAGCTGCAGGCTACTTGTCCATCCTGTGTCCCTCAAGACCATCCCTGGCCTGCTTGGTCTAGATGGAGCCTCTGAACCCTTCTCATGCCACTGAGAAGATGTTTTCACTTTTCACAGGGACAAACAGCTTGTATAATTTAATCTAACACTTTTCCTCCTGTAAAATCTATGTGAACAAAAGAATCAAATTAAAAAATTTCAAAAGGAATACAGTATACATTTATTTAGTTATAGCAAATACTCTAAATAAAGCATTTTGTGCAGAAAATGAGAGAAAACCGAGTTCACTTTGCATCCTTCCCAAATCTCCCCTGATCCCATAAACAGCCATCTTTATGTTTATATAGTCTACTTGTCATCAGCATGTACATTTCATTTCCCTTCTGCCTTCTTTCTCACCATCATTCAATGCACCGATTGTGTGCTCACTCCAGCAAACTTTTCTTTTAATAGCTGCATATTAGGTCATTGCTTTGCTGTAATAGACATTGCTCTATGATGACTCTTTCCAAAGTCTTCAGTTGTAAATTGAATAGCTTGTGAACAACTTTGCACAATGGCTTCTCTATTTGTCAGCTCGGGCTGCTGTAAGAAGGTACCACAGACTAGAGGATTCAAACTGAAATATGTTTCCTCACAATCCTGCTGGATTGTGACCCAAGATCACAGTGTCTCCAGGATTGTTTTGCTCAGAGGCCGCTCTGTTTGGCTCCCTGAATGGACGCCATGGCCTATGTCCTCACAGAGGATATACCCAGCTATGTCCAGATTGCCTCCTTTTGTAAAGGACCCAGGTTTACTGGATTAGGGCTCCCCATATGGCCTACTGTAGCTTAATTACCTCCTTAAAGACTATATCCAAATAAGGTCAGATTCAGAAGGTATTGAAGTTAGGACAGGTCAGCCCATAATAGCTACATTTTTTGTTGTTAAGTTTATGGGTACATTTTAGGCACACAACACAGTTATATTCATCTTGGGATCTTGTACCTTTACATGACTTATCTTGATTCTTAATTTTTCCCCATTCCTATCCCTCCTTTCATGCCTTACAGCCTTCCCTGTTTACAACATTGTTTCCATGTTTTTCCTCTTCTCATATTTTTTCCCTTCCTACCCTTCCCCTACTCCTCCCACTTCCTCTATTCTTTTAGACATTTTCTTCCTATTACACTACATCAATTATACATTTTGATCCTTATTTACACTTTTAGTTTTTCACACCAGAGAAACTGTTGGGTATTTACATGTGTGTCTTATTAGTTTCTCTTAAGAGTATGAGTGCAGTGTGCATACACTTAGACATAAATGTCTCTAGTTTCTCCTTCTCATGGCTGAGTAGTATTCCATTTTATAGAAAAACCACATCTTCTTTATCCAGTGTCCAGGTGATGGGCCATTGGGCTGTTTCCAAGTTTTAGCTTTTACAAACTATGTCACTATACACATGGGTGAGCATATTTTGAAGGTGCCCCTGGCCTTCAGCTTCTTCATGTTTGCTGTTGGTGCCTCTGTGATGAGACCGGGAAGCACATCCATGCAGAGGCAATCCTTCCCCAGGGAGCAATGGAGACAAGAAGGTACACTCACAGAAATCCACCTTTCCCTACCCAGGAAACTGCTTCAAAACACAGGGTCTGAGGATATCCCACAACCAAGTTTCTGAGCATATATAATTGCAAAACTACACTTCTCTCAGTAATTTGCTGCTTTATATTTCCCTTTTTCCTACCTCTCTGTCCTCTTTTCTGCAGTATAGTTGTATGTTTCTCATGCTTTATTTAACATCTGGGCTGTTGCTGACACTGGAGAGGTAACCTTCCCTGGAACTTGTCAGTTCCTTAAAAAAAAAGCTAAAGACTCAACTGTAAGTGTACCTTTCACATGCAAACCAACCCATCCTAACCCCTTCCTACTGGCCTCACACTCAGGCTGCTTGCTATTCACCTTCCCTGTCTCCTGCAACCAGATGTGTTCAAGGAGGCTAAGCCTCTGAACTCCAGAGCCTGCTGAAGCCACAGATAGGCACACTGGCCAATCCTAGACGTGCTTACCCTGCCTCCCTGGTTGCTTCCTACATAAATCACAATAAGGATTTTTGCCCCAATTCCCCAGCTCCCTCTCTTCCAGTCCTGTTGCTTCCCTGTTGACCCCACACCACATGGCTCATGGCCTCCTCTAGAGAACTGAAACAATCTTTTCCACTGTCACTGACATTTTCTTTCCTGATCTATTGGCAGCACCCCCCCTACCTGAATAATAACAAAATCTATTTTAGAACACTTGTCTTTTGGTGTCTTATCCCCTGATGAGCATTAGCTCACAAACTGTGCCTTGGCTCTATTTTTCTAGGAAGACTGGGCTAAGGCATTACTCAAAGTGAAAAAATTGTAACCACCTTGCTGGCCTACTAAGTGTCAGGAAATGTATTCAACCATCATTTATTTAATTCCACTTGAAGTAATGTGAAATAATTTATAAGTCGAAGCAAATAGTTTGCACATTGCTTTTCTCTTAAAAAATCAAGTGATATAAAACTAATGCCCACACACCCTTTATGGCATTTGTTTGTTATACTTTATTTAGTAGGTGTTCATGGACAAATTAGAAGTTGCCTTTATTTAATGCCACCTGAAGTGATAACTAACCTATACATTAAATAAGAATCCAAAACTTTTGCCTTAACCTCATGTCTGGGGGTGGAGGAGAATTTCAGGGACTCACTTAGCTGGGGTGTCAGATTCTAAAAACTGACCTCTTGGGAACTGAGGGGGTGGAAATTCCCAACCTTCCTGAAGGACTGTGGGAGCTAACAGTGGTGTCAACTTGAGTATGAAATGCCCAACCAAATTGGATCAGTATGGCTCTGAGTGTAGCTGAGGGGGTTTACTGAAGACAGAAGACCCATCCTAGGGCAGCTTGTCTCCTGAGTGTTATAGAAGGGAAAAGAAAAAGGCAGGCTTGCTTCTGTTGCTCAGAGGAGCTCTGGTCTGTGCCTTCACTTTAGACCTCAGGTTCAGCCTCCAGTACAGACCCTTCAGCCTCCTGTTGTAGGCCTTTGGCCTCCTATTTCAGACTCACACATGAGATGCTACAGTGACTTCCAGGCCTTTAGTGGGAACCTCTGGATCTCCAGCTGTTTTGCATTCTTTCACACCTGACTCTGGGCGGCTATTGTAAGCCAGTCTTGTACATTCCTATGTATTTGTGTATCTCGCATTAGATCTGTTTCTCTAGTAAGCACTGGTTGATACAAGCAGGGATATCCTGCACTGGGGCCCTCTGATCAGGGTATGTACACCTCGATATCAGCCTATGAATGAAGGGAAGCTGATGCAGTCTTGCCACCTGCTCCTCCAAGCTCAGTCCCCAGTCTGCTCTCCTCTAACTGCCCAGGCTTTGTGCACACTCTGGGATGGGAGTCTCTTAGCTCGGGACCTTTGGGCTCCCCTCCAGAAGAGTAATACTTTTTGGTAAAGCATTCAGATTCTTCCAAGAAACCTGGATTCTTGGGACAAGGTGTTATTATTTAGCTGATGGGAAACAAATATCCCTCTAATAACCATAATTATATTGTCAAAACGGCTTAAAATATCACCTCGCTAGGACTACAGTGATGCCAGGGAGTTTCGTGACTAGTAAATTGGAACATTATCATGAAATTAAAAAAGAAAAGTTACATTACCAAGTAATTCATCAGAATGATTTGATATTTCAAGGATAACCACCAAGCAATTTCAGAAACATGTAATTATTTTTTCACTTGCTATTTTATGACAAATTACTCGGTACTGGGTGGTTGACTGTGCCTTAAAACTGGAAGGGATAAGGAATAACAAGTCATTAACATGTCAAAGTCTACAAGGGAATATAACTTAGATTTCATTGATCCTCTTCTGTTTATGGGGTTGAAAACTCATGCAGAGATAAGCTTTTATTCCATGATCTCCCATACAAGAGGCATGCATGGTACTCCAAGCCTATGACCAGGGCTCAGTGAACATTGACATGGTAGTAGTTTGTTCATTGCGCAGTGTTCTCACTGGCCTCTGCACCCTTGCACATGCTACTTCTGTTGTTGATATTTCACTTTTATCTCTGGCAAACCCTCAGCTATCCTCAAACTGTTCCAAGGATAGTCTCTACTGCCAAGCCTTCCTTGAATTTTCAGGTAGAATTAAGCATTCTTTCCATGTGACACAACTGCCCCATATGCAAACCTGTATTTCAAACCTACAGCACAGGACAGAGTCATTCCCACACTGCATAATCAATTTCTTGAGAGCAGAGATTTGCCATCTCTTGCCTCTTTGCTGACCAATAAGTATTGATGAGGCCCCTGTTTGAGTCAGGTTCTGAGCTGGCTACTATAGACACAATGGAAAAAAGAGCTAGATATGGTTCCTGCCCTCGTGGAGCTTTTGGTTTAAAGACATTTTTTATTTGACTTTGCAATCTGAGTTTCCAGTACAGAACCTTCTTAATAAATGTTCAAGGGAGGAAACAGAAAGGTAGAAGGAAGGTGGAAGGAGATGAAATTGGGAGGACCTTGGGAGTATCTTCACAGTGATAGTAGAATCTGAAGTTTGACTTCACATTTTGGGGGGGGGGTACTAGGGATTGAACTCAGGACCTTGCATTTACAAGGCGGGTGCGGTGCCACTGAGCTAAATCCATGGCCTAACTTCACATTGTGAAGAAAGAGGGTTATATAGAAGACCTCTTGACTCCAGCTTCTTTGGTGGCAGCGTTGCAGAAAATGCCTAGGTGTTATAGGAAATCAGGATGCACGTTTTGTTTGCAGAGAGATGTAGAAATAAAAGCTGAAGAGTATCTAGTTGAAGATTCTGTAAGTGGTAGAAGCTTGCTGAGATCAATGACTATATATAGTAGAGTCTGGAAAAAGAAAATACAGTGGAAGGAAAAGAACAGATAATTTATCTTAAATGAGCCAACTCTTGTGAAATTGCCCAGGAGTGATTGGAACTACCCACATGCCATGGGATGCATGAAATTGTCATCTGCTCAAGAAAGTAAAGCTGGTTAAATAGATCACCTACCGTGGTCACCATCCTTTGTTGCAAATCACCCCAGCACTTGCAGGGATACCGGGAAATGTCTTTTGGTGAGACTGTGCCATTGCAGCAGAAACATCCAGGAGATAATGGAGGAAGTGGACACCACCCTGGTCACTCAGCTGTATGGGTGTGTGAAGGTACAGATGGGTGAGTGCACATAGGCAATACATGCATTCTCTGACCTTGAGATCACCCTTAAACATTCCCCTCACTTTCTGAGAAGCCAGCCCTGCTACATCAGGTGAAAGTGCTATTTTCCCTTTAACTCACTTTGATTATAACCAATGTTCTATTATTTAATGTAAAATACAAACCCTCCAGTTTGGATATCTTAAAAATGTAGAATAATTTTTGTTATTATTTTTCCACAAATTAAACAAAATAAAAAATATCACATTTAGTTCAAGAACATTTTTAAAAAGCGAAGCAAAGCCCTGCAACCATTCCCCAAATCACAACTGAGTACAGGAAGAAAATAACCAACGCAGTGAACCCTACATCATCGCCTCTTTACTCCCCCACTAAAGCCTCAGCCTTCTCCGGGAGAGACCTGGCAGCACCTGGGAGGGATGGACAGCACTTACGGAGGAGGCTTTAGGAACTCACGGAAACATGGGGAGTTTTGATGATTAGTCAGAAAGAGAACACACCAGAGCACAGATCCCTCCAAATCCAGGCCAGACAAAATAGGTCTCTAGACACTATGTGTCTCATACCAGGACAGAGGCCTTTGTAGGTCTGCTCTCAGCTCCACAAAGTTGCCTTCCCAACTGTCCCTCTGAACTCAGGCCCTCGAAGGTTAGGTCTTCTTGCATGCTGATCTTGGCTGTGTGCAATGATGACAGCCATGGCCGTATAAGATTTCACCTATTTCCCTGTTTAACCTTGTAAAGAACACAGTTTAACCCTGGTTTTCATGCTGTAAAGGCAAGTCCAAGAACATTTAAATAAGTCAAAGTTATACAGCTCAGTGTTGATGGAAAATACCATTTCCATCATGGGCCAAATGTGACAGCATATATAAATTTAATTGGGACAAATATAAGAGCTTCATTTGGAGTCTCGTATATAACTGTAAAGCCTAGAGGAGACAGGATTCAGCAGAAGTACATAGGACAAAGAGCACCATTCTAGTTTACTTCCCTTTAGATCATCAAAGAAGGCAACTCAACTGGCAAAGGCATTTGTGTGACCACAGTCACTTTGATAGATTTTCTCTCTGTTGTCAAGGTGGGTTACATGTCTGACTACTTTGAAATCACAAATGTCTTACAACTACAACAGCTGACTAGAAGAGACTGTCCAAGGTTAGGGCTGCGTGTTCACTGCCCCTGAAGCTAAACCTCTTCCCACAACCAGGGGCCCCCAGATCTCAGGCTATAGGAGCTTAAACGAGTCCACCATCACTCTGAATTATTCCCTTTCATAGTTAGATTTATATCACCATATAAGCTTTTCTTTTCACAAATATCCTAATGCTAATTCAGAGCAGCAATCCTACTTCATGTTTTTCCCATCTCAGCTTCAGCATGGATACCACCTAGCTCTGCTATATGCTGAATTGTCCCCTCTAAATTTATATGCTAAATTCCTAACCCCCCAAAATGCAAAATGTAGACATATTTGGAGATACGGTTATTAGCTAGCAATTAAAGTGAAAAGTGGTCATTGGGGTGAACCCTAAATCAATGTGTCTGGTGTTCTCATGAAGAGGAAATTGGAATACACAGACAGACACCTAGGAAAGTCCACAAGGGGACACACTCACACAAAAGATGAATACTTGCAGGTTCAAGAAAGATGTCTGAGAAGAAACAAAACAAGCCAATCCCGTGATAGAATTCTATCTTCCTGAACTGTGAGAAAATAAACTTTCATTATTAAATCCACCTGGCCTGGAGTATTTTGTTACAGCAGCCACTAGAAACTAATACCAGCTGTAGTACTGTAGGAAATGTGTAGTCTTATAGCATAAGTAGGTCTTCTGTCACCAGCTTCCTTGGAAATCCTCAGGCTTGGATTGGTATTGATGACTTCACTTAAAAGCACACTACTTCCTGCCAAGGGCTGTACCAGGAATCAGATGGGACCGATTCCTGTACAATTTCTAGAAAATGGAAGGAGGGATCTGCTTTGGCTCTAATTCTACTTGTTTCATAATCCTCATAATCCTTCTTGTTTATGCTCAAGAATTCATACTGATGCATTTGCTCATCTTCCTCACTAGCCCACAAGGAACTCCAGAGTAGGTGTTCTTTTAGCCATCAGAGTGTGCTATGTTTCTTACACACACACACACACACACACACACACACACACACACACACACTGAGTTCCTGTTGTACTGAACATTGCCTAAGTGCTTGAATGTCCACTCATCAAATTCCTGAGAACAACTCTTTTCCCCACGATCATCTTCCTTGTGGGGCAAAAAACAAATGCCAAAACCCACAAATCCACTCCCAATCTTGTCTCATGTACAGGAAACAACACTTTCTCACTATAACTTGATAAGTGTAATCTCTTTTTATCGATTTGTCTATGACCACGAGCTATTCTTTATGCATCAGCCTCCCCCAAAAAGGAAGAGGTTTTGTATACATTTTCAGTAGAGAATTTCTAATAAATTTAAGAATGGCCCTGATATGAGGTCAGCCTTTGGTGTGCGGTGGTGGCCTCTGCTCAGATTCTCTGTCCTAGAAAGGCTACCCCTTCTATTCCTTTGGTTTCCCTAATTACTTCAGTCTTCACTTGGCACACTTGAAGGTGGGTGCTTTCTCTAGAGAAGTTCGGAGAGCCCCATTGAGTAACAACTAGCCCAGTTCCCAATCCTGCAGGGGTCTCTGTGTCCACTGATAATGACTTGCAAAGGAGTGCCTGGGTAAACAAAACCATCTTTGCACCATTGTTTCCATGTTATTTTAGTAACAATTCATGATTTATCTTGCAGTTGTCAACAGTGTTGAAGGAAGACATGTTACTTTAATATCTATGGATTTAAAGAACCAAGAGACAGAGAGGGGAAATACGTAAGATTAAAAAAGAGTGGGGGGATTGTGAAGTGTTGTATGTATGCACCCAGTCCCATGGTGAGGAACGAGAAACATGATCATCATCCATAAGTTATTCACATCCATAAAGGAAGGGGAAGGGAAGGGGATAAAAATAAGGAATGTCATGTACATGTACGTACTCCCCAGAAGGAATGTAATCATTATGCACTACAAACATATACCAATTAACTAATAAATAAAAGGGTTAAAAACCCCAGCCATGCCTAATAGAGTTTATATTTCTTAGAAGAGCGTAACCTGGTTCCTCCCATTCTGCCCCTCAGCCTCATCAGCTCCATTTCTCCCTGAGTCCCAGAGCCCTAGACACTTCTTGGTCTCTGGCCATCGCATCTGCCTCCTCTGTCTGCACCTTCTTTTCCCTTCCATGCCATTGGTCAGTCCTGTTTATTATTCAGGACACACATCTCATCACCTCAGAGAAGCTGCCCTAGTTTTCCTGCCAGCAACTTGACTGTGCCCCTGTGATAGAGTTTTGGATTGGGCTTTGTTTCTGGTTCCTCTGTGCCTTACTGATAGAGATAGTAGCACTTCTGAACCTCCATTCCAAGGCCTGGCACAGTATCAGGCCCAGGACAGGTGCTCGATAGCTGTTTGGTGCTTAGGGCAGGACAACTAGAGCTACTGGGAAATTCACAGGAGTAGAAACCTCCACTGCATTCACGCTCCTGGAGCCTTGCAGCTCTACTCACCTCTTCCATCTTCTAAGGCCTATGGAGACCTCTGATCCCAGTAAAGATGAGCTCATCACAGAGTCTCTTCCTTAAACTTCTGCCTGATTCTGCTATGACGACTCATTTCACTTGTCCAGGCTTGCTCCCCTCATGGAAGCTTTGTGCTTGATGTTTGTTTACTAAGTGCATCAACAATGGGGGGCATTTAAATTCAGGGGTGTGGGCTAAAGAAGAATGTATAGTCATGGCACCTGTGTGTGTTGGGGTCCAAACTGAAGCCATCAATCATCCCTGACCACCTGTCACCAAAGTGAAATAGCCAGATGCCTTATTTTCACAATTGTGCAATTATCTTTGAACAGCAGCAACAACAAACACTCTACCCAGAAATTGTGTTTCTCTTTTAATAGATATCACCTCCAACTACGACTTTCTGCAGAGCAAAAATGCTCCAGGCATTCTATGACCCTCCCCTCTCAGATCTATTTGGTCTCCAAAGATGGAAAAATGGAAAGAGGGCTCTCAAAGCAGAGTTCCAGGCAGAGCCCAGAATGACAGAAATAGTGACAAAAAGAGCACAATTTGCCATAGGGAAATAATATAAACCGGGCTATGTTTTTTGCATATTGAATGTACTCAGTAGCTGTGCTCAGTACATTCCCAGTCTGGTATCTGCTGTTATTCCCAGAGACTCCACTTGGGGTTCCTCACAATGTGCAGACCTGATAAGGAGCAGAGGATGGCACAGTGGGTAAGGAGTGTGGGCCAAATGACCTTGGGCAGGTGACTAAAACACTCTGAACTTCATTTTCTCATCTGTTACCCTTGGCCAATAATTGTACTCAGAATTGTCACAGGAATAAAAAAGGGTAAACTCGGGGAAAACACAGAGCAAAGTGTGTCACATGTAGTAAGCACATTAGGATAATATATACGTGTGGATGCGGAATATGCAATGAAACAATGGTTTATACCAAGAAAAAGATCAGCAGTGTCACATGATGATTCTCAGCAAAGATTAAACTCTGACTAGTAAAGTTAAAAAATGTACTTTCGGACTGAAAAGTACAATATGCAGGACTCTGCAGACATGGACTGGAGTCCCAGATGCTCGCCATTTTAGTTTTGCCAACCTTGTCCCATCTTTATACTCAGCCTTTTAAATGGGTTTAGTAAAATCCCCTCTCAGAGCCCAGCACATGGTCAGGAAAAGGGTAGTTATAAAGATTAACATCACTCCTTTCAGCTTTTGCCAAAAGTACAGAGGGAAGAGTACTTTGCTAGGAGAGGGTCCTGAGTTGGCTGTGCTGCTCTAAGAATGACTGGAACGATAGATCTCTATGCAGGACTCACTATGAGAAGCCATTTCTGCCCCTCCTTATAGATGAGTTTAAAGATGTCTGCTGAGTTCATATCCACAGACACCATATTTGATACAATAGCTGCAACTGGGGTGCTCCTTTGTTTAATATGCTATCATTTGGTGCACAATGCTATCTCCTGAAGTCTAACTATTAAGTTGAGTGTAGGACACATGACCCAGAAAAGCATCCCTAAATCCTCTGCTTCTGATGCAGGCATTTATGTTGTATTCCTCAGAAATGTGATATTGCTTCTGATTTGCTCTTATGAATAGAAAGTGGCTGTGATTTCATAATA
Organism: Fukomys damarensis; assembly: GCF_012274545.1. Classification (NCBI taxonomy): domain Eukaryota; kingdom Metazoa; phylum Chordata; class Mammalia; order Rodentia; family Bathyergidae; genus Fukomys; species Fukomys damarensis. The sequence goes on from NW_022900917.1 coordinate 77,470,731, forward strand.
CCCCCCCTAGAGAAACGATTCAAGGGACTCCAGGTTGTAAATTTAAGGGCATTCCTCTTACTATTCATATTTGATTAACTCCTTCTACCCAGGTCAGGAAATGAGTATAATGCTGTTACCCAATGCTAGAGATTTCCATCCTAATTACACACTTAGAGGCAAAAAAAAAAAAAAACCCAGAGTGTGGGCAGAGGCCCATGGCACCATTGTGAAATGGACTCACACCTGAACTCCCTCACCATTTGGCCTCCATGTTCCTAAACTGAACTAAGGAAAGAATGTGATGATACTTATATTCTCCTGGTACAAGACTATTATTTGGCACTTTGCTGTCTCTACTGTCAAATTACTCTGCTACAAGAACCTTTGAGGAAAGGTGAAGTGCTAATGGTTGTACTACTTGTGATCACACACACACTTAGATCTGGAAATTAGGTGAAGGATTATGCATGCTTTTTCCATTATTAATGACAAATTTTTATTGCTTCTGATTATGTGAATCATTAGCTGTCAATCTCTTCCCATCAGGAATACCTTGGTTGGCCAGCCAGTGCCCCTCATCCCTGTGATTTGGGGCTCCCTGGGTGTGCCGAGCTCTCACTGTCCATGGCAGTAGTTTTTTTTTTTTTTGGTTTTGTTGTTTTTTTTTTTTTTTTGAGGTGTTCATCTCTAGCCTTATATTTTATTTATTTTTTAAAATCATTGAGTTTATTGGTACATTTTAGGTACAAAGTACAGTTACATTCATCACTGGGATCTTGTACCTTTACATGACAGGTTTTGGCAGTACTTTTGATCACTTTGCTTCAGAAGTTTACACGTCACCATCTAACCTCTGCTATTCTAGAATTAGACACTAACATTCTCAGGATTTCCTCTGACATTTCCATCACCACTCAGGGATCTACTTCCAACATAACATTTCCCATGGTGAATTCCAGCCCAAGGACAGCTATGACTTAGTTTCAACAAAACCAGTGCCTTCTTTATTGCCTAAATGAAACAAGTGTCCTCTGGGCTCTCTCAAGGACTATATTCAGACAATGGGTTCCCTATTCTTACAGAATAATCCACCCTCGTACTCTCCTCCATGAGTCTTCTGATGCCTTCCTGAATATTTTCCAACCATATAGCAAACCTATCGTGGCATTCAAATGTCATGGGGCCACTCTAGCAGTGATTAGGGTCAACCCCAAGTATCATCAGGAAGTTAAACTCTGAGTCCTAACACAGTCTTCCCATTTCAATAAAATTTCTGCTATCTGACCTTAAATTCTGCCCCTCCCTGAGCTAATCCTACTTGCCTTTCCCAGGATTTTGTCAATTGAAATATATATTGGCTAGCTCCTCCCATTCTTTTGCAGATGTGTTATTTCCTACTAGTCTAACACTGGGCCACATTCTTCTAGCTATTCATCTGGGGGAAATAACAAAAGGCATATAGATATTAGAGAGAATTACTGTTGTATGAAACACCTGCCTCAAGCATAAGGTTTTCAGGATCTCTAGACAAAAAAAAAAAAAAAAAGAGAGAGAGAGAGATTTCTGTCTTCTAACAAGGAATGGGAACTGCTTCTGGCAGCCCAGAGGTTTGTGAAAACCCAGAGGTTTATGGTTCTTGGATGGTTCCACCCAACTTAGGCCTTAGGATTATGAAATTCGCACAGAAGATGTGTTGAGGCTGTAAATGGAGTTTTATTTCAGTTCATGATTCAATATTTTTCAGGTCACTATTTCCTACTGTCCTAAGAAATATAAATCTCTTCCAACAGAGATGGGGATTTTCTGGTTTGGCGATAAGATACAGGCTGACAAGTGGCTGTCTAAAGACCATCATTTCCTTTCCTGAAGGCAACTAAAGCCATTAAGAGAAGCAGATGATTCTCAGTGTTTGAGATGCCCATTGCCCCACACTGTCACAATTTATCTTCCATTTGGGCATCACTGGGCTCCGCCATAGTGCAAGTGTTTGTGGTCAGGATGCTTTTTCCTTCTCACCTGCAAGCTTTGTGGGTTGAGGGCCCCATTCCAAGAGATCGCTCTAGGGCCACTTTTCACTTGACCTCTTTTGAGTTTGAATTCCACCCCATCCTAAAACCAGAGCCTTGGACAAGAACATGTGAGCTATGGAGTTTAATTGAGAGTAATTGGGGAAGCAGGAGGGAAATGAGTGTGAGGAAAGGAGAAAGAAACACAAGGGTGTCGGGGCACATGCAGAAACACACCCTCCCTGAGCATGCTGGACAGTGTTCGGAAAACCTTGCAGGGATTTTCACCCAGGCCTCACCAGGAGAAGCAGGAAGCTCACAGTTTGAGAGGGGTCTTAATCCCCTGCATGTCCAGGCTGCCCATGGGGTCTTGCTGAGCAGAAGGCCACCAGCATGGGGGCATCCAAGCGGACCAGAAGAATGCAGGATGTGAACTTGGCAGTGGAAATGTAAACACAGAGAACTTCAATTCCTCACAGCACTGTCCACCCCACCAGACACTGTCCACCCCACCAGGGCCAGGGCCAGAGAGAGGTTCTGAACCAGAACACAAGGGAATTGAGTGCACTATATGTGACAAATAGTCTTGGATTGACCTGAAGCATTTTAACTGCCCCCTTCCAGTTCTAAATGTTTGACTTGTCTTACCCTGAGTTGATACAACAACAAAAATCAGGTGCTGAGTGAAAAATGTCTATCAATCAAGTATGCAATGGCAGATTTGAAAAAAACATCTGAATGCTCAATGAAATTTGTATTCAGTTTGCCTTTGCATTCACACACACTTATGTACACACTGAGAAAGAGAGAGGAGGCAGGAGCCTTGAACACTATCAAGAAAAGGGGAAGTATGCCCTCTGCCTGCCTCACCCCACTCCTTGTGTGCAACTTGCACCCTTAGGCCTAAATGGGGTGAGGCAGGAAGGGGCAGGGAGGAGCAGCCGTGACTAGACCATTGTGCGCAGGTTTTTGAAATCTTATATTTCAAAGCTTTGAGACATTCTCTATTATAAGAGGTGAAGAATTGAATTCACCTTTGTAGAAGATAGTTCTTTTGTTGTAGGAGAGCTCCTTGCAGGTGGAAAAACAGAAGCAATGCCCTTCCAACTCTCTGCCCTCAGTTGTGTGTGTGCAGAGCAAAGACCCTCTGCTTAAGAGAAGAGTTCTTCAGCACTCTGGATCCTAGCATCTGACTGCATTTCTTTGAAAGTGTGCTTTTATTCAGGGCAGAGATCACTACGAACGTGTGTTTCCAGAGAATAGGGTCTCTTCCATATGGCTTTCAGGGTTGAACTTGTTCATTTATTCCTAGAAACCAAGACCTTGAGGAAACAGATAGGACATGTGTCCCAACCACCATCTCTAGGTCTGAGAAGACCTCTTGTGAACCCATCCTAGACCAAACACACCTGCATGTATACAACCCATCAAGTGGTTCCAGAATGGAGAGCTCAGCCAGGGCCCTCACAGTGCATTGGGATGACTGCATTCTGATGGGATGGTCCTCTTGGGAGACACAGAATAAGGCCAACCTGGATGGCCAGGGGAAGGACTCCCAGGACCCATTGAGCTTTCTGTGGAAGGAGCAGGTCTGAATGTAGCGCAGCATCTGCAGGCAGACCTTACATCAGGAAAGAGAGAATCTTAGGCTCTGACCCCAGAAAGGCTGGAGCCTCTTCAACTGCGAAGATATCTTCAGGGTCAACTCAAAGTGGGACAGTGGTTCTCTGCCCAGCTGAAAGGAAATGGCTAGCTCTGCCCTAGCTGAGCCCAGCAGGAGGGTGGGGCCTGCAAGAGGACAGGTGGACAGAGTGCCCTTCCTGGGTCTTTCCAGTGAGGGACTCACAGAAACTGTGGGGCTGGGAATTTCTTCCTTTCCTTTCAAATTACCTAACAGTCCAACTCAAACTGACCTCTCCTTTAAGTCATCGGACACACAGGGACCAGAGTTCTCTCAGAGCTTTCTGAAACACTTGCTTACCATCTTTTAGTTGAGATAGGCATAGATAATAAACCCATATAATCATCAATTTAAGTCATATTTTTTACCCTTTTCATCTCCTCTCGCCCCATTTAGTAGAGAAATTGAATCTGAAATGAGCATTTAATTAAAAATCTCATAATAATACAAAAAATCCAGAAGATAAGGAAATTAAATTTTAAATATGGAATTTCCCTCCCTCCCTTACACTCCTTATTTCCTGTTGTTTTCTGTGTACAAAGTTTATTAGAACAAAAGGAGACAAAAAACTTTTAACATAATAAAGGCCAATGATTCAGAAGCTTATTTGGGTGGTGTGAGTCTGCATTTTAACTCATCAATCCAGAAAAAAAGGGAAGAACTGGACACCTCTTCCTGTAGCTGGGGATTTGGAGACTCCCATACCACCACCAAGTCCCCCTCAACACACTTGCTAAATGAATGACAATCCATGCCAGAAAATGAGTGCCTTGGAAAATGAAGGTTTACAAGGAGGTGAAATGGACTAAAGAAATTAATAGAGGGGGAAAGATTGTAAGAAAGAGAATCTCTCCTGAGAAGTAACAAATGTGCCCCCCATTCTAATTTCTGACAGGCTGACAGGGACATTGATTATGAGATGTACAATATTTTCTATCATAAGAGGGGGTAGAAGACCTCAGTTCTGCAATTGCAGAAGAAACAATAAAAATATTTGTAAATGTTTAACTTTTATAAATGACATTTAATACTTTGGGTCCAAGGACTTTTTCAAAATATATTTTTTTCTTTTTATTGAGTTTATTGGTACAATCTAGGTCTACAAAACAGTTACATTCATTACTGGAATCCTGTACCTTCACATGACAGGTCTTGGTTCTCATTTTTTCCCCTTGTCCCTGCCCTCCCTTCACCCCCTCCTCCCCTCCCCATTAACAAACTCTTTATTTCCATTTTTTTCATTTTCTCATATTTTTTCTTTTCCCTATTTCCTTGCCCTTACCCTTCCACCTTTCCCTACACCTTTAGCCCCTTTCTTCCTATTTCACGCTCTTAATTATCCCATTGGAATCTTGTGTAATATTATAGTTTTTCAAACCAGAGAAATAATTCAGTATTTACACATGTGTGACTTATGTATTTCACTTAGGAGTATAACCTAAATATGTGTCCATTTTCCTATGAATGACTCTAATTTCTCATTCTTTATGGCTGAGTAGTATTCCATTTTATCGAAAAACCTCATCTTCTTTATCCAGTTTCCAACAGATGGGCAGATGGGCTATTTCCAAGTTTTAGCTATTATAAACTCTGCCGCTATAAACATTGGTGTGCATATATCACTGTGGTATGATTCTTTTAAATCTTTTGGAAAGATACCCAGCAGAGGGATGGCTGGGTCAAATGAAACCGCTACACCTAGATTTTGAGGTATCTCCATATTGATTTCCATAGTGGTTGCACTAGTCTGCACTCCCACCAACAATGGAGAAGAGTTCCTTTCTCCTCACAACCCTGCCAACATTTGTTATTGTGAGATTTCTTGATAGCAGCCGTTCTTTGTGGGGTGAGGTGGAATCTCAGTGTTGTTTTCATCTGCATCTTGAATGACCAGTGATGTGGAGCATTTTTTCATATATTCACTTGCTGCTTTTACTTCTTTGTCTGAGAAATGTCTGTTCATTTCAGATGCAAATTTTTTAATTGGGTCTTTATATTTGGGGGGCTGATTTTTTTAGTTCTTTATATATTCTAGATAGTAGTCTGAGGAGCAGCTGGTAAAACTATTTTCCCATATTGTAGGTTGTCTCTTAGTTCTGTTGATGGTTTATTCTGCAGTGCAGAAGCTTTTTAATAAGATGAGATCCCAGTTGTTGATTCTTTCTGCTAGTTCCCATGCTGAGGACTTGTTCATAAAGTATTTTCCTATGCCAATGTCTTCAAGAGTTCTGCCTAATTTATCTTAAAGCAAATTTAGTTTTTCTGTTTTAATATTTAGATCTTTAATCCACTTTGATTTTAATTTAGTGCATGGTGAAAGATAAGGATCTAGTTTTAATCTTTGGCAGGTTGAGATCCAGTTATTCTGACATCATTTATTAAAGAGTCTATCTTTCCTCCAGTGGGGATGGTCAGCTCTTTTGTCAAAGATGAGGTAGCTGAGTACATCTGGAGTTGTTTCTGTATCTTCCAGTCTTTTCCACTGATCCTCAGGTCTGTTTCTTTGCCAGTATCATGCTGTTTTATCACAGTGGCTTTGTAGTATACTTTCAGATTGGAAATTGTTATACCCACTGCCATGTGTCTGTTGCCTAGGATGGCTTTTGCTATTCTAGGTCTCTTATGGTTCCAAATGAATTTTTGGATTCTTCTTTCTAGTTCTGTGAAGTATAGTGTTGGAATTTCAATTGGTATTGCATTGAATCTGAATAGCAGTTTTGGTAGTATGGCCATTTTCACTATGTTGATTCTTCCTACCCAGGAGCAGAGGACATCTTTCCATTTTCTTATATATCCTCTTTGATCTCTTTTTTCAGAGTGCTGTAATTTTCAGTATAGACGTCTTTTGCTTCTTTTATTAGATTGATTCCCAGATACTTCATTTTTTGGGGTGTTATTGTGAAAAGAATTGTTTCCCTAATTTCTCGTTCAGTGAGTCTGTTATTTGTGTACAAGAAGGCTATTGATTTTTGGGTGGTGACTTGTATCCAGCTACTCTGCTAAAAGTGTCTATTAAGTCAAGAAATCTTTTTGGTGGAGACTTTTTGGGTCTTCAATGTAGAGTATCATATCATCAGCAAATAATGACAGTTTAACTTGTTCCTTTCCTATCTTTATTGCTTTAATTTCTTTCTTTTGTCTAATTGCTGTGGCTAATGTTTCCAGAACTATATCGAAGAGGAGTGTGGTAATGGGCATCCTTGTCTTGTTCCTGATTTTAATGTGAAGATTTTCAGTTTTTGGCAATTTAATATGATGTTGGCTGTTGGTTTTTCATAGAGAGCCTTTATTAAATTGAGATATAGACCATCCATCCCAATTTTTTGCAGAGTTTTTATCATGAAGGGGTGTTGAATTTTGTCAAATGCTTTTTCTGCATCTATCAAGAGGATCATGTGGTTCTTGCCCTTGACTTTGTTAATATAGTGTATTATATTTATTGATTTATGTATGTTGAACCATTCTTGCATCCCTGGAATAAATCTGACTTGGTCAGAATGTATGATCTTCTTGGTGATCCTCTGTATTCTGTTTGCTAGTATCTTATTCAGGATTTTTGCATTTATATTCATTAAGGAGATTGGCCTGTAGTTCTCTTTTTTAGTTCCATCTTTCCCTGGTTTGGGAAGCAAAGTGATACTTGCTTCCAGGAATAAATTTGAAAGTATTGCTTCCCTTGCAATTTCATGGAAAAGTCTGAAGAGTAATAGCAATAGTTCTTCTCTACATGTCTTGTAAAATTCAGCAGTGAATCCATCAGGACCTTGGCTTTTCTTTGTTGGTAAGTTTTTAATTACATTTTCAATTTCACTGATTGTAATTGGGGTATTTAAAATGTTTTTATCTTCTTTGTTCAACTTTGGTAATTCATAAGTATCTAGAAATCTGTCCATTTCTTCTGTGTTTTCCATTTTATTAGAGTACAGGTTCTCATAGTATGTATTAATGATCCTCTGGATTTTTGTGGGTTCTATTGTGACTTTGCCATTTTCATTCCTGATTGCATGGATCGAGCCTTTTCTTTCCTTTTTTAGATAAGATTTGCTAAGGGTTTATCGATTTTATTTATTCTTTCAAAAAACCAACTGTTTGATTCATTTATTTTTTGTATCATTTTCTTAGTTTTGCTCTAATCTTTATAATTTCCTCTCTTGTTTGAGCTTTGGGTTTTTCTTGATCTTGTTTTTCTAGGAGTCTAAGAGTCATCGTTAGGTTGTTTATTTGAACTTGCTCTGTTTTCCTAATGTGGGCATTCAGTGCTATGAATTTTCCATGTAGAGCTGCTTTCATCGCTTCGCACAGATTCCTGTATGTTGTATTGGCATTTTTGTTTATTTGTAAAAACTGTCTGATTTCTTCTTTGATTTCCTCTGTGATCCATTGATTGTTCAGGAGAGTGCTGTTCATTTTCCATGTGTTTGTGAAGTTCCTACAGTTTCTTATGCTATTGATCTCCAGCTTTATTGCACTGTGATCTGATAATAATACAGGGAATAACTTCAATTCTTTTGCATTTATTCATACCTGTTTTCTGAGCTAGTATATGATCTATCTTGGAGAATGACCCATGTGCAGCTGAAAAGAATGTATATTCTGATTTTGTGGGGTGGAACACTCTATAGATGTCTAATAAGTCCATGAGTTCAAAAGCTTGGTTCAGTTCTAGTATTTCATTGTTGGTTTTTTACCTAGATGATCTGTCTATTTGTGATAGTGGGGTACTTAGATCCCCCACTACAATAGTATTAGTGGTTATTTGGTTTTTCATGTTACTTAATATTTGTTTTATATAGTTGGGGCATTTATATTTGATGCATATATGTTTATGATTGTCATTTCTTCTTCTTGGATTGTTCCCTTTACAAGGATGTAGTGGCCTTCTTTGTCTCTCTTAATGAGTTTTGGTTTGAAATTTACTTTGTTTGCAAATAAGATTGCTACCCCTGCTTTTTTCTGGGCTTCTGTCACATGGAGAATTGTTTTCCATCCTTTCACTTTCAGTCTATGGGCTTCTTTTTGTACTAGGTGTGTTTCTTGTATACAACATATTGTTTTGTTTGCTTGTTAATCCATTCTGCCCATTTGTTTCTCTTGATTGGTGAATTGAGGCCATTGACATTGACATTTATAACTCATATGTACTGACTTATTATTGTCATGTTATTGTCCTTTTGTTGACTCTTTTTACTTTTTTGTCCTCTCCTTTTAGTTTCTTGCCTTGGCTATTTGATTTACTCTGTTGGGCCTCATGGTGTTGTGATCTTCATTGTCTTTTTCTAGGATATTGTTTAAAATTCCTTGTAGTGCTGGTTTAGTATTCATTAAGTTTCTCAAGTATTCTTTGTCATGGAAGTATCTTATTTCTCCATCCATTTTGAAAGAGAGTTTTGCAGGATACATCAGTCTTGGTTGTAGGTTGTTTTCCTTCTTCTTTTTTTTTTTCAGCTTTAATTGAGTTTATTGGTACATTTTAGGGATACAGTCCAGTTACATTCATTATTGGGATTTTGTACCTCTACATGACAAGTCTTGATTCTCATTTTTCCCCTTACCCCTGCCCTCCCTTCACCCCCTCCTTCCCTCCCCATCTACAAACACTTTATTTCCATCTTTTCATTATCTCACATTTTTTTCTTTTCCCTTATTACCCTTCCCCTACCCATCCCACCTTCCCTACACCTTAATAGATTCATTCATTGGAAAACGGATACATATTGAAGATATACTCCTAAGTGAAATAAATAAGTTACACATGTGTAAATACTGAATAGTTTCTCTGGTGTGAATAATCTTCAATAATACAAAAGGTTGTTTTCTTTTAGGACTTGAAATACCTCTTTCCAGGCTCTCCTTGACCTGAGGGTTTGTGTTGAAAAGTCTGCTGTAATTCTGATGGGCTCTCCTTTGCATGTGATTTGTTTCTTTTCTCTTACTGCTTGCAGTATTTTCTTCTTCTGTTGGTTTTCTGGGATCTTGATTATTATATGTCTAGGTGTAGATTTTTTTTTTTATTGTGGCTAGTTGGAGTCCTATGTGCCTCGCTTATTTGTATGTCAAATTCTTCTCCTCTGGGAAGTTTTCTGTCATTAATTCTGTGAACAGCTTTTTAACGTCTTTTGCATTTTCTCCTGCTACTTCATGGATTTCTATCAGTCTTATATCATTCTTCTTTGCATCATCTAGGAGTTGTTGTATCGATTTCTCATGCTCCCTTACTGTTTTTAAGAGACCTCTCTTCACGGTCACTGTCTGCGATCCTATATTCTATATCTGAAATTCTACCTTCACAATCTTTTATTCTGTTGTGTATGCTTTTAATAGATTTTTTAGTTTCCTGGATATCTGTTTGAATCTGTTTAATGGGTTCTATTTCTTTCCTATGTTGGGTGCTCATTGTTTCCATTCCTTTCTTATTCTGGGCCTTCATGGCTTCTATTATGTTCCTAAGCTCATCTATTTTTTGTCAGTTTCTGTTCTGGAGTCTCGAATCATGTCTTTCATTTTGCTCACCATCTGTATGATTATCTGGGAAATAATTTCTGTTTTGAATTTTTCTAGAGCTTGATTGATCTTTTTTTTTTACTTCCTGTGCTGTGAGTTCTGAGTGTCCTGGAGGTTCACTATCTGATTTTTCATCCTCCTTTGCCCTATTGTTTGCCATGTTGGATTGGAAGTCTGTTTTTGTGGCTTGCTTAAGTGTTTTCTCATCTTTATTTTTGCTGTTGGATTGCCCTTGATTCAATCTCTGGGTCATTAAATCTTCCTGATATCCTTGCTTCCCAAGCTTTGATTCTCTAATGGCTTATAGACATTCTCATTTTCATAATTGAGAAAACAACTCATCAAATCAATCCCTATCTTTTATCCCAATTGATACAATCAGGAACATAATAGGATCAATCACCACCCTTTATAGCCAGCCTTGCCTCTGCAGAGTGGGTCCAAGGACTGGCACAAACAGGGGATCTGAGAGGGGGGTGGGTGGGCAGGGGTGGTGCTCAGTGGTGCCCACACAGCTACCCTCCTGGCCTGGGTTCCAGGCAATCAATGGCACCCACAAGGAAAGGTGCAACTGCAGAGGGGCCCATAGATCAGGCTGGGCCAAACGGCAGAGGGGAACCTGAAATCCAAGCCAGGGCCGCTGTGGCAAAACTCACCCTCCTGGCACTGGGTCCGTAATCCCAAGGAAGTTTTTAGAAGATAAACAATATTTGTTTTGTAGAAAATTCCAATATCTTATTGAATTAAAGAAGAATACTTTATTTAAAAATCTTAATTCAGTAAAAGAATTATTGATGAAACAAAGTTCTTAGCTGAACATGGTGGTTCACACCTATAATCCCAGAATTTGAGAGGTCAAGGCATTAAGATCACCTTAATTTTGAGCCTGGCATGAGCTAGATAGTAAGTTCAAGGACAGCTTGAACTATATAAGGAGACCCCATCTCAAAAAAAAAAATAAGTTCCTTAGTTTGCATTTATAAAGGAATATTTTTTTCAGGTGTCTGGTACTGGAAGCCTTAGGAGATGGGAACACAGATCACTTGCTAACATTTTCTGGTAGAATTAAAAGCAGGTTCATGGCCTGTGTAGAGTCAGGAGATCTTATAATCCACAATGGTAATGGTTAGCAGAAGGAACTCATTGGGATGGAAATATTTTCATGGGGGATGGAGAGAAAAAAAGGATGAGAAAAGCTGAGGACATTCCAAGGCTTGTTACTGTGAGTTCTGAGGACACATTCCTTTGTTATGTTTTTGTTTGAACTCAACCTCCTTCTGGAAATAATTTGAGGAAGTCCTTACACATAACACAGCAAGACAAAAAAACAAAAATAAATTAGAAAACTGGGGCAAGGAGAAAATACACTGGAATAGCAAGATGAAAACAAAATGATGTTGTTAAGCAGAAAGCCATGCTGTGAAGTTGTGCATCATTATTCTAGTCGGGACACAGAATGATTTCATAGTAAGAGGCACTAATTTTTTTACAGGTGGGGGAACATAGGCCTGTTCCAAAATTAGCATTTGGACTCATTTCTAGGCAGTGGGCAAAGCTAGATGGAAACTACTCAAATGAGTAATGATATGACTGACAGGTGCTATCAGTCAGTGTTTACTAGAAAAACAGATATAACATAAGATATACAAATATGTTAGAATTTTCGAGACTGTCTTTCACTGGCCACCCACAGAGTTGGACATGGGAAAGTGCAGAGGGTCTGTCTGCACACTGGAAACTGAAGGATTTTGTTCAGAGATCAGGAACTCACTGCAGAGTCTGTATCAGGAGGCCAATGGGTCTGCAATGAAAGGCCGAAGAGTCTACATCGGAAGTTGAAGAGTCTACACCAGAAATGAAGAATCTGCACTGGAAGCCAGGAGATGATGCCCAAGGTGAAGGGGAAGAGTGGAGCTCCTCTGAAGAAACAGAAGCAGCTCAGTCCTTCATTTCTCCTTTATACCATCCAGGCAGTGAGCTGCCCTAGAGTGTGGAATTGTTGAGCCAATTGAGTCGAGCTTCTCTTACTCAAATTGACACAATCCATCAACCATCACACTAGGTTAAAAAATAAACAAAAACTATCATATCTACTTGTTCTCTTAAAAAGTTTTACAAAAGTACTGAAACTGCACCTTGATTTTTCTCTCCCTGTTTGACTTAGTTTCTTCTGTGTGACTGGAAGTGCTTTTGTATGACTGAAACCTTGGTACTTGGTAAAGCTGATTTCAGAGGAGCACACAGTAGTGGGCAGGCATGGAGCGCCGACAGGTGCTTGGCTTGTCCATGCCTGGGTGTGAGTCTGGCTCAGTCACCATCTGACAAACCTTCCCGCTGCAGTCCATGATGTGATTTACTATAGTGTCTCCTCACTCTTCATGTTGTGGTAGCGTGGAGCAGTAGAGAAAAGGCTAGACTTTGGTTGATAGAGTGCCACTTGAAATATCATTGACAGAATTTTAGTTTTAGGAAAAATTGGCTTGATTTCTAGCTTTATTACTATTAGGTATGTGAGCTTGGGTGAATCACTTAATCTTTGAGTCTAGTTTTCTCACCAAATGAGGATGTTAGACTAAATGATTTCTGAGTTTCCAGCTAGTCCTAGAGTTCTCTATTTCTACATAGTTGAATTATTTTATCATGCTGTTGCTGGGGAATATGACTAACACTTTTGAAGCTACTAATTTTATGTCAAGCTTTAAAGTCCATAATTGTTATCTTCAGAAAATATTATTTGACCTGCAGTATGTCCAAATCAATTTAATAAAATCATTTCATAACAGGAAAAAAAAAACAATTTTAACACACTGGTTTCCATTTGATTTGGGAAGGAGTTGCTCAAAAGACTTTAAAGCCAATCTGATACATTGTATATGATACATCCACTCACTAAGGCAACAATAATGTATTAAGTTCAGTTTTCAACAAACATTTGTCTTCAGAGCAAAGGAGATAAGGGAAAGAAATGAAGAACCTGCCTCTTGAGTGCCTGCTCCAATGTTCACTGACTTAGTGAAGCTTAACTTCATCTTTTTTGGGAGCAAGGACCTCATTCCCAGCTCCATCGTGAAAATTGTTCCCATGAGAAATGTCCTCACAATTGCCACAAGACAAGGCTATCAGGTGCATTCATCACCCTGGGTGATAGTAAGTCTCCAATATGCTCCCCTGATGATCACCAGCTCTCGTGTTTTCCATGTTTGTATAACTCCCCTCGAGCACTGCATCTTGCCTCACACTGTGACCCACTGACCCATTGGGTGTGGTTGATGTGATCATGAATACTTTCCAAGATGGGCACTCAGGCTTCTTCGCTTTACCTCTCACTTCCTGCAAGTTTTCCTGGAACTCAGCTACCATGTTGTGAGCAGTCCAAGCCATGGACAGAGGTCATGTGGAAGAGGGCTGCAGCCCTTCAGTCATCAGCCCCAGCTGAAAAACCCATGGTGCAGCCTTCACCAAGCACTAAGCATGCAAGTGACATCTTGGCTATTACAGCTCAGGTGAGTGCACTCAGTCAAGCCATGGAATTGAGACATAATGGGATGGAGGTTGTCTTAAGTCTCTGTGGTTGTTGGGGGTGGCTTGTTACATAGCAATAGATCACTGAAATAACTAATGTTTGTTCTGTTCTTTGTCCAAGTATAATGCTGGCAAAGACATCCAGAGAAACACCACTGACCCTTTCAAGGACATGAGTGTCTATTGGCTGATGAAGATCCTAGCACTGCCAATGTTCTGCCTTCCATGTAGAGGTGGAAGAGGTGCTTTTGCCTTTGACATTAGATGTCTAAAGCAGTTCTGTTTGGGCCCAGGATGGCCCAGTGCCTGTCTCAGAGCCTACATTTAACTCTGTTAATAATAGGAATCAAAATGAGTCCAAGGGATATTGGGGGAGGCTGTCAGTGCCTTGTCTAGATGCCTTGGGCCTGGGCGTGGGTCAATGACTTCTAGTACTTTGGAAGGCCACTGTACCCAGTGCCTACAGAGACTTGGTGTATGACTACCCCAGTTGCCTGTATGCAAGTCGTATACTGCAGAGGCATATGTCCTTATGTCCTTCATCATTTCCCAGAGTTTGCCCACTGGATGAAGTTCCAGGATGGCTGTGGCAGTTGCTTCAAATGCAGCTAGCCTAGGGCTAGGGATTTAGCCTAGTGGTTCCACCACCTGCCTCACAAGCACAATGTCTTGAGTTTGATCTGTGGTACCCAAAACAAAACAAAATGTGGCTATCCTTTCCAGGGGAAACCCCAGTCAAGTCTGCCATGTGGGTAAAATGTCCTCTGCCCCTGTCTAAGTCTTCTGTTCTCTACCTCTTAGCACATACTAGTTTAATTTTAAATGAGACAGTAGATACCTAAAGATAAAATACAAGCACCTTGAATTCAAAACTGGTTCAATTTTCCTGACTTGTTTAAGGCATGCCATAATATTTACGTTTCAAATTTTCTAAGGTGATAGTAACCTCAGAAAGAATGTCTCTATAAAACCTTTGTATCAGTCCATGTTTCATCACTATAACAACGTATCTTGGGCCACGTGGTTTGTGAAGTAAAGAGGTTTACTTAGCTTACAGTTTTGCAAGTCCAAGAATATCATGCTGCTTCTGCTTCATCCTGGTTAGTACTTCACTGCAGGTGTTACCACTGAGGAGAGGCCCATCCTTCTTTTATAATGCTCTTCTCTTCAGCGGCATCCCCCAAGAGGTACCTTAATCCCTTCTAAAGGCAGTGCCCCTAATGATCTAAGCCCCATCCTTTGAAGGTTTCACCACCTTTAAGGCTGCCACACCAAAATACCAACCTTTGGGAGACACATCAAACTGGATCCTAGCAGCCCTAACATTCTCTCTGGTGCATAGTATTCAAGGACATTGATACATGTGAGGTGTGCATTGAATGTTTAAATTAATAAATTTTTATTAGAGTAAAAGACATTGCTGTTAAGCCTTCTCCAAATACTCCCCTCGCCTTTGAACACAGTGTTATGAAGCAGTTCTGGAAGCTTTTCATGGCACTTTAGTTGCACTATCATGAAGGCCTGTATGTCCTTGATGCAAAATCGATGCAAAATGTTTACCTGCCAGAGTCAGTTTGACTTTGGGGAAGTTGCGCAGTCCCAGATGTGGTGAAAAGGTGGATGAGGATGCACCATAATGTTTTTATTTGCCAGAAATTGCTGTATCAAGAGTGATGTGTAAGATGGAGTGATATGGTAGAGGATGAAACTGCCCCTATGAAAGAAGACTCCCAGAGCTGCTTCAGAAAGTGATAAAAATGATGGGATCTGTGTGCTCAAAGAGAGGGGAAATATTTTGAGAGGGATCAATGGCAATGTGTCTTTTAGCATAACACTTTTTAAAAATTTTAAACACTCACCATATTTTTTATCTCCCTTTGTATTTATTGAGCACTTACTGTATAGAAACACACTAAAAATGCTTTCCAGATAACCATACCAGGCAGCCATTTTTATCAATCATCATCTCCATTCTGAAGATGAAGATAGTCCACGAGAAGTTTCTGTGGTTTCACCACCAGTAAGAGCAGGGCTGGAGTTTGAATTCCAGGCTGGGTGACTCTAGAGCCCACTTGCTCTGCATAACAATCCACTGCTTCCTAACAAAGTAAAACTGTGAAACCTCTAGTCTATTTGACCCAGCCATCCCTCTGTTGTGTATCTCTCCAAAAGAATTAAAAGAATCATATCACAGAGATATATGTGCAACTATGTTTATAGGGGCACAGTTTGTAATAGCTAAAACTTGGAAACAGCCCATTTACCAACCAGTTGGAAACTGGATAAAGAAGATGTGGTTTTTCTATAAAATGGAATATTACTCAGCCATAAAGAATGAGAAATTAGATTCATTCATAGGGAAATGGATACATATTGAGGTATACTCCTAAGTGAAATAAATAAGTCATACATGTGTAAATACCAAATAGTTTCTCTGGTGTGAAAAACTATAATAGTACATAAGATCCTAATGGTATAGCTGACAATATGAAATAGGAAGAAAAGGGCTAAAGGTGTAGGGAAAGTGGGAAGGGTAGCAGAAACCTAATAAGGGAAGATAAAAAAATATGAGAAAATGAAAAAATGGCAATGAAGTGTCTGTAAAGGGGCAGGAGAGGAGGGGTGAAGGGAGGGCAGGGACAAGGGGAAAAAATAAGAACCAAGAACCAAGACCTGTCACGTAAAGGTACAAGAGCCCAATAATGAATATAACTCTACTGTATGCCTAAAATGTACCAATAAACTCAACGAGGGAAAAAAAAACAAAGTAAAACTGTGAGCAATTTGAGGCAGTAAAGTGACCCTAGGCTTTAAGTGCACCTTACTTTAGATGCCTTCAAAATACTAAAATGTGAGAAAAGTGAAAAACATATTGTCTGGTTAAGTAGATCAATAGTTAATTAGCCAGTTTTCTATCCTCATCCCAAACACAATAGGGACTTTTTCTCTATGAGCCCAAAATGGGAGGATGGAAAACACAGAGGAACAGACTTTCATTCATCATACAGCTTTCTAAATGCTTGACGACTAGACTTCTTGAGTGATTTCTTGATGATTAAGAGCATTCGAGCTGATGCTACACATGGCTCTTCCCAGCATTGTGGAGGGGTTTTGTGCACCCAGTGGTGGCTAAACTCCATTTAGATTCCTCCCACCTCTAAAGCTCAAAAAGTAAATTGTTTGGGGCTTCTTAGAGTAGGAAGCTGTTGAACGCACGAGTCAGAATTGCAGCCTCTAAAATGGCTCTTTCCTGTCTGAATAACTTTCTCTCCTGCTCCCTGCTGTAGAGGGCTGTTTGGAATGTAAAAAATAAAGTATGTGGCAGACAGGTAGAAGGGGACTGACACCCCCCCACCCCACCCCCGTGACTGGACACTCCCTTCTATGCATTGACCACACACAATAGTGGATGTGTGCTGAGTGTTTACATCAACCCACCTCCAATTTCCTGCAAGAATCCTGAGATAGCTTTCTTGTCCTGAGGGAGTGAGGACACTGAGGCTGACAATGTGCCCCAAATCACATGACAGGCATGGGTGACTCCAAATTTATCCTCTGTCCTCCCTCCAGGAGGATTCACTCCCAGAGACCACGAGGCAATACCAGGCCATTCCCATCCACCATGGGCCCCAACACAGGATCTGTTCACAAACAACCTCTTCTGAGCTTTGGTAAGAGCAAGCATGGCTAGATTGAAAAGAAGGGCTCTTTGTGGTAAGAGAAAGCAGCATTTTACTCTGTTGATTGTCAGCTCCCACAAGATATGCACAATTAATGAACCCACTGAAAGCATTGTTTCTCAAATCATTTTTTTCCTGAATTCCATTGAAATTGTGATTGTTTTATAATAGCTTCTGATGTGACATAGATTGCTATTGGTAAACATCAAACATGCTTACTATTCTCACCAAATAGGATGGCTGTGGGTGTAACACCCAAACCAGGGTTAGATTTTCAGTTATAGCTTTGACTTAAGCACTGAGACCTTTGAATGTCAAGTGCAACCCTGCCCAGGTGAGCCAGGCTTGAAATCACAGTGTGGAAATGAAACTTAAAGATATTAACTGGACAGGTTTCTCTCTCTCCTCTCTCCCTCTCTCTCTCTCTCTCTCTCTCTCTCTCTCTCTCTCTCTCTCTTTCTTGGGTATTTTGTGTGGTGAGTGGGGGTGGGGGTTTTTTTTTTTTTTTTTTTTTTATAGTACAGGGAATTATTTGGGGTTGTTTTTTTGTTTGTTTGGCTTTGACTTGATTTGTTTTGTTTTTGCCAAAGGATTATTTGCTTTATAAATAATTTTGTTAAAATATTCTTCAAATTACAGCTCTGCAAAGCAGCGCCAGACTGGGAAGTAGGAAGACTAGTTCCTGATGCTAGCCTTGGGCAAATCACTGAAATGATGCGACCTCATTTTTGAAGGAAAAAAAGAGGTGAGGAGAGAGGGCAAGGAAAGGAGAAAAAGAAGATGGGAATGAGGACAGAAAAATAAGAAGAGGGAAGAGCAGTGAAAGAGGAAGATAAAGAGGAGGAGGATAGGCGAGAAGACGGGGATTTGCAATACTCTTCAGGCCATTCCAGATCCAGAACTCTGACTCTCTGCTAGGATGTACACTTGGTTTGTGCACATCTGATTAGCATAGGGTATTCAGTGCCATGTCTGCTGCTGTACACACAAGAGTGCAAATGGGCCATGTGGTACTACTACAATCCCCAGAACTCCCTCGCATGTAGACAAGAGCAGATGTGTGAATTGCAACCCAGAACTGTAGCACTGGACACAGCCATGTGCTGTGCCACACCAAGGTGAGGAAAAAATTCTGCTCTCCTGACATCATGCCTGGCGGTGGTGGGCTGGCTGTGGCCAGTGGAATGTGTGCTGGGATGACAGGCATAACATCTTTTAGAACCACCTATATCCAGCCTCTGCCTCAGTCCCACTGCCCCAGGAGCACCATGTTTTCACCCTGGCTTCAGAGCCACAGGCTGTAGGGAAGATGCCCAAGCAGGCCTGGGCTGGCCTTGGAAAGCTGGACAGCAGAGATAAGAAATGAACCTTAGTGCTGGGTGCCCCTGAAAGTCGGGGGCTGTTTGTTTCTGTGAGATTACTGCATTGTTCCAGGACCTGTCAATGATGGGGATGGGGCAAGCATAGGAAATCCATACGGTTTGATGTGGCAGGATTCAACACTTCCCACCCCAAAACTCAGAAATCCATAAGCAGCTCAGAGCCCCTCCCTCCCTGAGATGCCCTCTGCCTGCTCCAGGTGTCTTTCTTCCTAAATATGTATGCTCACCCAGCTTCCTCTTCGTTCCTGCTCCTGCCCCCAGGTGGGAGCCAAGACCATCTCTCTCTCCCCAGTGGCTCTGAGCTCAGTTCCAGATCTATGGAGAAACCCAGGAAGAAAGTTCAGTTTACACTTTGAACTCCCACACAGCACAAGGACCATGCCCAGAGACTAACCAGACATCAGCTTACCTTCCACCTGCATTGAGCCATGTCCTCAAAGTGTCCCCTGGACCAGGACTTTGCTCAAAGAAATGCAGTGCTGCCCAAACATAATATGTGCGTTGTGATCTACAAAGCCCAAACATTGTGAACTACGTAGCCCAACAATCTCCAATAATTCTCCACTTCCCTTCTCCTTCAGTTATACACATCTTTATAGCCTTCACCGGTCTTTTGGGCACTTTCTTTGTGGCCCCTTTTGTCTTCTCTCTGTTCTCCCCTTACCAGCTACCATCACCTTGGAATTCACTGTAATTGAGAGTACCATGAAGTCGTTTGCTCCTCTCTCAGTAGTCGGAAGAAAATCTGTCACTCCACTGTGCCCAGTGTGTATCTCTTTGACACCGAGGACCTTTGATGGGGACCCATATAGGCATCTTCCCTCTCCCTCTTGGAGAACTCCACAGTGGACGGTTTCCATTTCTTCCTTGGAAGTGTCTCCTTCCTGTCATGGTCTATCACTGCTTGGCACACCAAGTCTTGAACAGACTGGCCCCTCCACCAGCCTAGGAGCCTTGGGCCACCTGGTGTCCTCCCCCTGCCTGCATAGGATTCCTGTAAGTGTGCCAAACCCACTAAGAATGAACTGGGTCTCAGGTTCGCATGCTGGAGAAGGGAATAGCCAACCCAACACTAACCCTTGACAGGGAGCTGACTGGCTGTTGGGAAAGTGAATGGAGAGAGGAATGCACATTTCAGGTGGAAGCAGTGGCTGGAGAAAGACCTAGAATCAGGGAAAATAGCAGGTTAGGTAGAATACTGTGAAGACATTTTGAGAGAGGCCAGGCAGGAAAGGAGACTGTGGAAACGAGCAAGGTCTGAGCCACAGAAAGGCTTTAGGCAAGACACAGAGAAGCTCAAATGAGCAGCTTACAAGGACCATAGCCTTCCTCAAATGGCAAGACTGACAGAAAATCATGTGGTTTCTCTTTGCCCCACTCTTCACACAGTTTGTGGCCTGTTAGTCCTTAATTCATTAGCAGGTGTCTGACAGCTGATACTTACTGAGGGGTTACTCTACACCTAATACTCTGCTAGGTGCTCCCTAAACAGACCTCCTCTTACCTTCGGAGGGAGAGATACACTCTCCTGAGGGAGAGATACTTGGCTTATCCTCATTCTACAGGGGAGAAAGCTAATGCTTAGCTGCATTCTGTAATCCACCAGGGGTTGCTCCGTGAGAAAGTAGCAAAGCTGGAATCTGACCTGGGGGTCTGATTTAAGGCATCCATAGTCCTAACCTCTGGGACCTAAGGTTCCCTAAGCTCCCTGATAAAAATTGCCTGAGGGGCTTGTTAAACCTACAGATTACCAGGAGGGCTCCTCTGGGTCCCCTCAGGCTGCTGGTTGTTACTCGCCTTAGTTATTGCAAAAGCCCGAAGTGATTATCTTCAGGGAAGTTGGGAAATCATAAGGAAATATTGTAATGAATCTAATCCTTGTTGAACTGAACCTTCCAGAAGAGAAAGGATAGTGCAGGAAGGGGTTTGGGAGGTTTATCCTGGCAGAGGGCGAAGAGGAATTGTCCTTTCCTGTGAATCAAGCCTTCCTCCAAGACTGCCAATACTTAAGAGTCCAGGTAAATTTACAGAGAGGCAGACAAGAGCCTTCAGGCACCTTGAAACCATCATCACAAGCACCCAAAACTTCAAAACGGGAGGTGTTGGAGAACCTGTCTGGCAGAAAGGAGCCCCCAGGGACCTTACAGGGGGCAGAGGCCTTTGCCAACTGAGATAGTTCTGCAGAGAATTAAATCTAAAGTCCTTCCTACCACCATCCAGCTGTTTCTCACTATGCACCCTGACTCTCTCCTAGACAACCCCACACTTTCTCCTTTGTCTCTCATCCAAAGACATCAGGAAGACCTCAGAGGTGCCAGGGTTTGGCTGGGAATGGGCAGCCTTCCCTGCTTTGTTTTTCTTTTCTCTTCATGCCTGTCCAAGTCCCAGAGACTCCTTATTCTTGATTCTATCTGCATGTCCCACTTCATTCTTGACCTCTCACCTTGAGAACAGATGGGTGTTTCTTTGAGTTGGAATTGCAGCACTTGTAAGGACTTTGGCTCACACAAGCCCTTTGGATTCTCTCCTTCTTTGGTGAGCCTGGGTCCTGAGCCCTTCACACCATTGGTGCCCTGTCATCAACCTGCTGGGCCCTTAAAGAGTAACACCATTCTAGGAGAAGTCATTAACCCAAGGCTTCCTTCTAAGGCCAGCTATGTGGACAATTTGGTGGGAACATGAAGGTAACTGGCACAAACTTCACCTAAATCAAAGTGTGCATTTCAGTTGGCAAATGAATCAGCTGAGGACCTGCCAATGCATTCCTGTCTAGGGAAGAAGAGGGAAGGTGGTGGAGGTTCTACGTGTCTAAACTGGACACAGCTGCTAGTTGATGAGATGATTTAGATGCTACTACCCTCACTTTTGAGTAGACAGGAGGCACTGCAGTTTATCCTCAAGAAAACTCAGCCAGACATCATATCTTTTGGGGTATCATCAGCTAAGCATTACTACAAAATAATACCTGAAGTGGTAGATGTCAAAAGAATAAAGGCTTATTTTGCTTCACAGTTTTGGAGGATTCAGTCTGTGGTTAGTTGGGCCCTTGCTTTTGAACATGCAGCAAGATAGCACCTATGGGAAGAATACACGACAGAGGAAGCTGCTCCCCGTATGTTATTAGGGTGCAAAAGAAAGAAAGAAGGGCCTGGATTTCCATTATGCCCTCAGTGGGCATTCCCCTAGTAACTCAATTTCTTCTACCTCTTAAAGTTTCCACTACCTCCAAGCAGTGCTACCAGCTGGCCGTCAAGTCTTGGCAATCAAGTTGAGGAAACTTATCCAAACCAGAGTCCAGGAAGCCCATTCTGACTTCCCAAGCCTACCCTACCTAGGCTAGCTGCCTGTTCTGTTTCATATTTTCATAACCATCACACTGCAATCATCTACATAGCCCCCCTAAATGCAGAACTCTCTGAAGACAAGAACTGGATAATCCAGCTCTCCTTTTTAGCCCCTGGCACATTGCATAGAAAGCTTTCAATTGCCATGTGTTGCATGACTGAATGAACTGCAACGTGTCTGGGCAGATAAAATTGGGTGCATCAAATGCCTAGAGCAAGAGGCATTGAGCTTGTGCTGTGAAAAGTCAAATAGTAAATATTTTAGGCATTGTGAACCATATAGTCTTTGCCATAGCTGTTTAGCCCTACAGGAGTCACATGCAAGCTGTCCTTGACAATACATATGTGAGCGGGTGTGGCTGTGTTTCAATAATGGTATGTAAACAGGCCCTAGGTTGGATTTGACCCAAGGGCCATCATTGCCAAGCATCTGGTCTAAAGAACTGCCTTGTTAATTTGGACAAGCGATCAAGTTTGGTTGTCCTTCATGTTTCTTCTGGCAGTGTCAATGAGCTATTTCGTAGAATTTTATCAGGCCTGCAAGTATTATTTGGTAGATGTATTTAGTTCTTGCAAAGAGAAACAAAGCTTATCACTTTCAAAAAGCTTAATTCAGCCACAGATATTCTCACCTAAAAATGGTGATTTTGCATGCTTGCCCAATACTTAGACCTCAGCTTTTCCTTGCCTGGGTATGCTGATGCTGCTCCTAGCTTTCCTCTTGGTTCAGGAAGCAATGCTAGACTAAGGCTTCAGCTTGGAGAGAGAAAATCCCTATCCAGACTCTTTAGCCCCAGCC
This sequence comes from Fukomys damarensis, assembly GCF_012274545.1. NCBI lineage: Eukaryota > Metazoa > Chordata > Mammalia > Rodentia > Bathyergidae > Fukomys > Fukomys damarensis. The sequence goes on from NW_022900917.1 coordinate 77,493,628, forward strand.
CAGTCTACGCTCTCTACCCATCCGAAGGGAGCTCAGGTGAGTAGAATCAAGAGAACGCAGTTAGCAAACATGGAGGTTGGTACAGTGCCCTGGGATCCCCGAGAGGCTCTCTGCTTACCTTCCTTCCTCCCCTTCTTCCCAACTTTGACTAAAGGAAAACATTGCCTGCTGAGAGGATGTGCTGATTGGAACACAGTGATGGTGTCAAGCAAGGTCTCTTCTCTTCCCTGGGAGAGTGGGAAGAAATGTAATAAGCCTGAAGATTGCACCTTCTCACCCAACTGTTCCCACAAGATTGGCTTCTCACTTTGGAAGATTCCTCAGGCAGACAGTGCAGGACAAAGAAACACCTTTGCATTTCAGTACTGATGGCTTCTGTGTCCTCCCACATTCTCATCTCCCACTTGACACTGTGCACTTTTTTTTTTTTGGAGTCCTTTCACCTACTCCAGATCTGTGCCAGGGCAAATCTGTGACATTTCACCAGTTTTTTAGTCACTTTCCTCATCACTGGGACAAAATACTTGATACCTGCAAGTTAGAAAAGGAGTGGATTCTTTTGGCTTGCACGTCAGTCCATGGTAAATTGACTCCAAGGCAGGATGTCATGGAAGAGGGCCCAGTGGAAAAAAGTCTTTTCACCTCATGGCCTCAGGAAAGCAGAGGGTGAGAGGAGGCAGGGAATAAAATTAAACCCTTCCAGGCCATGCCTTCAGGGATCTGTGTCCTTCAACCAGATCCTCCCAACAGCAAGCTAGCTATACTGCTCACATAATCCAATAACCTCCCCCAAGCCCCTGCCTATGATTGTATGAGGCTTTGAGGGGCATCTAGATATAAACCATAACATTCTTTCCATTGCCCCAAAAGATTCATGAACATCTCTTTATGCAAAATGCATTTAGTCCATCCCTAAGAATTCCCGAACTCCTAATAGTTACAGCACTGCTGAAAGCACAAGTGCAAAACTTTCTCTGAGAATTATGCCAAATTCTTAGCTGAGAGTCCTGCCTGAAGTAAAAAAGGAAATTAAACCCTTTCAATATACAATAGCACAGAAAAAAAATATTCCAATTAAAAAAAAAGGACTGGGGATGCAAAGGAATTGAACAAAAGCAAGACCAAAAATCAGCAGAGCAGAAATTAAATCCAGTAGCTCCACATCCAGGAGCAAGTTGTGGTGATGAGATGTGAACTGCAAAGGGATTCACTGGCCCCACCCTAATGGTATTGCCAGTGGTTGTAGCCCTCATTGCTCCTCTCTTGGAATGGCTTAACTCAGTCTTTGTGACTTCCCTCAGATGTTCTATGTTCTTGGATTCTCCAACTTCCTAGGGTCTCAAATATACTTTTGGGTTTACTCTTATACCGTCATACACTGCTCTCTCAAGGATGTACTCCTGGCCTCCAAAGCCTTTGTGTGGAATCTGGGTAGAAGCCTTCCTGACCACACAACTTCTGCATTTTGCATGCCTGTGAAACCAGAATCATGAAGAAAATTGCAAGGTCTTTTTTTACCCAGTTTGAGCAGCAGCTAGACTCCCTTGTGTCATGTATATAACTTTCTCTGAATATCTGGATGGCTGAGTTATAAACCAAATCCTGGGGAACAAATTTCTTAGACAGCTATTCTGGAACAGGTTTCCCTAGGCTCTTCTCTTAAAGCAGTCTTTCCCTTTTGCATCTTTAATCCTGTGAAGGGTGGGCTTTTACTGATTCTTCACTCACCATTAAGCCAGTTTTCCTGTTTTTCCTGATCTGAAGTACTTGGATTCTTTGTAAAGATAATGTTTTGAGCAATCAAGGTCTTCTCTATTCCATCTTTGCAGGTGCTTCCTTTCTGACAAAATTAAAATCTTTTAAAAGTTTTTGTACTTTATGCTCCTGATAAACCTGAATTAAAGCTCCCAGTAGTATTCATGATACAGCCTGAGTATTGGGCTGTATTGAAATTCCCTTTGACAGATCAATTAGTTTGCCACCCTTACTCTCAGTCTCACACAAAGTTTCAGGACATGAAAAAAATGTAGGTACATTTTTCACCAGATGATAACACACTTGGCCTGGAATCCACCTGCCAATAGAGTCCTTATTCCCAATGGAAACCTCAAGTCTGGTCTTCACTATCTGCATTTCTATCAATGTTCTGTTCTTCTGATCTCCTACCAGAATCTCCCATTAAACTTGTTGCATCCTTACCTTATTCTAGCTAGCATCTCCAAACCTTTCCAAACTCCTGTGATGACTCAACTACAGAAACTTTTAAAACCCATAGTCAGGTAACATCACAATAATGACTCCACTTTCTGGTACCAAAATCTATCTTAGTCACTCTTTCATCACTAAGGCACAATACATGACACCCACAATTTAGAAGGGGAACAGTTTATTTTGGCTCATAATGTGAACAGGTTTCATTCCGTAGTTGGCCAGCTTCAAGGCAGAAGGGCATGAAGGCAGGAAGGGCCTGGGCAGAGGAAAGTTGCTCACATATCCAAGAAGTAAAACATCAGGGAGGACCTGAGAAAGAAGTTACAGTGGACCCTTGACTTATGAACTCAATTGGTTCCCAAGGGATGGTTGTAACCAAGTTAATACAGCTAGATTATTACCTGAGTAATACTATAAATAGCAAGAAGCAGATGAATCTTCCCTTAACCCAATTAACCCAAGTTGTCCGTATGTCAGCCAGTTGTAATGTGAGTGCCCACTGTATATCCTTCCAGACCATGTCCACAGTGACTTCCCTCTTCCAATCAGACCCCACCTTCTAACAGCAAGACAGCTGTAGTGACACCATCACCCAGTCACCTTCCAAACCCAGGAGCTTTTGGAGGCCATTTTAGATTTAATGTCCACAGTGAAATGAAAAGAGTCCTGGAGGGCCCTCTCTTGCTGCCACCACTATAAATGTATCCTCCAGTTCATGTCTTTCAGGGCACTTGTCAAACTCTCTAATTGTAGTTTTATGTGCAAGCTGTCTTCCTAGATGACTGTGCTTCTATGAGAGAATGACCATTTTCATTTTGTTTATTTCTGGGGTTTCAGCATGAAAGATGATTTTCAAAATATATCACAGCTGTCCTGGCATGGCAGGTCCCAGTGATGGGTTCCTTCATCACCATGGCCACAGGACTGTACCAGTGAAATCCAGCTCATGCTCAGCCTCACCCAAAACCATGCATAGTGCTTCATATATGCCAAATATTCCATCAACATTTTTCAATGAATAAAGACTGTAGAAAGTTTCTCATAAAACTAAAATTAGGCAATTTAAAAAAACTTTGTTCTGAAATTATGGACTTTCCCTTTTATAATGTCAACACATTCCTTCTTCTAAAAAATGATGGTGACAATCGTCAGGTTTTGCCTTTAACATCATATTTAGCAATTTTTTTAAAATGGCTAATCATTTTTGTCCCAAAATTATTTTGAATCATTGAAAGTTCATGAAGCCCAAGAAGTCTGTGCCCTATCATAACTCACTACAACTATTAAGATAATTCACATACCAGAAGTATGTGGTAGTGTAGTGGGTTTTGGAACCATTTAGAGGTATGTACCCTTCACCACTATCTAACTCTAGAATATTTCCACCCTCTAAAAAATGTGGTGTTTATTAGCATTCAGTCCAAATTTCTCCCCTTCCTTATCAACTTCCAAGAAACCACCAATCTGTCTTATATCTCTATAGATGTGCTTATTTGAAAATATTGGATAATTGGAATTGTAGACCCTATGATTTTTTTATGTCTGGAATTTTTCAATTAGGTAATTTTTTCAAGGTTCAATCATGCTAGTACCATGAGCTAGTACTTTTTAATCTTATGGCTGAATAATAGTTTATTTTATAGGTATACCAAAATTTGTTTATCTGTTTATCAACTGGGCTGTTTTTACTTTTTAGCTATTATGAATGAATCTCCTATGAACTTTCATGCACAAGTTTTCATTTGAAGACCTTTTTTAGATGCTTTTGAACATATATCTAGAAACAGAATTTCTTGGTGGTATTAAATATCCCATGTTTAATTATTTGAAGAACTACTCAACTGTCTTCCAAAGGAGATGCACCATTTACATCCTCCCCAGAAATTTATGAAGGTTCTGATCTCCCTATATCCTTATCAACATTTTTTTTTTTTTTTTTTTTTTGCGACAGAGTCTCTCCACATAGTTAAGGCTGATTGTGAACTCATTATGTAGCCCAGGTTTGCTTCAAACTCACAATCCTACTCATGCTTTTATGCATTTTAGCCATCTTATAATAGTATTAATTATTCTTTTGATGCACATTTCCCTACTTGCTAATTATGTTAAGTAGTGTTTCATATGCTTTTTGGTAATTTGTGTAACTGCTTTGGAGAGAAGCCAATTTAGATTATTTGCCATTTTTATTTGCTTTCCTGCTATTGAATCATGAGAGTTTTTATGTACTCTTGATTTTATTTTCTCCCTTTTTGTGTTGTCTTTTAATTTTCTTGACAGTATCTACTTGATATATGTAATTTTGATGAAGTCTAACTTATCTATTTTTTCTTATTTTACTTTGGGTGTCATATTTAAGAAAACATTGCCTAATCCAAATCACAAAGATTTATATTCATACTTTCCCCTGAAAGTTTTATAGTTTTACCTCTTACATTTTCATCTTTGATTCATTTTTGGTCTGTGATCTATTATGAGGTAATTTTTTAATATTCCTTTTTTATTAGTACATAACCATTACATTCCTTGTGGGGAGTTGGTATGTGTACATAACACATCTTAATTATTTTTATTACTTTCCTCTCCCTTCTCTCCTCCTTGGTTCCTTTCCCTTTTGCAAAAGAGCCATCTTCCTATTTCCCATTATATATCTTTTATTTTGCTGAACAAATTTTTATATGGTGTGAGACAGAGAGCAAATTTCTTTTTTTCTTTTTTGCATGTGAATAGCCATTTATCCCAGTATTTTTATTTTTTAAGACTCTTTTCCTCCTTGAATTGTATCAGCATTTTTACCAAAACTTGGCCATAAATGTACAGGCTTATTTTCATACTCTCAATTCTTTTCCCTTGATCTATATGTTTATACTAGTACTTCAGTGTATTACACAGTTATGGTTGTAGTAAATTTGTAGTAAGTTTTAAATCAGAAAGTGGAGTATTCAAGATTGTTTTGGCTCTTCTGGAAACCTTAAAGTTCCTCATACATTTTAGAATCACTTTATCAATTTCCATCTCACCAAGGGTTTGTCACCAATTATACTTATCTCTGAAGAGTGATGATGATTTAGCTCTTGACTTCTATCTGTGTGTCATGGAGCCCAAACAGTACTCTGAGTTTTTTCCAAGATCAGTGCCTTCTCTGGCAAGACTACAGGAAGTCAGGAGAAGCCTGAGTAGATGGAGTTCCCAGTAGAGATAATGTAGAGCTTCTCACCTTGAAGTCCACCTGTCACAAAACCTCTGGTCCTTAAGTTTCCAAGGTTTCTGTTCTATCTCCCTTTCCAAGGAGAAGTATTTGCATTGTTGGATAACTTTGCTACTGAGGCTTTCCAGAGCACACTGCAGTTCCCTATCATGGCCCTCTTGCACTATTGGCTAATCTTCTTTTCTTTTCATCTACCATAAGCCCCCTAAGAACAGAGTCCACATTAAGCATCCTCTTGACTGTTTGTTTCCCATTTTCCCCAAGCTCACTGGCCCACAAAGGTAGGGCAATGCTCCAGCCTTCCCCAAACCTCTAGCTTTTTCCTGAAAAGCTTATACTTAAACCTAATATCTTGTTGGAATGAAACTCGACCCTCTCGTTCCCTCCAAAAAACAGCATGAGTCTGTGTCCCTTAAGCTCCAGACCTTACTGATCCCCTCTACCCTCACATCTTCCTGCTCACCCTTTGCACTTAGCCACGATCACAATAATCAAGCCCACTTTCTGTCTCATCAGTCAGCAGCTAGCTGGACCAGTTCCAGTCCTCAGTGCTGCTCTATGATGGGGTCACAGGTGTTTGCCACTAGTGGGTAGCCTCAAGTAAAAGACAAGCAAGATGGGAAAAGAGTAGTGGAGGGAGTTTGAGGGAAAGTGGATGAGAACTGTCTGGCTTCACAGGGAGTAAGTGGCTGTGGAATCTAAACACCAGTAGACAGAACATGGGAAATGTCCTGTACCTCTGAGAAGATAAGATGCTCCTGGTGCATGCCTGTAGTTCTGGCACTCTGAAAGTCTGGAGCAAAAGGATCACCAGTGAAAGTCCATTCTGGACAACTTAGCAAGATCTTGTGCCATTTCTTTAAAAATATGGGGTGGGAAAAGCTGGGAATGTAGCATGGTGCAAAGATTCTGAGTTCGGCCCCCAGTACTTCCAAAAGCAAAATAACAAAATACACACACACACAAACACACACACACACACACAAACACACACACACACACACAGAGGCCCCATCTCTAAATTCTATTGCAGTAAGTATTGCAGGGAAAAAGTCCAAAGGCTGCCACAGAACAAGTAACAGATGCTGAAGGTAGTCCTGTGGATGCTCCCAGCCCCCTTTTCCTCCAGCATCTTCCACTGTGGAGGTTGGACAGACGGTTTTGCTGCCTCCTTTGTAGTGAAGAGCAACAGTGAGATGCAGTGTTGGCCAACAGGACACAAAGGGAAGGCTTCTGGACACTTCGGACCATGTTTGTGGTTTCCTAATGAAAGAGTTGCAACCATTTGGAACTGCTTCCACTCCCTTTTTATTGCCTTAAACATGGTGTGATTCCTAGAGATATGCGATCCACATTTGCAATATGAACTGACAAGTGTGACAACGGGAATGTCAAGTGTGACAAATGGAAGTGCTGAAATAGAACTGCAAAAGAGCCTGATGGTTTCTTTGAGGAACCAAGCCCACATCAGTAATCCTCAGCTCCAGAATCCATCCTAACAAGAAGCTTTGGAGATGGTGACATCTGTGATTTCCCTCCATTTTCCATGTAGTTACTGGGACATAGCAGGGAGCCAAGGAAGAAATGTTCAACTGATTCATAGCTCCTTCTACCTCACAAGGCACCCAGGACTCAGCTGAAACAAAAGCTCCCTGATTTTTCCCCTTATTGAGAGGTGAGAATCTGCACAAAGTAGCAAGGGAATATGGCCAAGCTGGAAATAAAGCCTTTTGCGTTAGCCATGACTGTTCTTCCCAAGCCATTGTGTCCTTCTCTGGGTTCTGGTTATCAGTGCTCACCCAGTGTACAGCTGCATCTCCCCCAATATCCCAGAATATTTCCCTTCATTCCAGAAAAATGAAAGATAGTGATGGGATCAAGGATAAAGAAATAATGTACAGAAATACGGCACTCAAAGATGTCTAAACGCTGCCAGGAGTGGAAAAGTAAATCAGTGCAACAAACTTTGGGCAGCCATTTGGCAACTTCTAGCAAAGTACATGTGTGAGGAATTGCCCGCATCTGCTCACAGGTATGCTCCTCAGGGAAATGCTCTTGTATGGACTAGAAGAAATACACAACGGAAGTTTATTGCTATTGATTTTGTAAAACCAAACTCTGGGAACTTCCAAATTGCCCTTCTGTAAGGGAATATATCCTTGACTTGGAGACTTGTGCTATAATGGAATGATTCCTAGAGATTAAAATAAGTGTGTTTATATGCAAATAAAAACATGAGTATGTTTCAACTCCTACTGCTGAGAGGAATAGCAAGCTAAGGAAGACACAAAGAGAGTGGATTGTTGGATCAGCCTGCTCAAGTGGCCCTAACAAAATACTATGTCAGACAACAGAAATTTATTTTTTTTCCAATTCTGAAGGCTGGCAGTCTGAGATTAGCATTCCAACACAAAGAGGCCCACTTCCTGCCTTGCAGATTGTTTCCTTCTTCCCTTGTGCTCTTTGGCCTTTCCTTGGTGATTCTATTGAGAAAAATAGAAAGAAGGAGTCTTGGTCTCTATTTGCAAGAAGATTAATCCCATCATGGGGGCTGCCACCTCATGAATTAATTATTCCCAGAGTTCTTATCTTCAAATACCATCACACCAAGAGTCAAGGTTGCAAAAATAAGTTTGGAGTGGGGGCATAAGTATTTAGTCTGTAACAACTGTCATTTCTGGCCCCTCACAAGGCAGATGGAACTGAGTGCGACTCAAGCACAGAGAAGATCAGCTTACTAACAGCCACCCAGCCAGTCAACTATATTAGAACACACTTTCTTTGGCCCGGCCCTGTGTTTTCTCTGCCATACCATGTTGGTCTTCAGCAGCTGCATACACACCTCTGTGTGCCACATATAATAATTAGCACACGTAAAAGAATTGGTATCACTATTGTGATTTTCTTCTATGGTGTTTCCCTGTACTCATCTCTACCCTAATACCACTTGCTAGGATTCAACTGGGACTGGTGTTTGGTGCTTATCTGTGAGTAGATCTAAGACTTATTCTGACTGGGCTCCTTGAAGTGCTTTAAGGAAACAAAACTGATTTAATCCTTATAATGTTATCAGCCCAATCTTACAGCTAAAGAAACCAAGGCAAAAAGAGTTAGGTAAACTTCTAAAGTCAACCAGCTAGCAAGTGGCAGAGCTAGGATTTGAATTCAGGAAGTATACTGGTCAGCTTTTCATTACTGGATGTAAAATTCAATTTACACAACTTAAAGAAGGAAGGGTTTGTTTTTTGCTCACAGTTTTACAGGGTTTAGTCCATGGTCAGCTGGCCCCAAAGCAGGAACATGATGGCAAAGGTATGTGGCATGCTTTGTTCGTGGGAGTGAGGAAGCAGAGTAGGGAAACAGAACAAGAGAAAAAGGGGCTTGGGGCCAGATATAGTAGCCAAAACTATGCCTCTAGATTCCCCAGATACACCCAGAAGTGTGCTTTACTCATCCCCTAGGCCAGTGGCTCCCAAGCCAATCAAGCTGACAATTAAGCTTAACTGTCTCTGTAGTATGGTGCTAGAGTCTGCATGCATTATGGTCCCAGGAATGTACACATAGAAAGATATATCTGTGAGACAGAAACTTCAGGGCCACAGAACCCTGAAGGGGAGAGATTTAAGGGAGGGATACCTGGAGTAAGGGACCTTTGAACTGAGTCAGGAGGAATCTAGCCAGGTGAGATGAGCAGTTGTTCTCCAGACCAAAGGGAACATAGGCAAAGACTGAGGTGCAAGAGAGTAAATGTGTGCTAAGTACACCCAGGTGTTTGATGAGGCAGGACCAGAAGGACTGAGGGAGGGAACAGGTGACAGTCAGGCAGAAAATACACCTCATGGTCAATCCATTCCAGAATTTCTGCCCTTCGTTACAAAAGGAAAGAACACAGCTTAGTGGTTGTTTGGACCCTGAGGCTGCTTGGGTTCAAATCTTCCCTCTGGGTCTTCTTAGCTGTATGAACGTGGAACTCACTTCCTTAGGTACAATGGGGACAATGACGAAGGAACTTCATAGGGTATTGGTGAGAATTAATTTGTTAATACATGCCAGGCTTTTAGAACAGATCTTGGGACATGGTAAATGCTCTTCTTTCTCCTCATCTGGTTCACTCATTTGCGTAGCATACTTGGGTGTTCCAGGACCATGTGATTGAAGGATGGAGCTGCGGGGGGTGAGTCCTGAAGCTCATGCTTTGAGCTATTCTACCACAAAGTGAACTCAAGGCTAGTGAGGGGAGAGATATACTTCCAACCTGTCACTTGGAGTAATGCAAAATGTCCCTGCATGTTCCTTTCTGATGACAGCAAGCAAGGCCACTGCTGAAAGACAAGGACTTCTATTAACCAGGAGCACAAAGGAGCTCAGAATATTAACATTTGACTTTGCAGAAGGAGAAACAAGGGCACTGAGTGGTTCTCAGAGTCAGGTATGGCCTCAGAGGACCCAGGTGGGACCATGGTCAGTAGACAGCTGTTCTCTAGGACCCTCAGCCTGCAAGTGACCCTAAAAGCCACAGGGAACCCCCAGTAGTAAAGTGCACAACATTAACATTATTGCGACTTTTGACATTTTGGAAAAGGGGATCCTAAGTTGCATCTCAAGATTGTTTCACATTAAGGAGCACTTACGACCACTAGTTTAGTTGAACCCCACTAGACCCTTGTGAGTTAACAGTAGCTGGTGTGATTTTTTCTTCTAGCTTATTGGTTTGTAAACTGGGGCCAGTTAAATGACCTACTTTACATCAAATCCTGAGTCAAAATAAAGATTTTTTGGTTTTCCAGTCAAAGATTTTTTTTTAATTACAAACATATCTCTCCTCTCCTCTGATTGTCCCTGAACTGTGGACAGGAGCCAGGTAAGTTTAAGTTCACCCTCCAGAGGAGAATCTGCCACCTGTGCTGCTGTTGCCAATACATCTGCCATGGAGGTGGCTCTGGGCTGAAGGAGTCCTCAGCCCACCTGGCTGCATCAGGGTAGTGGCTCCTAGGCTGCAGAATTTAATGCATCCATACATTTTCAAAAGATATTTTGAAAGCAACCATAAGATGAGCAGTGTTGTGTTTTGCAAAGTAAGAATGTGGGAAAAAAAATGAGAAAAACTCTACCGTATCATCTCAAACAGGCTATTTCAGCATATTTCCCCAATCACCCTAAAAGTATGAAGAACTGAAGGTGATGGAAAAGATACTCCTTGTAAGAAAGCAAAGGTGGGGTCTTTGAGCTGATGCACATCCCATGGAAGACTGTGGTTGCTGCTGTGTGTGATTTTTCCAGGTTGTGCACTAGAACTCCAGAGGCAGGAGTACCTTTTTCAAGGACTGTCCAGAGAGTGGACTTTTTTTTCTCCTTCCTTCAGAGACCAGGACAAAGTGTTCAGAGGAGATAAATTGGATGATTGGATTTCTCTTTAGTGAGTAAGTTTTATAATCTGCGTGGCTTCAAGGGAATAGAGACTCTACCTGGACTAGCAATTCTGTGATGTGCTTCAAGTATCACAAGGAATCCACCATGTCTTCTCAAGGGCCACTATTCTAAACAGAGTGCGAGCTCAGTTGCTTCTCATGCAGTGGCTTTTCACACTATCACTTGTTGAAGAAAGTGTTCTGCAGTGAAACATTGTTTTTAGCCAAAGTCCGTACTCCATTCAAAATTTTACTTACTGACCTTAGCTCTTCCAAGATCTCATCCAAGATATCACACTACCTCTAGTCCCCCTGTTTCTTTAGGCTCCTCCAGGTTGTGACAGTTTCTCACGTTTACCTGGCTTGTGATGACCATGACGGTTTTGAAGAATACTGCCCAGGCATATTGTAGAATTTCATTTCATTAGGATTTGTCTGATAGTTTCATAATTAGGTCTGGGCTATAGGTTTGGGGGAGGGAGACTACAGAAATAAAGCACCGATTTCATCATATACCAAGGTGCATGCTTGTCATTGTGGATGTTGACTTGGTCTCATTCCTGAGGTCCTGGTTGTCAGCCTTCTTCATGGTAAAGCTACACCCATCCCTACCCCACCCACCCTTCCTGTATTTTCTGCTTTGGAAGGAAGCAACTATACACAGCTCATACTTAGGAAGAAGGGTGTCTTGCCCCAGTTCCTCAAAGTCAGAGTATTTACATTCTTCTTTATTGAAGATATTCCTAGTTTCTATTTATTTAATCATCTATTTATAATAAGCATTTACCCATAAATATTTATACTTCAGATTATAACCCAATACTACTTTACTTTTTTGCTCAAACATTTCCAGCCCTTTCATCTGGCTCCTGTGCCCCTTTGATAGACTCTCATGATGGAGAATGTTTGGATAATACTTTCTTACATCCTTGCACTTTGAGGCTAAGTATATTCCCTGCTCAGTCTCAGAATCGGCTATTTCCCCCAGGAACTTTGATTCCTTTTATTGGAAAAAGGCTATTAGTAACCAAGAGCTAGAAGCTATGAAATGCTTGTTGTTACCAGGGTGTTATTGTTTGCAGTCACACTCTAATGTCAGAACAAGGAAATGTATGTGTGTGTACTAACCCTCGTATATACACAGAGCTATAAATACTTCTCAGATAACCATCTGTGGCTTTAAGGTACGCACGAGTTCACGCTGATGTCAGCAATTCCAGTTCTTCACCTGATTATTCTAGTCCCTGCCCTTGTCTGTCACCCACTGCCCGGTAGTGAGAAACCCGCTCCCACTGCACACCATCCCTTTGCCTAACTGTTCAATTCAAGTATTTATGAGGATGGTACCAGAGTTGTTAACCTGCATAGTCTCTTTTCCTTAGTCTTAGAGATTCCAGTCATTTCTAAAGCTATTTAGGTCAGCAACTTTTTCCCTATCTGCTTCAGGGAGGTCTCCTCATATATTCTCATATATTTGTAATACACTTAAAACTGTTTTTATCTCATTCTTTATCCCATCCCGTCACCTTCTAACTGAGTTTTATTTGTATCCATTAAGGTTTAATTTTGTGCTGCAAAGTTCTGTGAGCACTCTCTCTCTCCCTCTCCCCCTCCCTCCTCCCTTTTCCCCCTCTGTCTCCCTCCTTCCCTATGTGTATTTGCTGGTGACTGAACCCAAGACCTTGTGTATGTTAGGTTCTGCCATTGAGCTACATCCCCAATATTTTCCTCTTTTCTCTTTATTTTATTTCCTCTCCTCTCCTCTCTTCTTCCCTTCCCTTCCCTTCCCCTCTCTTCTTTCTTTCCTTCTTTGTTTCTTTCTTTTTTTGACAGACTTGCTAAATCTTCCCAGGCTGGTCTCCAACTTGTGATCCTCCTGCCTCAGGCTCGGATTCATGCCACCACACCCAACTCAATTCTCTGAGATTTCGTAAATGCTTCACATCATGTTTCCATCATTATAACATCACTCAACGTAGTTCCACCACCCCCCAAAATTCATACGCTCTACCCATGCAACCCTCACTTTTCCCTGCCTCCTGAAGCCTTGGCAAGCACTGATTATTTCGCATTCTGCACTAAATAAAATGGTAGAAACATATGGAAGTCTTCTCAGACTGCCTTCCCTGACATCGCGATGCACACTTAAGTGTCCTACACACCTTTTCATGCCTTGATGAATCTTTTGTTCCCCACAGTTCTAGGGCTTACACTCAGGGCCTTGCACACACTGCCACTGAGCTGTGTGCCTATCCATTTTGTTCCTTTCTCTTGCTAAATAAACTCACAGTTCTTTTCGTTCCTCTACCCTTTCTAATATCACAGGTACTTTCTGCTTTTGGTGATTATGAATAAAGCTACAGTGAGGTTTTATGCGTGCTGTGACATGTGCATACGTTTTTAGATAAGCCGAGTTTTCTTAGCTTGGGAGTAGCACTGCTAGGTCACGTGGTAAGACTGCACTTCCTATTGGAATACACCGTGAGAAGTAGTTGCCTCACTTTGTGGTCCCACCAGCAGTGAGTGAATGGGAGCCCCTGGGGCTCCATATCTTTGTCGGCAGCCCACATTGTCAGGTATTTTTGAATTTTAACCACTCTGCCAGGCATGTAATGACAACTTGCTGTTTGACTTTGTAATTCCCACTTTTTTTAGGTGCTTAACTGCACATCTGTGAGATTGCTTGTTCAGAGCTTTATCCACTTTTAGTTGTAGTAAAATATACATCACAGAAAAATCACCATTCCAACCATTCTTCAGGCCCCTTTCAGTGGCATTGACTACATTCACATTATGGTGTGACCAACATCTGTCTCCAATACTTTTTTAACCCTCCAGGACTGAAACTCCATTCATCTAACAATGACTGCCATTGCCCTGCTCCTCCCTGCCTTTGATAACCATGACTCCACCTTCTGTATGCATCTGCCTCCTCTGGGAAGTTCATATGAGCGAAACCATACATATTTGTCCTTTTGTCTCTGGCTTGTTTCATGCAGGTTAAAGATTTCGAGTTTATCCAGGCCATAGATATATCAGAATTCCCTTCCCTTTTTCTGGCTGAATAATATTCCAGAATAAATATGTGCCTTTATTTACCCACTTGGTGGTGAGGAACCTAAATTGTTTTCACATTTTGGCGCTGATAAATAATACAGTAATGTGTGTGGGTGAGGAGACCTCTGTGACTCTGCTTTCAGTTTTATGAATAGACCCTGCAATGGGATTGCTAGATCACATGGTGATTGATCCTCTACTTAATTTGGGGGGGGAACCACCATTCTGTTTGCAAGGAGACTTTCATTCTACATTCACATGGGCAGTGAACAACTTTGTTGACATCTCTATGTCTTTATCAACAGTTCAACATTTTCGATTTTTTTGTGATTGTTAGCATCCTAAGGGTATGAAGTGATATCTCATCATGCTTTGAATTTCCCTAGTGATTAGGAATGCTGGGAAGCTTTTTTTGTGATCTTGGACATTTGTATGCTTTCTCTGAAATGATGTCCATTCGTTGGATTGTTTGTGGTTGAGTTGCTGGCTAATTTTTAAACATGGAGTTGTTTGTCTACATTGTTGAGTTATCAGTGTTCCTTGCATGTTTTGAATTCAAGTTCTTTATTAGAGACGTGTTTTGCACTCCTCTCATTCTGTGGCTTGACTTTGCAGTCTCTTAGCAGTATCTTTGAGTGGAAGTGTGGAAAGTTCACAGAGTACAACATCAGTCTTTCCTTTAGTAGGTCGTTCTTTGGTGTTATATCAGAAAACTCGTGAACAGACTCAAAGAAATGTAGATTTTCTCCTATGCTTTTTTCTAGAAGCTAAATAGTTTTGTATTTACATATAGTGT
>NW_022900917.1:77508325-77524399 GCF_012274545.1 Fukomys damarensis
TTAATTTATTTCTGAGAGTATGAATGTTCATTTTTCCAGCACCATTGGTTGAAAAGACTTTTGAATTGTCTTTGCTCCTATTTCAAAGATCAATTTGACTATATTATATGGGTCTATTTCTGGACCCTATACTGATCTATTGATTGATCTATCTGCTCTTTTACAAATACAATTTAAAGACAGTAAGTAGCCTTATAAGTATATTCTGAAGTTAGATATCATTAATTCTCCAATGTTTTTACTTTCTCTTCATTGTTATGTTGACTATTTTTAGTTTCTCTTGCCTTTACAAATAAAGGTCAGAATTGTTTTGATAATATTTACAAATTGTCCTTTTAAGATTTTGATTAGATTTCATCAAATCTATAGATGAATTTAGGAAGAACTGACACATTTATGATATTGAGTTTTCCAAGCTGGGAACACAATATTTCTTAATTTATTTTGGTGTTTTTTATTTCTTTCATCATCACAGTTACATAGTTTTAAAATGCAAACTATGAATGTGATTCTATATGTTTTTGTTAGTTTTATATCTAAGTATTTCATTTTGGGGATGCTATTATAAACAATATTAATTTTAATTAGGAAAAATCTCTAAAGGTGTAGGGGAAGTGAGAGAGGGGTAGGAGAAAGCTAAGAAGGAAAAAATAAGAGAAAAGGAAAAAAATGGAAACAAAATCTCTGTAAATAGAGAAGGGGTGGAGAAGGTGAAGGGCGGGCAAGGGAATGGGGAAATAATAAGAACCAAGATACATCATGTAAAGGCACAAGATCCCAATGATGAATGTAACTGTACTGTGTACCTAAAATGTACCAATAAAGAAAAAAGGAAAAAAATTTAAATTTCAAAGTCCAAATAGTCACTATTATTATAATATGGATAAGTGATAATTTTTGTTTTTGTTTTTGGTACTAGGGATTGAACTTGGGTCCTTATGCTTGTGAGGCAGGTAGCTGAACGTTCACAGTGAGCTAAATCCCCAGCCCCAAAAATGATTAATTTGTTTTAGTAATCTGTTGACCTGAAACCTTCTATAATCAATTATTACTTACAGGAATTTTTTGGCTATTCTTTAAAATTTTCAACATAGGCAAATATATCATCTGTAAATAATGATTGGTTTGTATTTTCCTTCTCAATCTGAATACTTACTATTTTATTTATTTTATCTCTTCTTTTACTCTTTATTATTACTTTCTTTGTCATATGCACTAATATGGATTTCTGATGCGAACCTGAAAAGTAGTGAGTAGTAATGTTAGCTTCAAATATTATTCCATCCATGATAGCTGTAGTTGTTTTGTAGTTTTCCTGCATTAAGTTTCCTTTTATTCCTATATGGCTGAAAGTTTTATCATGAATAAGTACTGTCAAGATGTTTACTGCATTAGTTGATGTGATCATATTATTATATGATTATATTCTCTTTTAGCCTATTGATTATAATGATCATTTTTCATTGTAGAGCTTAAATAACTTATCCTTAAATACCTGAAGTAAATCTCATTTGGTTGTAGTGCATAATTCTGCTTATAAGTTTTGGTATTCTATTTTCTATTTTAGTTGTTATTAAGAATATTTGCATTGATGTGTATAAGAGATATTGGTTTGTACTTTGATTGTAATTTCTTAATTTTTTTGATATGAGGTAATGCTAAATTCATATATATATAAGTTTCTGAATAAAAATTCTACATGTATTTTCTGGAAAATATTATGGCGAATTGGTGGTATCATTTCTTCCTTAAACATTTATAGAATTCACCACTGACATTGTCTGAGTCCACTGGGGGTTTTTTTAAGCTTAATGTTTATTGATTCAAATTGTCTAATAGGTAGACATAGAACTATGCAGACTATCCCTCTTTGTGTGAATTTTGATAATTTATGTATTTTCAAGAAATTATCTATTTCACCTAAATCATCAAAGAAACTTACTCATAATATTTCTGTTTATCTTTTAATATCTATCTAATCAGTAGCAATGATCTAGCTTTCATTTGTACTGTTGATAATTTGTATCATGTCTCTCTTTTATCACTTGGTTAAACTGGAAAAATATTTTTAAAATTTTCTGGTGTTTTCTAAGAACTCGCTTTCTTTTATTTTTTTCCTCCTTTCAATTTCATTGATTTTTTTTAAAATTGTTTTTCTGCTTTAAGCTAAAATTGTTCTCCTTCATCTAGTTTTCTTTTGTGAAAACTTAGATTATTCATTTTAAATGTTATATCTTTTATTATATATATGTGTGTGTGTGTGTGTGTGTGTGTGTGTGCACGTGTGTGTGTGTGTAATGCTATAATTTCTCCCTTAATATTTCTTTACTGGACCAAAAATGTCTGACAATTTTTATTTTTAGTTTAATTAATTAAAAATATTTTTGAAGTTTTTCTTCAGATAAGAAGAGCTATCAAGTCAACTGCATTCTGGACCAGAGACACAGCCTGGAGACTGAGAGTGTGTGCCATGTTTGCAGAAGGCAAATTAATTTTGTCTGATAGCAGCAAAATATGGGGGAGTACCCAATAGGGGGAACCACTGAGGAGGTGGGAAGATGGGTTGTGAATACCCTTGTGTGTCATACTGACGAGTCTAGATTTTATTGGAAGTATTGAAGAATAGAACTTTCTACTTATTAATTTTGAATCCAGATAGTGTATTTCGATTAGAATGCTGTCATCATCTGTAAGTTTTGCTGCCTAGCATGCAATATTGTGGCTTTTGGAGATGGAACAACACTATCAATTCTCTGGTGTCCAGGATCTGTGGAGTGTTTGTGTCCATGATGGTGTAGAAGCCTGAATGAAAGAAAGACCTTAAAGAGGCATATTCCTTCCTCATCTCCACACTATAGTAGGCTACCTAGCTGTACCCAGCATACTTAGAACAATGTCTCACAGTGTGTCTGTCTCTCTCACTGAAGGCTTAGAGGAGAGTGCAGTGAATTCCCTACCCTTTTCTCCTCAGCACTTCCAATGACCAAGGAAGATTCTAATTGTTTTTGTATTAAAGCTCTTCCTGCTCAGAATACCTGGGTGGATTTCCATTTTCCTGAAACACACTGGGTTTCAGTATTTGTTGCAGGAATAGATTCAAGAAACAGGACATCTGATGTGAGTAGATTTGAAGGTAATAATGGCCTCATCTCCAGTGGAAAATCGAATGTTGGGAGTGTTTGCCTAATGTTGGCTGTTTGACAAGGAATTGCAAACACAAGATGTACTCAGGGGACCATTAGCTGCTTTACAAGCAAAATTGAAAGGCAATAGAATGAGTCCAGAAATGTGGGACTTTGGAGGATCAGAAAAGCTTATTCCAGACTCCAAATGGCAGAAAAGAAGACTGAGAAAATCTTTGATCTAAACAAGAAAACAGTCAGACCAAACACTGCAACAAAGATCAGATTAAGAATGCAGCCTCTCTACTTGACCTTGACAGTATTCATGTAACATGAAGCTGACAGACTGAGGAAGGAGAGAAATAAAGTAGGTTTGAGGAATATGGCCTAGAAAGATAGTCTGAAGCTGACAGACTGAGGAAGGAGAGAAATAAAGTAGGTTTGAGGAATATGGCCTAGAAAGATCTCTGAGTGTGATTATCGGTAACTGGAACTGACCAGAAGCAGGAAGAGCACAAGTTACTGAACTTTGGGGAGGATTTTTCCACCAAAGAAACCACAGGCTTGGGCTTTTTAAAAAAATCCTCGAAAATTTGAAACTTAGGATAACTCTAGTCCTTCAACCTTCCAATAGCAAAGAGCATGCTCCAAAGACTATTGCCTCCAAGGAAATCTTTTCTCCCAAACTTATTTTAGAGATGGTCCTGGAAGATAACGAAAAAGGAATCCTCCTTCCCACTGTGAGGGTAAAGGGGAAGCCACTTAGGAGAAAGGAAATCTTCACTCTACCTAAAAGTAGAACAAAGCCCTGCTCTGTCAGGGAAGGCAGCTTCACAACGTCTTCACGGCAGGATTCCCACACTGCTTGGTCCTGGAACTGTTCCGTGTCTTCTTTTTTCTTGTGTGAATGGAAGATTATACTGTCAAGTTTCTTTCCTTGCTCCATTATTGTATATCAGAAGGAAAGCATACTTGGTAATTTTTTTTTAAGTCCCTGGATCTCTGAGATATCTGATGTGATCGTCATACCCCTTTTTCTCTTTCTGAAGAGGGTGGTACCCATTGTTCTACATCCCACGAGCAGCAAAGCTCTCTTCTGACCCACACTGACTTGATTTGTTAGGATATCGAAGCTATGGAGTTATTTTTTTATAACAACCATTATTAATCACCCTGACTAACTTGCTGAGTGACTATCTCATGCCACACATAGACTCAGAAAAACAGGGCCTGATGCAGGTCTCTTGACCCTCATCCAGTAAGTTTTCTACTCTTGAAACCTGTCTTGTGCTGAACTGAAAATGACAGGTCAGTCCCCCAAGACACACTTTGATTCTCTACAATAATGGCCCATTCCTGTTGTTTTCCAGCCACCCAGTCTTGCCTAGGTTAACATGCACGTTGGAGGCATCGTCTGCTGACTGAGTTTTTCCCCTTCTACTGTGTTGAAGGATTTTATGAAGGACTGTAACTACACAATCACCACCCCCTTTACGAGCTCAGACAACGGCCCTCCTTTTATTACATTTCCTGTCCTCACTTGCCAAGGCACTTTTACGACTGTGGGAACGATTGCTTCACTCTCGAGAACTTGGGACTACCCCTCGGTGCTTCATATAACTTGTCACAATATTTTTAACAGCAATTCTTCTCATGTGTTGCTGTGAGAGCCTCTCGCCTGCATCTCCCCTGACGACACTGTGCAGGGCTGGCGAGCTCTGGCAGCAGGAATCATCTTCTCACAGCAGCAGGAGCTATTTCCCAGGGCCGTGCCCACAGCCTGCTTCTTCACTCTTTGAACCACCTCCCGCGCTCTCCTCATGAATGCGGAGGTTTGAGGATGGAACTTGAAGGTCTGGGGCTTTCTTCACAGGGGTAGAAAAAAGAAAGAAATCATCTTGATAGAGGCTCTGAGTTTCAGAGCAGAAAGTGCAAATCGATGTCCTTACACAAAGCAACAGTGACATTGATAGGAAGCATTTGTTTTACAAAGAACGCAAACATAATCCGTTTCTACCAGATGCAATGTATTGGGGAGGTGACATTATAATTTGGTGCATGTTTTTGGAGATTCAGGTCTTACTGGCTACTTTGGGATATGTCTGCCACCCCCAATATCATGCCCATTTTATTTAAATTCCTTTGACTTTCTTTTGTTCTTGTATAATATCTGCAGCTTATCTCTCTTGCAATATTAATCTGTACTGGGAACAATACAGCCATTCATCTCTGAATCCCAGATACCCTAACCAGTGCCCTGCACATAGCAAACAATCAATATTCATTAATCCAGCATTGATTGAGCACTTACCTTATGCCAGGGCCTATACTAGGTATGGATGATACAAGTATGAATAAGACACACTGAACACCTGATCTCAGAGGAGTTAGATTTGAGGGAAAGATAGGCAGGCAACATTTTAAAAAACAGAAAGGAGAATTACCAGGGGTGGCAACTGCCATGGACACAGTGAGATGCTCACTGTCAAAGGAGAAATAGGTAAAAATAGGTAGATGGTCAGGGTGCCTCTTTGAAAAACCACAGAAACAGAAAGAGGAAGCAGGAGAGATCCGGTGGAGAGAAATCCAGGCAGAGGGGGCAGGAAATAGCTTGAAGTGTCAAAGGGACAGCAGGGACTGCAGTGCCAAATCAGAATGAGCAGTTGGAAGCACAGAAGACGTGGCTGGATAGGCCAAGGGGAGCAAGCCGGGCTGAGAGCTGGGAACGTATTCTGAGGACAGTAGCAGCCACTGGAGGGTGGAAACAGAGCCACATGATTTGGTGCTTATTCTTAGACCCGTCCCTCTGAACTGCCTGGCGGGGAAAGGCTGGCAGCGTTAAGTGGGCACAGGAAGATCGGCTGCTTGGGGATCAACCTTGGGGCTGGGATGTGCTTCTAAATTGAGCTGACCAGAGAGCACTTCCCCACTGAGAAGGAGGTAAATTTGGGCCCAGAACTCGACTTGGCATTTGTGAAGCCATGCTAAGGACCCTTAAATTTATAAAATGCCTATGGATCACCCTATAGGTTAGGCATTAGGAAACAGGTACTACTATTTCTACTGCAGTACTTGAGAAACACCACAGTGGAAATAGATTTAGCCAGCGTCTCTGAAGGAATAACAGGAGGTAGGAAGGGCAACTGTAATGTTTATGCCATTTTGATTACATTCCTTCTCATGGCTTTCAGTAAGAGGGACACTCCCAGGCTTTTATCTCCTCCTTCAAAGTCCTGTAAACTACAAATAATCATGCCTGACATTTCCTGAGCATCTGCTATATCCGGGACACCACACCCAGGGAGTGAGGCCCATCATCTCATTTAACTCTCGACGACTCTGGGCCATAGATGACCAAGGTGAGGCTCAGCAAGTTCCTTCACTCGCCCAAGATCACTGACAAGTGACCTTGCATACTGAAAATCATACAGAATGCCTGCGATAATTATCGGGTAGTATAAACCTGGTTTCAAAACCAGCTCTGTCAGGACTCTTCACCATGGCAGTTTTCTGTCCTCTGTTACAAAAAATAAAATGCACCTTGTTCTTTCCTATGGTACAGTGCTCTTGTAGAAGTCACACCCACTCCTGTAGGAATTGGACTGTGGCCCAGCGCAGGCTTAGGAACCAAATGCCCTGTGGACAGAAGGAGGCAGCAGCACAGTGACTTCGGTTGGTCCTGCTGCCTCACTTTCCAGAAGCAAAGCAGCCACACAGTCCAGGGTTCACCTGCGAGGGTCAACCTTCAATGAGCACATCAAAGAGCCCGCAGATCTTTGCAGCCTGAGATAGGAGACCCACCCCTGAATGATACTGAAAACAGTGCCAATAAAAGTGATGAACCACTTTTGCAAGTGACCCAAGACTAAAACTTTTTTCTTTTTTTGCCTAGTACGGCATTCCCTTCATCTGTCTTACGTTGTAATCAGATACAACCTTGATAGAATGAAAGCAGAGGTCACACTGAACAAACTGGCACTTTACGTGCTTGGAAAAAGGCTCCTTTGTAACGGGGAAATTATAGCATTTCTATAGAGGGATTTTTTCTTAAAAGGACAGGCTGCTTTGTTCAAATGGTGCTGATTTCAGCGCTCTGAGGAGATGGCCCTTTCAGACTGTCGACCTGCTGAAATTTGTGGGGTTCCTCTTGTTTGTAAAAACCTGCATATATTATAGGGAGTGTGTTAAAATAGAAATCGTAAACCATTTCCAGGCACAATCTTTTGATTGTCCAAAAATGTCAGACAAAATAGAAAATGATCCCTGGTTTACATTTCGTTTAGTGTTAGTTCACATGGGCACTATGTGAAATAGGTCCTACTGGTCCCTGCAGGTCTCCACTCCTACTGTCTGTCCCTAAAAATGACAGTCCTTCTGGGAAGAAAACTGACTCTTAAGCAGGAGCATTTCATATCACTTGTGTTAAGGAAAACAACAGCAAAGCCAGACTCTTTTAAGTTTAGGCAATTTACAGGAAGAAAGAAAATATAACTTCAGCCTGTGGTGCTTTGCAAGGAGCTGGAGCCAGGCCACAATTTGTGAATTCATTTTGCAAAGCAGGGTATGAAAGTGTAAGATGTGTTTGAGTGAACAAACAAGGTTTTGTGTCACTTGAAATGCCAGGCATGTCATGTCTCAACATGTAATGTTACCAAAAATTAAGCAAAGTGTTTCATTTTCCCTGGTGTCAATTTTAACACTTAGCAATATTTTTGGCATTGTAATTACTGTTTTCATTCCATTAGGCCTTCTGTGAGTAGGAATGTTTTATCTACAATTCTAATAATCAGTTATACTTTGAGCAGATGTATAACTTCATTAAACCTGATTGTTTATAGCTACTAATGAAAGTTTTACCAAACTTATTAAACCTCATAATTTGGGTTGCAAATGTGTTTGTTTCTTACTCCCTTAGTATGTTGTGAATGAAATCAGTATTGTCACTTCTCACAAAAGAGCTATATTTGTAGCTGGGTAAAGAGAGGCTTCAAATCTCTCCCATGAATTAAAAAGAAGGAATTCCACTATGATATTCTTTAATTTCATTCACAACATAGAATGGTTAGTAATAAGCTAGGAGAGAAGGGGGCTGCATTACCTCAAGCATCGTGAGGCTCTCCAGAAATAATGTAAACATTTGATTAATAGAAGAATTATGAAACCTTGTGTTCATGAGACCATGGTAAGGAGAAAAGAAGAGTTTGATGCTAGTCATACTTGGAAAGAGGTGGCTACAGCCAAGAGGAAGAGCACTTCACATTGTATTCGTGTTGAGATCCAGCCTGAGTTAGCAAACCAGTAAACTTCCCTTATATGAAGCACTGAGATTCTAGGCTTTACACTTTTTTTTTTTTTTTTTTTTTTTTCAGTACCGGGGATCAGACACTGGCAGGCTGCATCCCTCAATGTTGTCATGAGAATCTAATGAGATAAGTGTGAAGACCATCCAGGGCCCTGCCTAACATCTTCCACGTGCTCTTTCTATGCCAGCCCCTCCCTCACCCAGCCTGTACCAAGCCTAGGGGGAGATTCATGAGGACGGATGAGGGTGAGGGGCTGAGCAATGGGTACGATGTTCCTGCCTCACCTGTCTGAATGTCCTGATTGCTGGGACAGTGTTTGAAAGCCTGCCTGGATGTATGCAAATTAAGAGTCTCCTGGCTGGGTAGACCATGGATAATAGAGCTCTAGGGCTAACAAAGGCAGCACTTGTCCAAAAGGCTGGAGAGCATTTGGATGTATCAAAGAGACCTTTTGCTCTGCCTATCAGGCCTTCTGTGGCTGAGATAATAAACACTTAGACACTCCTGTCCTGACCCAGGGCTGTTAATCAGAGATGGCATTTGGTAGAGAGGGAGCAGCTGGTCATAGACAACCTGAGAGGTCTTACGAAGCCACTACTCAGCCTCAGGAAATGACTATGTGTCAGAGGGAAAGCAAATTCTTGATGGAAGGCACTCAGCCCCTTCCATATATGATGGGCAGAGAGCAGGGTTCAAGTCTCTTTCCTGCCTCCAACCACCTGAGTGCTTTGGGAGAATTCTGTTTCTTGCAGGACTTTCCTTCCTTCCTTGAACATCAGCAGATCTGAACAGTGGACATTTAATACATTTCATACAATAGTAGAATGTGTTTTCTCCCTGTTTTCTTTTTCTTTCCTTGTTTTTTGGTTTGTTTTGTGTATGGTACTGAGCTACATCTCCAGTCCTTTTTAAATTTAGGAGACAGGTCTTTCTAAGTCATTAAGCTACCCAGGCTGGGCTCAAACATGCAATTGTCCCACCTCATCCTCCCTGGGAGTTGGAAATGAAAGTGTGTGTTATCACACCTAGCAGAATCCACTTTTTGTACAAACTCCTATGCAGAAATCCAACACAAGATGCCTAAAAGCAGAAATGTTCAAGCTGCAGTAGGACCCAACATTCCCAACAGCCTGAGGGTCCTAAGATGCTGCCTTGCCCAAATCTTCAATACATTCAGAGGCTTCCATCTATGGAGGGGGCTGGTCAGTAAGGTTTTTAAAAGTGGACAAGGGACAGACAGAGGCCTGAAGCTGGAGGAAGAGTCTATCAGGAGTGGAGATCTCATGGCTGGAATAAAATGGCAGGGATTTGGGGATAACTCCCACCATGACATCCACATATGATTAGCCAGACCTCAGACTACACTAGGACACACACCTGTTTTGACCATAGCATAGTGGAGATATTAGGAAAAGAAGTTCTGTAGAAATCTCTTCTGGAAAAGTCAAAAGCTTCCCTGAGTAAATAGAAGCTGAAAAAACAAGTGAAGAGTGAAGATCAGTAAAAGAGCAGAGGGATAGTTCTGATGGAGAGTTTAGATTTAGAATTACTGAGGAGTTTTCCCAAAAGAGACAAAATTTCCCCCAAAATAGGCCATTTTAGACTGTTTTGGATTGAAAGAGACGAAGTTTATATCCTCCCCACCACTGAATATCCATTACCTACTCCAGCAACTGTAATGAAGAGGGTTCTAGGGCAAGATGAGATCACCTACAGAAAAAAAGGTAAACAATCATTTTTGTACATCGGAGATGCCATGTTCAAGTTTCAGTTCCATTGCACAAACAAAATCAGGAACAAGATGGAGAGAGAGAGAGAGAGAGAGGGAGGGAGGGAGAGATTAATAGGAAATAGACATACACATTAGCAAGTACGATCAGGATAGGTGTTACCAAGATAGTGACATTTAAGTTGTGTCCCAAAGGGTGAGGAGTAGACAGAGATACAGAGAACCTAATAAAGAAAAGATTCCAGGCAAAAAACAATGACAGACAAAGTGGTTCGGGGTAGTAAAGAGTTTAGTATGAGTGGTAGAAGGTGGAAGGAAAAAAATAACGTTACATGAGAGAAGAGAAGTAAACAAGAAGTGATCATGTAAGTTCCTGTAAGCCAAAATAGAGAGTCATTTGAGGGGCAAGTCTCTGAAGGATTTTAGTGTGACAATGATAGGGGCCAATAAATATTGTTAAAATGGGACAGGAGTGGAACAGGATGTCACTCAGTGAGAAATGGCCACACCCCATGCATGAGGTGATGCTGTTACTGGCCGGGGAGCAGGAAAGAAAGGAAAAGACATGGATGGGTTTGCAAATGCTCTGGAGAAAGATTCACCCAAGCCTGTTGATTGCTGGTGGTTTGGATGTGGGGCTGAAGGAGAGTAAGGAACGAGGAGCGACCCACAGATTTCTGGTTTGAACTGTCAGGGTCATTTGCTGTGATGAAGATCTGGCTGTAGAGATTTTTACATGTGCCTGGAAACTGTTACTACTTCCCCCTCATCAAGAGATGAATTCTCTCCTTGACTCCTGTCACTGAACTGACTGATAAACTGTATTAGAAGTGATTATGGTATCCAAGGCCCTGCATAGCAGACCAGGAAGCTTCCCCCTTTTCCACAGTAGCATGTACTCCTGGGTTCCTGAATTGCCACTTGTTACAGCTACAAAACAAATTACACAAGATGTGAGTGGAGTTGAGAAACCATATGTGAGGCTTGTGAATTCTGAAGGTTAGAAATTTGCATAGAGCATAATGAGGAACACTCATCTCTGCTTGGCCATCCATGTGGCTCAGAGGCTGGGAGCTGGGCAGATCCAAAATCTCTTTCCTTGTCATGGCTGAGCCTGGTCTGGGAAGAGTCAAACATCTGGGGCTGATGCAGCTGGAACCTTACGGGCACCACTAACTGGATGTATTACCTCTGTGTGTTTCATGATGGCTTCAGAGTCACCACATGTGTGTGTGTCGATCCAGTACTCCACACTGTGGTCAAGTGGGTAAAAGAGGCTGACATTTTATCGCTTTTTAAAACCTAGCACTGGACATCGCACAGGAACCCTATATTCATTAGCAGTAAGGCACCAAGTCCTGTTCATACGCAAAGGGAGAGTCCATTTGTATTACTATAACAAAATACCTTAGACTAGGTAATTTACAGATGACAGATATTTAGCTTGCACAGTTCTGGAAGCTGGAAGTCCCAGATCAAGTGAGTCAGTCTCTGGTGAGGGCTTGCTCTCTGCCTCCAAGATGGGACCTCCTACTGTGTGCTCATGTGGCAGAAGACCAGAGGGGTATGGGGGAGTGCTAGAGAGTTCCACACAGCCCTTTTAAGGGGGGGCTAATCCCACCCAGGAGGACTGAGCCTTCATGGCCTAATCACTTCCTAAATGCTCCACCTCTTGAAACTATTGCCTTGAGGATTAAGTTTAAACCTCTGTGGAGCCTAGTTGGAAGGTCACAGCTATGGACAGGGAGGAAGTTTACCACCCTAATGTGCCATGCTGGAGGGGCCAGGCATCTGTTCTCCAGTCCACTCGATGGCCCAGGGGAGCCTGCTTCTAGCTTTTCCCACGAAAGTACTTAACACGTGCATCGTCCCTGCTCTGTCCATCTGGGCCTTTCCGAAACAGTCTATCCCATTGATTACCACTTACTCCCCCGCATCAATCCACGCTGGAGAGAAGAATCACTCAGATGAGTTCCGCTCAAATTCCTGGGCCACACAATTATAAGATACAATAAAATTATGATTTTATTTAGCCACCAAATCTTTAGAAAGTGTGTTACACAGGTAACTACAGAATTGGGGAAATATCTATTTGTAGAGGCAGGGGATGGCTGTGGTGAGAGAACCAAGAGTTCATGCGAGAATTTGAAATTAATGTTATTGGCGCAGGCAGTTAAAGAAGTGAGGCCGGAGCTGGCTACAGGGAGAGGCTGATCAGGAGCCAGACGAGCTACTGGACCTGGGTGCTGGGGAAACTCCCACCCATACCCTTCGCAGAGGTGCTTGCACCCCCTGCACCCATCTATCCACTCCCTCTCTGCTTCTTTCATGGGGGCCCAGTTGAGGTGTGTAACTTCTTTAGAGAGTGGAAAGGGCTGATACACACGAGAGCCAGTACAGCTGTGCAAAAGCATCCCCAGAGCCTCCTTCCTCCCACCTCCCTCTGTGACTCAAGAAACAACAAAACGGAAGCCTGACCCAGAGGTGGAAGCCCTCAGGCCTACTGTGGTATTAATGAACAAGAGAAGAGATGTCTACATTATACCTGTCCAAATAGTACTTTGAAAATAATAATTTCCTAAAATAAAATGCAAATTCTAAACAAAATTTAAAGGATCCAGGTCCCTGTTGAATTTCTCATCTTCTATAAACTACAAGGAAGCCCATTAGTTCTTTTTTAAAACTCAAAACATCTCAGGGGAAAAACATCTCCTTTCCTTTTTCTTCTATTCTTGAACCATATCTACATCCTTCCCCATCAGGACTTTTCTTATTTTTTTTTTCAGTTGCAATTTACAAAGGTGAAAAGATACCCCACCCCACTCTCCACCAGAGACTTTGTTTAGCGACAAGAAGGAACAAGGGCCCTGCTGTGTCCTCCTTCCGTCCCTGTCTCCTTTCTTGTCGTACAGCCTACACAAAGAAGAGAAGGAAAATCACACGTGGTGAAGGAGTTCGAATGCAAAGCAGAAAACAGACACACTGAAACCAAAGCTCAGGTCGATGGCCTTCTTTCCAAACTGGGCTTTCAATGAACAGTAAAAATCGAAAGAGCTGCTTTATTGAAATTTGCTCTGCCTCTGGGTTGCTGCAAATTCATATCAAACCCCTATCCAGGTTCCTTATCATTCTGCAAATGAATTTCTCTTGCAGAAAAACAAGACAATAAGGCCATAATTGTTATTTTTGTGAGGTAAGTAAAACATGAGCAGTGCATTACTAGTATTTGGGGTGGGATGAAGATTTCGCTGGGGGGCTGTGAGGGTGAAAGGACCTGCTAATTGCAACCTCGATTAGTCCTCTCAGTTCCAAACATACCCTCCTTCCTGGCAAAACATCACAGAAATCTCAAGGTCCCTTTGAAGCCTTTGGAGAGGCCTAAAAACAACCGTCTGGAGCCCAACTCTGATGCTCATCAGGGTTTGTCCTGGCCCCATGGTCAGAGAGCCACGCTGAGCTTTTCTTCTGCAAGTGACAAAGGTAGTGGTGTCCCCACCAGCTGGGGACAGTACCACAGGGCAGGCCAACCCGAAGCCACAGGAGTCTCTGAGTGGAGGTGGGCGAGACAGATCTGAGGTTCAGAGAGGGTTGCTCACAAACGAGAGCAGCTCTGGCATGGTGTCTGTCACCCAACAGCACTGCCTGCCAGGAGCCGCTTGAAGTGAGACGAAAATATCTCCCAGCATCCTGGAAGAGAGGAAGACAAGGTACAAAGATGGAAGAGACAAAGCACAAAGTTGAGAGCTGCTCCTGCTGGCTTGCCAAAAGGTAAGGTAGAGAGGTTTAGGAAAAGAGATGGCCCTGAGCTTTAGAGGCCCATCAGGGAGGACGACCTTCCTACACCCACAGTCACTGAGGCTGGGGAGTGAGGGTAGAAGGGCCTGGAAGTCTTCTTGTGCAAACCTCTTCCCACCCAGCCATGGAGTTTCACTCTGCCACCCACCCTGGTGCATCTCACTTGGCTCTGAGAGCCACTGGAGGCCTGTGTGTGGGTTGAATTGTGTTTCTGAGGAAAGTATCGCTGTCCAGTGTTCAGAGGCTGGGGTCCAGCTTCTCTACCCCTGGCTCCACTGTGGAAAGAGAGTTCCTCCCTGTCCCTGAGCCCCAGCTCCCACCTATAAGATGGGAGAGGAGCTAGAGACCCTTAACTGCGCTCAGCCCTCTCCCCTCAATGAGTCTGTCTTACTGGTGCTGCTACCAGCAACTGGATATTGGGCGGTGGGGTCCACCCACCTTATGGCTCTTCTCACCACTGCAGGCTTGATGTACAGGAAGACTAAAACCAAGAGCAAATGAAAGCATATTATAGAGAAAAAAAGGAAACAAATTCTTGAAACAAAGCAAGGAGTTCTGGAGAGGGAGAGAGAGAGAGAGAGAGAGAGAGAAAGAAGGCCAGATTTATAATAGTATGCCACTGATGCTGTAACACAGTACCACAGAATTCACAGCCTAAAACAACAAAAATTTATTATCTTACACCTTGGAAGGATCAGCAACCTGAAATGGGTCTCACTGGGCAAAGTCAGGGCTGTGTTCCTTCTAGAGACTCCAGGGGAGTTGCCATTGCCTTTCCGTCTAGCTCTAGAGAGGGCTCCTGCATTCCTTGGCTTGTGGTTGCTTCCCTACACCTACAGTGCATCATCTTTCAGTCTCTCTCTGACTCTTCTTGGAAAGAGGGAGCTTCTCTTCGACCTGTAGAGGGTTCTTAGGATTACAGTGGGTTCACCCAGATAACCCGGGATAATTTCTTGAAGGGTAGCTGAACATTAATTTTAATCCTATCTGAAATCATAATTCCTCCACGTGCTATAAGGTAATGTATCCACAGAGATTCCAGAGATTAGGATGTGGGCACCCTGGTGAGCCAGGGGAAAGGTCAGGACATGGTCCAGCCTGCAGTCTCATGTGTGGCCACTGACTCCACAGGGTGGCAGAAAGGCTGCTGCACTCTCCTACAGTCCTAGACCTTAACTGCAGCATCAGTTCTTTCTGTTTCACTAACAGACTGACCTTGGATTTGAACCCCAGCTCTTTCCTGAGTCTGCAGTCCATTCGACTCTGCTATTAGATTTTGGCTTTACAGAGTCTCCACAAATGTGTGAACCAATACTCTATAAATCATCTGTTTCTCTGGAGAACACTCTCTAATACAAACCTCAAATAATTTATGATAATTACTTGTCTAATATCTGTGTCCTCTTTTTGATTGCAATCTTTTTCTTTTTCTCCCCCCGCCCCCACTCCTTTCTGGGGATTGAACTCAGGGCCTTAGCACTGAGCTATACTCCTAGGTCTCCCTGCTAAAATTTTTATTTTGAGAAAAGCTCTCTTAAAGTCTCAGTTTCCTAGGCTAGGCTTGAAATTGTGATCCTCCCCCCTCTTTCATGAGGCAGAAAATGCAGCATATTTTGCAGCATCAGCTTTTGCGATGGTTTAAAACCCCTCTGTCCCAAGCCACTGGGAGTTACAGTACTTCATTTGAGCAGTGATACAGGTTGGATTCAAGTGGGCCCAACATGTTTCCACCTTCAAAGAGCCAGACAAGAGTGAGATGTATACTAGTTTTACAGGGAAAAGTCAATAACTGAGCATAATCCAACCCACTTCATCTAGACCAATGCCTGACATGAATATTATTTTTTGAACAGATGAATAAATAAGCTGCACTTGTAGCAGTAGGAAAAGCTGAGGGTGATCGGGCAGGCTCTACCTATTATCATTTCTTTCAATGTTCATAACAAGTTTTCCTGGGAGGACTTTGTTTCTATTTTACAAATGAAACAGTTGTCTGCTCGAGTAAAACTTAGCCCAGCTCTCACTGGCCCTAAAATCGGTGCCCTTCCTCTGATCTTTCTTCCCTGAAGAAGAACTACTGGGAGGATAAGACATTCTAAAATTTTGTCTTAAAGGATTTACTTCA
>NW_022900917.1:77524429-77539645 GCF_012274545.1 Fukomys damarensis
ATATATTAGTTATGGGCAGTTTGATTTGCATGAATATGTACTACAAAAACCAATAAAAAGCTGATTTATAAAACTCTGGGGTCTGTTAAGTCTTTCAAACATAAGGCAATGTGTGAATTGAGAGCTGAATCCAGGATCCCTTCCATTCAGATCCCTTCCCAAGTCTCCTCCTTGGGCCGGGGCTGCTTCTCCCCACGGCAACATGGAGTAGTTGACACGTAACTGCAAAAATCACATTTACTTTTCAGGATATGACAGCCAACGATCCAGTGATCCAATTGCCTTGTGCCAATTTCATTTGAAATAATTGCTGATAAAATCAGAAAGAAAATTTCAGCAAATCCGAAAACAGATTATGGCAGGACTCAGTGGCACAATAGACTGATATTAAATATTGTTCCAGGGCTTGGATCAGGCTTCACGTGGAATCTAGGCCAACGCTGGGTCCTGGGATTTGGATTAAAGCCAGGCAGAGTCTAGGCTCCTGTAATTCATGACTTGGATTCTGGGTTGGAAGCTGCTCCCTAAAGCCACTCTCCTGTCTCCACCTCATGTTCACAAGAATCAAAGACATGACTTCAAGAAGGACATTAGCTGAAATAAGAGTAATCTTATTGACACTTATACCCCATGTGTCTTAGTCACTTTCCTCCTTGCTGTGATACAACATCTGACACTCACAATTTAAAGGAGGAGAGGTTTATTTTGGCTCAGAGTTTCAGAGGTCTCAGTCCATGCATGGTTGTCTGGCTCCAAGGGAAAAAATAGCACAGTAGAAGGGTCCCGGCAGGGGAAAGCTGCAGTCAGGAAGTAGAGAAGAAAGAGGGAGGGGATATCTTTCCAGATCATGCCCACAGGGACTTGCCTCTGCCAACTAGACATCCCATCCCAGCAGCACATCAGTCATTGAACTCACTGGTGGGCCAACCCACCAACGAGTACAGAGCCCCTGTGATCCACCCACTCTCCAAAAGCGCCCCCTCTGCTCGAAACCACATCACCATGTTTTTGATCACAAGCTTCACATCCTAGGTATGTTCCTCATATAACCAGTGAAAATTTCATTCTTGCTCAGGTTCATAAATATAGTAAGAGTCCAAACTAGGACTGAAACGGTGGAAGTGTTTTCCAAGTGATATGATCATCCCCTTGGACCACACTGCCTCTTAATATGTTCTCAATGGTGGGAGTCATAGCATTTAATTCAGGGTCAAAATCTACGTGGATAATCCTATTTAGCTTTTTACATTGATTAGTCTAATTATATTACTGTCACCGTCCACTTCATAATTGCCATACAGAAAAAGTGAATGTAATTAAAATAACCAACTATTCAAACAGATGTGCATCTGCAGAGCTGAGCGCAAATTGAATTTTAAGCCACATATCTTGTTTTATATGCAAAAACATCTCCATTAATTTGTTCATTCAACAAACATTTATTAGTGCCTTGATACCAGCGGGCTCTCTAATAGACTGTAGGAGCACAAAGACAAATGTGATCCAGTATCAGTCCTGAGAAGCAGAGGCCTTTGTAGGCCCGAAGACCAAAGAAACCAAGTAAGGTGGAGGCGCCTCCGCTGCCCCCAACCTCAGCCTCTCACCCGGCTCCCACCTCAGAATTGTCTACATTTTCTTCATATTCACTGGCTGGGTACATTTAGCCTGCACTGCTCAGAGATTGCAGCTTCAAGAATCATTCTCATCCCTTCTGTGAGGGTCCAGACAGATCCTAGGCATCAATGCTGGCTTCTCTATTCAAGAAACCCAGCTGTTAGATGTGGTCCTCTGTGCCTGGGAGACCCAGAAAATATAGTGTCGATGTGTTCATGCTGCCCTGTGGAAATTCAACACCTGTTTGTGCATCTCCTGCAAGGCCCAGGGCCTCCTTTCTTAGTGCTTCTTTGCCCTCTTAGGCTTTACTTTGTGTCCTCACATCATACATCATGTGGGCCCAAGCTTGAAAGCAAGCTCACTCCCAACTTCTGAAGGTATGCATACATGCACTGCAATGGCAGGAGTTTCTCTTCTAAAATGCAGGTGAAATTTACTTGCCATTGTAACACTCCTAAGTGGGACTTGTAAGAGATGAACTCTGCCATACTGAATAGATTAATGCTGTTATTATAGGAGTGGGCTCCTCATAAAAGCAAGTTTTGTTCTCTATTTTGCATGTGTTAGGTTTGCTTGCTCTTCTACCAGGTCATAATGCAACCTCCATGTACGAGCACTGTGCTAAAGAACTTAGCCTTCAGAACTATGAGCCAAATAAAGTTCTATTTATAAATTACCCAGACCGTGGTATTCTGTTAAAATGCAGGAAATGGACTATGGGACATATACTTACACTAGGATGGTTACTTATCATCTTGTCTGAGTTAAAGGGGCACAGATAGGTGCTAAAATGCTATTTCTTGGTGTGTCTATGAGAGTGTTTCTGGAAGAGACCAGTATTTGAATCACTAGGAATAAGTAAAGAACTTCTGTCTTCTCCAATATGGCGGGCATCACTCTATCCCTTGAGGTCCAGATAGAGCAAAGAGAGGAAAAAAGGGAAAATTCTGTTTCAGTCTTCTGGAACATCAATCATTTACTGCCCTGAGACTTCAGAACATTTTATCCTTTAGAATCCCCTTGGGTCTTTGGCCTCTGGTGTCTACACTAGTGGCTTCCAGTTTCTTGGGTCTCTGGATTCCGAATGAGTTGCAGCACCAGTTTTCCTGGTTCTCTAGCTTGTAGCGGGATGGGACTTCTTGGCCTCCATAATTGCATGAGCCAATTCCCATGAGTAGTCTCCCCTTATTATCTCTACACACTTTGATGGTTCTCTTCTGTGTAGATCTCCCTCTCCCTCTCCCTCCCTCCCCCCCTCCACACAATAAGTTTTCATGAGTTTGGTAAAGTTTATTGAAATTTGAGCAGCATTGAACCACACACCACATTGATTTTTGCTCTCCTACTTCCCCATCTCATTCCTTCCTACTATGTCTCCTTCCTTTTACCTCCTCCAGGATTGCCCATTCTCTTTACTCTTGCACAACAATTCAACCTCCACCGCTCTCCATCCTCACAAGCCTGTGCATCCTTATAAACCTAAATGCTAACAGCTACCAAGCAGAGCTCAAAGACCCTCACTTACTGGTTTCATCTTCCATACACTGCCTTTTTAATTTTACATTAAAATTTTGTGTTTTTCTGACTGATATGCCCATTGATTCATTCACATAAATTCCCTGAGCACTTAACTCTAAACCAGCACTGCGTGGGGCTCCAGGGCATAGCAGCATGTACAAAACCTATCCCGTTTGCTATAAAGGAGTCAGTTGTCTGGCAATACTGGTGGCTCAACTCCTTCTGTCAGTGTACTCTGCTTTCTTTTCCTAACCTTCATCTGTCTTCACCACCATGGCCACTTGGTGTACTAACTTTTCAGTCATAAGTTCAAGCTCAGACCAAAAACCTGTTCTGTACCACCTCTGGTTGTGTCACAGGATTGTGTACCTTAAGGAGGGAGAAGCAAAGCTATGCAAACAGATGGGCTTGAGGTAGATTCCGCAGAGAACTTCAGAAACCCCTCAGATTTGGAACATGGGCTGGGAGAGGTTGGGAAGTTGCAGTGGAATGTGGCAGGAGGAGGCCAGTGAGGGGTTCCCCCAAACACAGGGCGAACATTTCCCTGGTTTAAGGTAGGATAGGTAGGCTGGTATCATTGTCTCCTTTCTCACAGATGAGGAGCACAAGAGAGGTTAAGTAAGTTGCTTTAGGTCTCAAGGATAAGAAGAGGCATTGGTAGAAATTGAACTCTAGAAGCATTGTTCCCAAGACTAATAACAATTATACTGCACTGACTCTCAAAGGCAAGATACTCTAAAGCTGAGGGGCTCAAGGTAAATGTGTGTGTGTGTGTGTGTGTGTGTGTGTGTGTGTTAAGCAATTGCTACTGTGAGTTCTGTGAAGTACAAGCTAGGAGAGAAGAAGAAAGTAGATGGTTTCCAGAGAATCCCTGACCTACTGTGCACAGAGGAGACAGAGGAGGTATAGGAAGACATTAAGCAAATCTTTCAGGGCTGAGGTAGACTGAGCTTTAAGGGAAGGCTAGAGAAAGTGTAGAGAAATGAGTTCAGGCAGAGCCTTTAGCATGTGCCAAGGCTCAGAGACATGAGAGCAAAATGCTACTTTCTTAGAATATTAACATAATCATTTATATGTATTGAGCCACTTATTATTTGGTCTTCATTGCAACCTAGGAAAAAGGTATTGGCATTAACCACAAAATTAGGAAATAAGAAACTTGAACCAAGTTTTGGAGATGGTAATTAAACCAGCTAGTAGTAGGGTCACTCCCAAGTCCTCTGGCAGTAGAGGAAGCCTCCAACTAAGCACAGAATATTTGTAGACCTGTGTTAGTTGAGTTGGGTTGGGAGGTGAGTAGCAGTCAGGGCGCCATCAACCAAGGAGTCAGACTTGATCAAGGAAAGCCAAGCAACCCAGAAAAGTGAGAAATGGCTTTGAAATATCAAGCTTATCTTAAAAATTCAACATTTGCACAGTAGACCCATATACCTCAATGTTTGACAACAATTATGTTAAATTCCCTCACATGCAACAAAGCCACACCCCAGGAGGATGGTCTGTGTCCTACCTAGCTTAGAGGAGTGTCATGTGTAATAGCCATGGGATTGCATGATGACTCGGTCAGCTTTTCTTTTCAAATAAATTTCTTTCTCTTAGGTTAGCTATGCTGACCACACCACTGTGTCCTTTATTTTGAGAGATGTGTAGTGTATTATTTAGCTTTCCATCATTGTGACAAAATAACAAGACAACTAAGCTATAAAGAGGAAAGATTTACCCAGGCTGCTGGTTTTACAGCTTTCAGTCTGGGGTTGCTTTGGGCCTCTGGTGAGGCTGAACATGGTGGCAGGGAGCTCACGGAGGAGCAAAGCTGCTCAGCTCATGGTGGCCTAGAAGTAAAGTGAGAGCCGGGGAAGGGGCCAGAGTCCTAATTTATCCTTCAAGAGCAAGTCTTCAGTGACCTACTCTCTTTCACTCAGCCCCTCTCCTAAAGGTTGCACCAACTCCCAGGAGTACCACAGGCTGATGAGCAAGCCCTTAGCATATGGCCTCTGAGGGACATTTCAGATCCAAACCATAACCCAAGCTAACTAACTCAGCCCATGAGATTCTTTTCTAGCCCAGCCCCACATGAGGTCACCTCAGTGACCTGGGAGGTGAAACGGAATGAAGGTTTCAGTGGAGTGCAGTGTATGTTTGACTTGATCCCCTACCAATTCATAAGAGCAAAGCTCAAGTCACCCAGCCTGGAGGGTTAAG
Source organism: Fukomys damarensis (assembly GCF_012274545.1). NCBI lineage: Eukaryota > Metazoa > Chordata > Mammalia > Rodentia > Bathyergidae > Fukomys > Fukomys damarensis. Next base: position 77,529,764 of record NW_022900917.1, read on the forward strand.
TGACCCACGGCCCCCTCTTGTCTCCTGATATTCAAGGCGATCTCAACCCAGCCCACTCCTCTCAGGAATGCTCTTGACTCACTCTCTTACTATAGAGGCTGAAATGTACTTTCACCTAGAATCTAGAGCATCCATTGCTACATCTGGTCCTGAATTTAGGGCCTTCTCTGTACCAGGAAGCCTCAACCAACGACTTTCTTTGATCATCCAGGAGCAGCACCTGTGACAGGTGGCCTCCAAGGCTGTCTCCACCAGTTCCTTTTGTCCCTGACCATGCATACAGTTTCTCATATCAAGAGGTGCTGCTTTATCCTCATCTTCTTGAGTCTGGTCTGGCCTTAGGGACTTCACTTGATCTTAGCCAAAAGGCAGAGAAGCAATAGGCCTTAGGAACTTGTCTGGATAATACAGTGCAGCCAATGTGATACTCTGGGACTTCTGCGGCTGAATCATAAGAAATGTTCAGCCTTTACCCTGACCTTTTGGGTTTCTTTCTGTTGGAAGCAAGTTTCCCTGCTGGAGAAGCCATGTACAGATGTTCCTTGGCTACTGCAGATGAGGTGCCAGCCAATGTGCTTAATACCTGATAGCCTTCTTCTAGAAAGAAGAACCTTAATGGCCAAACGGAAAAGCAAGTTAAGTGATATAAGGTGAAAGTGGCTAGAATGGTGAATGAAAGGAAGGGTTCAGTTTTAACTAGAGCACTTGGGAATGGCTTCACCCAGAGCACGACATGACATTTAAGCAAAGATTTGAAAGAGGGATATGCAAGCCAAGCAGGTTCTGGAGAAGGAGCCTGGGGTCAGAAGGAAGGGCCCATGCAAAGGCTGGGGCAGGACAGGGCCTGATGATAGGAGCAGGACTAGGGTGGGACTGTAGAGTAAGGCAGTCAGGATTGTGACCTCCCTCGTCTCTCTGAGGATGGAGCTAAGGAGTCGGACCCAGCCTCACGGCTGCTTGCAACAGCGCCCCCTGGCTGCAGATATGAGGACACCCTTCTGGGAGCCAAGGTAGGCCACAGAGGGCAGAGCCATCCCTATTGAGGTCAGGAGGTGGAGTCAACTCTGGAATTATTTGGAAGGGAAAGACAACATGGCTCTTTGAGGGATTGGATATGGGTATGCGAGGAAACAACTCATCACTGAACTGAGATGAAAGCCTGCAGGAGGCGCTGATCATAACTAAGCCATCATCAGGAATCCGATCTTGGAATTGGAATTGGGCTGTGACTCTTATTAATAGTATAGTCATGGTCAGATCAGTTACCCTCTTAAGCCTCTGTTTCCTCATCTGTACAGTGGGAGTCATAGCAACTAGCACACAGGTGTGATGTGTGGATTGACTGTAATTTAGCACCAGGAAGAGGCTTGATTGATGTGAGCTGCCTGTGTGCTTGAATGAAAGTACAAGGGTATAAGAGGAGGGTGAGATATCTGTGGACATGATAAGGAAGTAGGAAAGGACAGAAGTGTGTAAACTGTGTGTACAATCACCCATTGATCTACTTTGCTATTTTTAAAAATATAGCACTTCAGAAAGACACACCACTCTGAGGGTAGATTTTTTTTTTCTCATTGAATTTATTGGTACATTTTAAGTATACAGTACAGTTATATTCATCATTGGGATCTTGTACCTTTACATGTCAGGTCTTGGTTCTCATTTTCTTCTCCATACCCCTGCCCTCCCTTCACCCCTCCTGCCTTCACTATTTACAAATACTTTATTTCCATTTTTTCATTTTATCATATTTTTTTCTTATTTCCTTTCCCCTACCCTTCCCATGTCCCCTACACCTTTAGCCCTTTTTTTCCTATCTCACATTGTCAATTATACCATTAGGATCTTATTTGCAATTATAGTTTTTTTTTCTTTTTATCGAGTTTATTGGTACAATCTAGGTATACAATACAGTTACATTCATCATTGGGATCCTGTTACAATTATAGTTTTTCACACCAGAGAAACTATTTGGTATTTACACATGTATGATTTATTTATTTCACTTTCTGAGGTTAGATTTTAAACCTGTGAAAAGATGGGAAAATATTAGATAAATTTCCAGTCCTACCTTGTGTGTCAATGGGCCATGAAAACAAGGCAGCAATTGTTTTTATTTCTTAACCAATGTTCCAAAGAGAAAAGGCAGGTTGCTGAATTAAACCGTTTTTAACCTTCTTTGCATTAGCATCCAGGGGAGTTTGCAGCTGGCCCAGTTACCAAAATAATGTTACCAAATAATGAGATGGATTAAATGATCTATTCAAGCATAATGGTTACTTCCTCAAGGGCTACACAGAGCCTTGTCTTAGTTTTTCCTTTTAGCCTACAGAGCAGCAGACCTGAAGGGGGAGTAGGTGCTTAACAAGCATGCAGGAGGAATTTTGTTCATTCAGCAAAGGAGTCAGAGCACAATGCCAAACCTCAGAGGCACAGTTCCCAGCCTCACCTTCCAGGTAGCATTAATAGTGCTCTCACTGACTGAACATATTATGTGTATTATGTATTATGTGTACAGGAGACGTGATAAAGCTCTTGTCTTCATCCTTACAACAACCCAATGTTGCTCTCCTATCCCTACTTTAAGATGACACAGTTATAAAAGACAATTTCCCCCAAGTTCCTCCCTTGCTATAAATTGAAAGTTGAGATTTGAACCTGTGTCTTCCCGACACTTCCCCTCACATTGTGCAAGGCAATGCTATCCTCCTTACCAGCCCAGCAAGAAGGGTGGGACTAGACTGGATTCCTTTAAACCCAGTCACCAAGTCAGGATTGAATTTCACTCTTTTGGCTTTATTGCTGAAGCAACTGGAAGACACCAGGAGCCGAGCTGCGCACTGTGTAGAGAAGGATCAGATGTAGCACAGAAAAAAGTACTTCATACTAGGAGAATAATGGTGTTGCTGTCTTGTCAACAGATCTTTAAATATAATCTGTCTGCTTAATTATTGCAGATAACTTATTCTATGCAAAGACTTTGTTCTATTGACACACTACCTAATGAGATATAAATTATTTCAGAAATGTCTTCTGCATATAGATGCTGGTTATAGAGATAGTAATGCAACCATGAATCACTTGGCTTTATTTTTCTTCCTCCAATATTTTACCCTCACAAATCTTCAATTAAATTGTTTTGTTTTGCATCTACACCTATTTACCTGATGTTTCATTTCAGGATTAAATTATTCTATGGAAGAACACACATTTTAAATATTACAAGAAAATATATATATATATATATATATATGTATATCACACATGTATGCTCACATAGATTAAAAGGATGAAAAGAATGTCCCCAATGGCATTGGAAAAAAGAAAAACATTCAAAGGGTGTCCATTTGAGTAATTTTAAGAAAGTAAGTTCACAGACTATTCAAGGGTAGAAAGACCTGAGCAGTAATCTAGATTCATTCCATCTTTGTGAATGTGAACCAGAGAAGCAAGGTAAAACTATGCCTTGCCCACAGCTATCTAGTGCAGATGTGTGTTTGGGAAAGGAAACAGATTCCACCCGCATTTTTTACTGGCCTTCACCATGAGTCATAAGCCATCTGGCCTCCACCTGCCAGCTACAAAATGAAGAGTCCAGACAATGATCTCTTTCTAGCGTGTCATTTTCTGGACCACCTGATTTAAATGGGTCACCCACTGTTTCTCAGCCAGAGCACTTATCATCATGTGTAATTTCTGAACTGATGTGTGAGCTTATTTGTTTAATATTATGTCTTCCCCAGGGGAAGCAAAAAGATGGCTTCATGGGCTCCTCAGCCCACAGCACAGGGACCAGGATGAGTTACTGAATGATTAAAGGAAGGAAGGACATCAGAATGAAACACATTCTGATCATAGAGGCCACAGAGATGATAACCTAGATTTCCTGGATGTCAGTTACCAGAAGAAAAGAATAGCTTTTTTGCGCTCATGGATTCAATTTTATTCAAATATGTAGACTTTTTTTCACATAATTGGCTTTTAACAACTTATATATATAACAAACTATTAAGTGATTTAACACTCTTTCACACTTGCAGCTGCTAATGCCCTGAAACTTGATGCTTCTCATGAGCACAGGAAAGGAATGCTCTGTATTTAAGTCCTGCTCATCTCCATGTCCTCAGAAATTCTCTAGATAATATCTGTAAGGCAATTTTTACTCAATGCTGAAACTAGTTTCCTTTTCTTTTGCATTTGAAACAACCAGAGTTCAGAACAAGTCAGCCCAGTATAAATGTGTTGGATGTGAATGAATGTTTAAGGAGCTCATATTAAAATGTATATATTTAACTTATTATGTGGGAAGACTTGCCAAGAATTCATGGCTACACAGTGGTGAATCATTTGTTTATCTACTCAGCTAACACTGACAGAGCACTGGGGCCTCTGGCCTCCTGGAGAACATAGCCCAGCACTGGGAGGTGTGTGTGCGAGCTGGAAGCTGCCACCAGAATGAGAAAGTCCAGCTATCTGGGGTCCCTGGGCAGGGCCACCACATCCAGGAAGGATGGGCCATTGAGACAAGCTTCCAAGTAGGACTGTGAGTGGGCCAGCGGAGGAATGGGTCTGATGTGGGTGGGGAATGGGAAAAGTGGTTCTCAAATACAGAGCAAGGGTGTGAAAATGTGATTGTTCCAGATCCCGGGGTCTAAACATGAAACAAATATGCATGCAGCTCCCAGTTCAGAGCTGGGGTCCAGCAGGGAAACAAACTTCATCATAACAAGGTGAGTGCTCTTTCAGAAGAAGTTCATAATGCTGGCTCATACCTAGGAGGGTTTCTGAGGTGTGATGAGAACAGGTCACTGTCATATGTAGACGCAGCTCAAATGACAAGTTGTATGGACCCAAGAAGCTTTGCAGTGGGTCTGGGAAGACAAGACATTACTGCAGCAGAGATGATGCTCAGGGGAAAACATTTCCCCATTTAGTTCAATGCTTCATCAAGTTAAGTGAGTGGCTTTTAGCCTTAATTTATTTATCTGCAAAATAGGAAGGATAATATCCTTTGACACTGCACCCATGCACACACACACGCACACACATACACTCACACACACATGCACCTCTGGTTTCAACTATATTCCAGCCCCCAACACAGTCCCAACAATCCCAACCTCTCAGCCACTTTACATCTCCTCAGATCCCTTCTCAGAAATGTACCCTAATTCTTATTTCAGAGTGTGTGGGTTCCCCATGAAAAGTACTGTTTAAATTGAAAGATTACTCAGACATTACTTCCAGCTGTGAGGAAGCCTTCTGTTCACTCCTGATGGAATTGCTGGGATCACATTTCTCTCTTCACTCCCTGCCAGTATTGCCAGGACTTGCCAATTTAGCAAGTCTCCAGACCTGCAAAATGCACAGAGAAGGATAAAGGAAAAAAGAATAAAAGAGAAAAAAGGAAAGAGAGTCAGGAAGCAAGCAAGAGAGGAAGGGAGGGAGGCAGGTGCATCTCAGCTGCTTGAAAAGTTGTCTTTCACAGGTTACAAGAAGAAAACTAAGGCTCCATACAGCTGAGGTCCTGACTTTTTCAGATCAATGAGATCACTGTGGCCTGGAGCAATCCAGAACCTTCTTGAAAGAGGTGAACATTAAGCACCAGCAGAATCTGGCCTGTTAGATGTAAGGATCCTGAGAACTCCAGAGACTGCTCTTCCTGGAAGAAGTCAATGCATGGAGTCAGAGCATGGAAAAGGGGGCTGAGTACTCCCTGGGCTGCTCAGGTACCCCATCTCTAACCTGGGGAAAAAATAGAATATTGTTATCGAGTTATTGTAAGGAGGGGAGAAAATTCCTGAGAAGACCCACTTAGAGTATTGCTCCACTCACTTGCGGGAATTGTGATGGCCATAGTTTTGGCTGAGTGGCAATGTGGCAAGACCCTAGGATCTGGAGGTAGACCAGATGGATTTGACACTGGATCTGCTAATGATGTGAGTGATCTAAGCAGGCAGCTGCTAGTTTAGGAAAATGCTTAGTGAAGGGAACAGAGGGCAAAATAGAGAGAAACTTGCATTTATTAATGCCTACCATGAGTGAGACTCAGCTTAGTGACTGATGGGAGTTATTTTACACAAAATTGACTATATTGGCATTATCTTTTGTCTTATTACTATCATTCTCATAATTCACATTGTAATTTTCATTTTCCAGATGAGGTAACTGTCCTCAGGAAGAACATGACTGGCCAGAGGGCAGGCAAGCAGAGGGCTGCAGAGAAGGAACTCAGACCAGATCTTTCTGTCCAGTGACCTGTGTTCATTCTAATGCATCCCAGCCTGATGCTCTGCCAGAACCCTCTGCCCAAGCAAGAGCCCATATCATTTCTTATCACCACACACAGTCTTCTCCCTTCAGAGAACTTAATCACAATTAACAATTCTATGCTCCGTGGTTCACATACATAGCAAAAATATGAAGCTATCATTTGAAGGCATATATTACCGCGGTGTTATTCCAAGCACTTCTCCTGTATTATCTCATTGTATCTCACATCAGTCTTATGAGGTTAGCACTTAGCAACTCACATGTCATTTTATTTCTCTCTATAACAATGCTGTGAAGCTGGCATTCATCGCTTCAATGTATAGATCCTGGCCCTGGGACCCAAGTAAGTTAAATTCCTTCTTCAAGGTCACACAGCTGGTTGTAGAACATGTCTGTGGCTGTCACTAAACTCTATACTTCATGAGGGTAGTGACCTTGTTCCAAATTTTGACCTGGTAAAGGAGACATAATATACAATCAATAAACACTGAAGCGATGCAGGGGTGAATACCAGGGGAAGAGCACAGAAGGTTTTTTGAGGGTAGTGATGAGATTTTGTTCCTTGGTGCTCAGAATCAACTGCTGTATTTTGACTAAAGTGATTTGCTAAGTGTCTTTTATATGCTCAGGCTCTGGCTTAGTGGCTATACTCTGGGAAGCAGTGTGTGTGTGTGTGTAAGCTGATGGGTTGAGGTTGTGGAAGGCAAGTCGCATCCAGTTTAGCTCACTACCCCCCAAGTTATGACAGGGCTGGGCTTGTAGCTCAGGGGTAGAACATATGTAGCTGAGTACACAGGAGGCCTGGGTCTTCATCCCTATCATCAGCAGCTCTGAGGAAGGACAGGTACTTAAGACTATACTTCCTGTGCTGTCCCCAGCCCAGGGAGTAAGGGCAACCACAGAAGTAACTGCCCTCTTGTGCAAAGGAACCACAGTATGGGAAGAGGAATTATGGAAATTGGGTTAGTACCCAGAGTCAAATGAATATTAAACTTGGATGCTATGAGCAAAAGGGCGCCATTGTAGTTTGTGGAGCACCCATTCATTCACTGATGGTATACACCCTGAAACCCACACATCTGTGTGCCTGAAGCGATAGTAGGAGAAACTGGCAGAGTAGGCAGGGCCAAATACTGCAGCACTTTGCTGGCTGAATACAGTACTCAGTTTTCATCTGAACCAACAGTGCTGGGGACCCTGAAGTGTTTTAAATTAGGAAGGAAAAATCAGACTTACATTCTGAAAGCTCAGCGTGATGCAGTGTGGACAGTTGTCAAGAAAGAGGCCAGAGAGTATGGGATCAATAAGGACCCTGGGGAGAATAGAGGAAGAAGTGAGGGGGAGAGGGAGGCCAGGGACTGCGGGAGGCAGGCAGAATCCATAGGAATTGCTGGCAGTGGAGGTGTGGAGGTGCAGGGAGGGGTGGAGGGACCCAGATTTCTGGAATAATGGAGGGATCCCTCAGGGAGATAGAGTGCACTGGAAGAGAACATGTTTAGGATTTCTGGCGGAGAAGGATCAAATAAAAGCTATTCGCAAGAAGATGAGAAACTATTTTATGAAAGCAAAGACCCAAATGCAAAGCAAGATCACCATAATTCTTTAATCAGAGATTCACTCATCTTAAGGACTCTTTGACTAATTGAGGGGCCTGTTGTAAAATCAAATTTGACATCTTAGAGAAATTGTTCCGTGACTAAGAACAACTGGTCTCCATGCAGCCCCAGATTCTCGGCTCATTAAAAAGGCCTGTTTAGGGGCATCTTCTTCAACACTCTGGGTCTGTCTGGTCTTAACTAGAAGTGAATTGTCCTCATGTCATTAAAAGTTAACAGCTTCTTCAACAAGAAGTAACATTCTTTACAGTGTAATGTTTGATTCCTCCCTATATTTCAGGCAATGTAGAAAATAATGAGTATAGGAGCAATTTATATGTTTTTTTTTAAATCCCCTTTCTATAGCTTTTTTACCTGACCTAATTTCTCTGGGGGCAAATGAACTGATTATAGCAGCTACCATTTACTAAGCACCTACTTTGTGAAGGCAATTTATACACACATAAAACTACTTAATCTGAATATTTCTGAAATAGGTATTTATCATCTAGGAAACTGGTTTAGTGTATTAGCTTCCCCACTGATGGACAGAATCCATGATAGCCACAACTAAAGGAGGAGAGGTTTACTGGGCTACAATCTATGTTCAGCTGGCTCCATCCAAGGCAGAAGAAACATGGCGGAAGGGTGTGGCAGAGCAAAACTGCTTAGTTCATGGTGGCCTGGAAGCAGAGCAGGGAAATAGCATCCGAAAGGAAGGGGTAAGGGGCCAGATACAGTATCTACTCAGACACACCTATATGTGCACTTCAATAACCCCCTAGATGACTCTCAAGGCAATCAAGTTGACAATTCAGCATAACTGTCACACAAGTGAAATCACTTGATAAAGGCCCTTATACTTGTTGGAGTTGAAAAGTGAGGCTGCACAGTCTATGTGTTGTCTGCTATTCTGCTATATTTTGGATATGGCCAGAGCGTGTTCCCCAAGGGTTCACTTAGAACCTTTAGTCACTGGTCTAGTGATATTAAAAGGTGGAGAGACTTTACAGAAGTGGGGCCTAGTGGGAGATCTTTAAATTATTGTGAGTACTACTCTTAAAAAAGATTAGAGCAGTTCTCATGGACATCCAGTTAATCCTTGCAAGAGGGTCATTGTAAAAGGACCTAGCTATGCTTGGTGTAAATGGTTATTATCCCCAGCACTCTGGGAGGCTGAGGCAGGAAGATCACAAATTCGGGCCTAGCCTAGTTAAGTTAGTGTCTTATCAAGATCTTGTTTCAAGACAAAAAATAAAAGTAGAAAGAGGCAAGACTGGTCTCTTCCCTCACCATGCTCTAGTTTTCCATCTCTCCTTTTGTTCTCTATCCCATGCACATTCCTGCTATGGTGCTATTCATCACTGGGCTCTCACCAAAGACTGAACCAATGGGATAACCTAATCTTGGATGTTCAGCTTCCAACACTCTGAGCTAAATAAACTTTTTTCTTTATAAAATATCCAATCCCAGGTATTTTTGTACAGCAACTGAAAACAATTTTGGTATAGCAACAGAAAATAGACTAACATAGGCACTGAGATGTTAGCTTTTTCATTCAAAGTGGAACAATAGAGACTTCTTTCTGGTGAGCAAGCTGCACATCACTTGGTTAAGAAAAACAACTTGAACATTTGTTTCAAACTTGATGCTTCATTAACTGACAGCTTCTTCAATAGAAGTAGCAGTATTTCTTTGGAGTTTAATGTGACACTTCTAATGTATCCCAAACAAGTTATTTCCTAGACTTTTACATTAACTATAGACTTTCAAAGATGAAAATAGAAGGAAACCACTTCAATTTACCAAGTAACTGCTACATAGCTGCAGAAATGTTTGATATAGAAATTATTACCACCAGCTGGGCATGGTGGTGCATGCCTGTCATCCTAGGACTTGGGAGGATGAGGCAGAAGGGTTGCCATGATTTCAAGGACAGCCTGAGCTACATATGGAGTTCAAGACCAGACTGAACTGCATAGTGAGACCCTGTCTCAAAAAAAAAAAAAAAAAA
>NW_022900917.1:77539732-77550616 GCF_012274545.1 Fukomys damarensis
AAAAAAAAAAAAAAAAGAAAAAGAAAAGAAAAGAAAAGAAATTATTACCTCCATTACCTCCATTTTATAGATGAAAAAATGGAGGCTCAAAGTGAGGTGAAATAACTGGAACAGGTAACATGTAAATGCAGATAAGAAAGGACCAAGGATTTCATTTCCAGGTTGCAAACTTTGTTGTTCATGAGCTGGAAGTATTGGCAGAGCTCTGTTTTGTCTATGAGAAAAACAATCAAATCATCATCAAGCTATGGAATGCTAAATAGTGGGTGTGAGTGACTTGCATCAATAAATGACCTCTTGATTTTGCTGACTTAAGCACACTCTATCTCTTTGCTGGACAAACACAGTTTTGCTTTTATCTCAGCAGTCAAGAGAGAACAGTGTCTCAGGACAACGCCAAACACTAAGCAAATCAATTGGACAAAATTTATTTACTGAAATGAGGTTATCCTATTTATTTAAGAAGCCTCTATAAAACACATACTATGTGCCTAGCCCTGTTTGGAGCACTTTCAAATATTGATTAGTTTTATCCTCATAGTAGCCCATTAAGGTAGGTACTACTGTAATTCTGTTTTACACTTTGGGAAACTGAAGTACAGAAATGGTAACTACTAGCTCAGGATCACATAGTTAGGGAGAAGCTGGCTCTTTAGATTATAATCTTAACTGCCATAATGGGTAGAGCTACACTTGGAGGAGACCCCATTATTCTAGGTACAAAGCATGGGTCTGTGGTTTCTGTGTTTTCCTTCTCTTGAGAACCAAGAGCTCCAAATCGTTGAGTACAACCCTGTTGTATGTTTTGTACCTGTTCAGATATCAAAACATTTGCCACACACACACACACACACACACACACGCACACACACACAAACACACACAGGAGGAAATTCCTACTCTCGCTCCTGGAGGCCTGGGTGCTGTCCACGTGCTTGGTGCTGATAATTCCTTTCACTCCCTCAGTTGGAGAAAAATAGAGTTTAGCAGGCATTGAGCTCACACTATGCCCAGATACTGGGTGCTGGAGAGTGCTGCATATGGTCTCCACCATATTTCACGTCATAGCTCCTTAATTCTAACAATTGGCTTACACGATTGGATAATTTCCCTCCATTTCATGGATGAGGAAACTGACATACTGTATTGAAAGGTTAATTAAGTAAGTAGCTCAGAGACACAGTTTTAAAATGGCCGAGTTACGAACCCACATATTCTGCCTAGAGAGAAGAGGCTCACAGATGCTACATCTACAGCCTCTGTAACATAGCAAAGGCATAAGAAACACGTGCCATTTCATTTAATACCCACAGCCAGTCAGTGAGGCAACAACTTTCTCCCCATGATGCTGATTCCAGAGTTGGGTTCAGAGTGCCTGTTCAGTTGCCCTTGATTAGTGATTGGGAGAAGCACAGTGCAAAATTCTAGGGAAATGAGGAGTGGAGAGTCTGTAGCTCTTCTATGACACACAATGCCTGTGTGTGCACTCTCAACTAGAAGCCACGTGAAGGCATAACCTGAACAAGAGTACCGAGCACCACAAGGAGAAAAAAAAACAGACTAAAAACCCAGCGAATCAGTGCCAGACGGTTATGGTGAGATATTTTACTACAGCACATTGCACAGGGGTTTGGTCATCCTCACTGTGAAACTACACTCCACCTTTTTTGGCCTCATTCTGCACCCTGGGAGGTAACCTCTGTGGAGTAGTCTATCTGGATTCCCTGACCTCTGGCTTCCATTTGAACTTGGCTGGTGGGAGGTGGCTGTATGAGGTCCAAAGGTGGAAGAGTAAAGTCAGGGTGTTCTGCCTCCCAGCTCCTTCCCAAATACACCACTTGGCAGGAGCTGTGTTCTCACTCTGCTGCTGCAGATCCTGTTGGAGGCTGTTATGGTTTAGAAGTAGCAATTCCTCAAAGTCCTTATGTGTTCAAAGGCTGGGCTTTAGGATGGTGGTTGGATCGTGTGGGGATTGATTGTGGTCATTGGTGGATTGATCCACACTAGTGAGTACATTGGCTGAGTATGCTCTTGGGAGACAGGGCTCAGTTGGAGGAGGTGGGTCACTGCAGGTATGGCCTGGAAGAGTGTTTCCTGCCTCAGCTCCCACCTTTGCCTCCACTCTGGCTGGCATGATGTGAGCAGCTTCCCTCTGTCCAAACCCTTTCAACATACTCTTCCTGTCTTGGAACCAGCCAAATATAGACTGAAAATGTAAGTCAGAAGTTTGGGGTGTTATGTATTTTGTTCCATCAATGAGAAAGTGACTAGGACAGAGACCTTCTCCTACCTCTACAGCTGCCATAGTTCCTGGGACTTACCCTCTCCCATGCTTTGGAAGGCATGGGATGGCCAGGATTTCTACTGTTGGCTCACATGGCTGAATTCCAGCTCAGTTCCCTTCTGCCTCACCCTCACCTTGTAAATGACCCTTTCTGAAACTCTCTGTAATGAATCCTTTTGAGTACATCACTTGTTTCCTGTAAGGATTCTAACCAATATCTTAAATGATGACATAGACAAAAGAAAACAAAAAACTCACTGTAGCATGATGAGAGAAAGCTCAGTACAATAATTTATTGAGCACTTTCTATGTGTTCAGGGCTGAGCTAAGCATTTTGCATGCATTTACTCATCTCTGCCTCACAGCTGGCCTATGAAGTAGCTAGATTATTGATCCCATTGTGAGACTTAGGGTGTAAGTAACTAGCCAAGAACAAGCAGGGTCATACGTAGGCGACACTGAGGTTGACAGTGAATTGGTTTCCAGGTGGTGATGAGCAAAGACAGAGTAAGGAGAGCAAGGATAAGAAGCGAGTATCCCACTGGAAAATCACCTCTGCACTTCCTATTATCTATCTGTTATTTTGCTCTTAATTTACATTTTGAGTTTCTCACATAGGCAAAATTATACAATATTTAAATTTGGGTCTGTTTTATTTCACTTAACATTATGGTCTGGAGGTGCATCCTTTTACATATAAATGCCTCAAGTTTATCCTTCTTTTGGCAGGGGAAGGGGAAAAGGATTAAAAAAAAGAGAATAGAAGAAAATTGGAAATAGAGATTTTTCAAATGGGAAGGGGATCAAGAGTTAGAGGAAGCATGGAGGAATGGGTAGGGAAAGGGGACAAAAAAGAATGAAGATGTGTCATGTACTTGTACATTTCCCCCACGACAAGTGGAATCACTATGTACTGCAAATGTACTAAGAAGATACATAATGAATTTTAAAAAGAAAGAAGTCAGCATCCCCAGAAAGTGCTCCAGCTGCAGCTGTGCCCACAGACACCCTTGGCGCCTGTAAGAGGGAAGGGCACATGCTTGTCTTCAGGCACACACCTGTCACCTTCCACACAGGCTCTCAGGTGTGGGGCAGATTCCCACCTGACGCTAACCTGAGCAGCTTCCACTTCATTTCCACAAAGGTGGCGTTTTCTGCCCAAGCCATGGCCGGTTTCCCCCAAAAGACTCTTTCCTCGCGGTGTCCACAGCCAACATGGGAAGGCAGGTCAGTCCCAACTTCCTGGCCCTGTCTGACCCAACGGCATGGGCCATACTAAGCTGGATCCTACAAAGTGATGCCATAAGAGGGATTTTGTTTTCTTTAAGAAAAAAAACCTATGACTCTTGCTTTTATTTATTTCTGTATTTTTGAGACTTGTGAGTGTCTGATGAGTGATCATCTCGAGTGTAATGGTGGTAGTGGGGGTAGCGTTTTGTGGTAGCAGTAACGGCAGCACCTCTGCTTCAAGCTATCTACGGCTTGCTAAGCATTGTCCCCTGTTCCTTACTGCGGGGAGCTCTAGTTTTATTGAAGGCAACAATGTGCCCAAGTAAAACACTACATTTGCCAGCTCTGTTTCATGCAAATAAGGACACACGTTAATGGGAGCTGAGCACAAGCCATTTGATGAGGTGTCTAAGAAAGCACTGTGCCAGCTGGGCAGAATCAAAAGGTGCTCATTTCCCCTTTAGCTCTTCCTCTTTCCCTGGTCCTTGCTGGAATGAGAGTATGATTCCCAGTGCGGAAGTAGGAGGCACATTTTGCAGAAAGACTGAAGGAGCCTGGCACACTAGAGGCATCTTGTAGCAGTGGCACCAGCACTGCTTAGCCTACCGACGCACTTCCTGAGGGGCAGAAAGGCTTTCCACGCCACGTCCCTGAATCTCTGCTTCTCACTCTGTCCTGCTCACGTGTGGCTAAAGGGCACTGAACCAGGGCCAGAATGAGTGAACAACTGGATCTGAGATTATTTAAACTGAAATATGAAAATGGAAGCAGTGTAAGGTTTTTTCCATTAAACACAGTTTTATAGTTTTGATTAGGACCACATTTTGCTTTAACAATTGAAAATTCTGCATTGGGTTGAGATGTGCTGTGGATATAAAAAACAAAAAAACAAAAAACAAAACAAACAAACAAAAAAACCACACCAAAAACAACAACAACAAAAAACAAACCAGAATCCATAGACTTATTACAAAAAATTTAAAAGAAGGTAAGCTCTTATTAATATTTTAAACTATTGATTACTCATTGCAGCAACATTCTGGATATACTGGGTTAAATCAATGACCTTATTAAATACAATTTTCCCCTGCTGCTTTTCGCAATGTCAATTGCTCTCTAGAAAATCAGAAGGGGGCTCACGTTACCCTTCCACTGTGATATTCTACCTATCTTGTGCCCACTTTGTGCCTGTATTTCACATAAATTGATGTCATGGAGATCTTACAGTAACTGTGGGCGAGCTATTACCTTCATTTTACAAGTGGGGCAAGAGAGTCCTGAAGACAATATCTTGCCCCAAAGGGACAAGTTGCTCAGGGCTGCCCATGGCTATGTCTGGCTCCTCAGGAGGTGGTGGCCTAAAGGGTGATCTACCAAGAGGAACTGTGCACAGATCATCAAGGTTTGTGCACCACAGCTGCTGCTGCTTTGCAGACCAGTTTCCAAAGGGTTTGGCTTGGGTGAGAGGCTTGGGTTCTCAGGATGATATTGTCCCCGAGAAGCTGCATGCCCTGTCACGTGAGACAGTCCAAGATGCCTGGGTGTGCAAAATCCTCTGCCGCTCTCTTCATTAACAAGAAGCAAGGGATTTGGGGTGTTTTAGGTCACCCTGCTAAAAACTCATGGAGTGTAGGGAAGATGGCTGAGGTTTCTGAGGAAGGTATGGTGTTAATGAGAACCTGAAGAATAAAATCTATAAAGACATGTAGGGAGCTTGTAGATCAGTGATTTTTAAATCAAATTTGTACTAGGGATTGAACCCAGGGCCTTTGGGCTGAGCTACATCTCCAGCCCCTGTTTTATTTTGACACAAGATTTCACTAAATTGCTCAGTTGCCCAGACTGGGCTGGAACTTGCATCCTTCTGTCTTAGCCTCCTCGATGTGCACTACACCCCACTTCATGACTTTTCGTGAGTACCCAACTTCAAATTTATGCCTGTCTTTGTCTACTGCAACTTTTGTTATGCTTGCCTATTCATGTTTTAACCAAAGAAAAATACAAGGGCAAGCTGGTAATTTTATGAAACCTGGATGTATTCTCTTTTGCCAGGGAGTTTAGAACTTCATAACCCCCTGAGTAGCTGTTTGGATACGGAGGATAACTGGATACTACCAGAAATATTTTGTTTCTGATAATTTTGTAGAACTCAGATATGCATAGTTTTATTGTTTAAAAAAATCTGCTAATGTGGATGGAATTGTTTTGTGTGTCTTCGGGTATGCTGACCAGAAATAGGGGATTAGGAGATGGACATGGATTTTTTTTTTTTTTTTTTACTACTGTAACAGTAACATTTTACATTTCAACAGTGCTTTTCGAATCACACAGCATCTTACAAAGCACGGGAGGTGACAATAACTTGAAGCATTGTTGAAATACAGAAAATATTTCAAGAGTCCAGGATTGCACGTTCTCTTTTAGACAGGAAGCAAGGGAGAGAGGGCGGCTGTTGAATCAAGAAAATAATAAAACGCATTTCTCTGATGGTCATATTTGAGAACTCAGACCAGCTTTTAGGGTTTTTCTCTGCAAGCCTTTATTTTTCTCATCAGATCTCAATACAACAGGAAGAGGACAACTGCCATTAGCTGTACTTTACAAGCTCAGAAACAGAGACAGAGAATGATTTGAAATCTGAAAAGATTCCCAAGTCAGGCAGTGAGGGGGTCAAATAAGGGGTCCCTGCCCCCTCTCTTGCCTGGCTCATCTGGACTCACCTGACAGCTATAGGGCAGCCAGCTCACCCTGGACGAATCAACTCTTGTTATGTCCCACTACTATTTCCCTGTGCTTATCTTTGAAATAGAGAAAGGCTTGCCATTGAGAAACATCCCTCCTCTGAGCTTCCCTTGTCCTCTTGATCTCCTATTCTATAGATCTTTCTTTTTCTTCTTTTTATTCTCCTGTCTTTTTTCCCCTCCTTCACAATTTTTGTTTACCACATTTTCTCTGCCTTTTGTTATATTTAAATCTCTTTGACTTAAGATCATTCTTTACTGTCTTCCTTCCTGGGTAGCATTACAGTCCTGTTTGGGGCTCTTTTTCCAGGTAGACCAGCCAAATCCCAAGAGGTTCTCACCCATCACAAACTTTTGGGTGCATGTGCATCCAACCTGGGCCACTAGGGGGTGCGTGCGCAATATCTGTGGTTTCTTAGTTGCTGAAACAGCTCCAGGAGGAGGGTGCCTGTGGTGGAAGAACAGAGCCACAAGAGAGACTGCACCTTCCATCCACCAAACCATGAGGAGGGTAGACTCCCAAGACACATGGATACTGACACAGAAGGCCAGGCGTCTCCGGGTGTGCAAGTGAGTGGGCTGGAGGCCTAATTCCACCTGTCCAGTGAGTGCTATAGATGAGGTGTGCTTGCGAGCACAGATGTGTCTGTCCACTTCTCCCCTAACTACCTTTGGGTCATGAAAACTTTCTGAGCAACATTTCTTCATCTCTAAAGACTAGTAGCTGCAAGCTATGGGATCTTTGAATTTCCTGCCAGCTATATTGCTATACACTGAGTGTAGGAGGTTTTTGGAGGTTGTCAAGGAACACAGAAAAAAAAAATGTTACCAACAGACCAACTAGTTCTCTGGATAGGCCTTCCTGATCCATGGCTGGGCTTTGAAATTTAAGGGCTGCCAACTTCAAAAGTTTCTGTGTATTCTTCCTGACTTGTGTGCTAAGCCTGTTCAGGTAGTCACAAGTTTTGAAAATGTGCTTCCTGCTGCAGCTAACCAGAGTCAGAGACTGGTGGGAACATCATTCCTTACACATACCCTCTTCCTCCCAAAATAAGACCTAGCCAGAAAAAAGTTAGCCTTGAAAACTAGAGATCAAAATGCCAGCCCCGATCGGCCTATCATTTTTACTTTATCTGTTATCACTGTTCTTTTGCTCTGGAAAGTAGGAAGGGCAAGGATAGGCTGATTAGGGCTGGCATTTTTGATCTCTAGTTTCTGAGGCTGATTTTTTTTTTCAGGCTAGGTCTTATTTTCGAGAAAACAGGGAGAAAGGTGCGCCATCTTTCGGTAGGTTGCTGGGCAGTAGTGCTATGAGGGGGTGGCAGTTCAGGTGTGAAGACTCATGCATGAACACTGAGGGCTTGCTGCAAACTGACCCCTGGACCAATCACTGGGGCCCAGAGGTGAGCAGGCTCCTAGGACAGTAGTGGAAGCCAAGGGGTCCACAGATGACCAGGGTCTGGTGTGTTGAGTGTGAACTGGAACACAAAATATGCTGGTAGAGCATAAAGCAGAGAGAGCTGAAAAGCTTCAAAACACACTTGGTGTTTAGAACAAGCTTAATGCTCTGGTTCAAGCTTTTCAGTAACCCTGCAAGGTAAGTGCCATCCTTTCCCTATGCTCAGAGGTGCTAAGTGATGATACAGAAGTACAGCCAGTAATCAAGAGAGCCAGGGGCAAATCAAAGTTACTTGGGGCCTGGGTACGTCATATTTGGACTCCAGGTCTTGAAGTAAGTGGGATAAGGCTAACTTTAAGAAACAGGAAGCTTGTAGCATGAGTGGCAGTCCTGCACACATAGGAAAGCTACCTAGGGACACATTCCCTGTGTTTTGTGCATGCTCTGATAAGGCTGAGTTCTGTGGCAGTGTGTAACTCAGTAGTCAGTGTCTGAGGCCAGGGAAGTGTCTTTCTCTCCTTAGGATGGAGAGGGGTATTGGGTACCAGGTGGTATTTGGATAGATAGTGCCTCAGTAATACCGGCTGGGGCTGTCTGCAGGGCTTGCTATGGTTCCTGAGATGCTACTGAAGTTGGCTAGGGAAATGCCTCTTCTGTCCTCAGGATGATAGGTAAGTCACTGACCTGGATCTGGGGAAAAAGCAGCCAGAGCTCCTTGCTGCAGCACGTGGCTTCCATTCTGGGTGAACACAAACCATGTAGATGAAAGCCGTGCAGTGGCCCAGAAAAGGCTGGGGAGAGGTTGGCTTTGTCTTTCCGTGTCACAATGACTGTACACAAAGTAAACTCTGTATGCAACATGTTCTCAGAGAGTGGTGGTATACTATAGAGAGATCACAGGCCTGGAAGCTTGCAGATCTGAATTTGAATATTACCTGCTAGCAGGAAAACATAGCTTTTCCCAAGACTTGGTTTTCTTATTTTTGAAAGGACCAGTGGGCTAGAATGCATAGGATGTGAACTCATAAAGACCAGCAGTGTGCAGCAAGGCGTGGAGGTGCCCCACAGCCAGGCTGGTACAATTTCCTGAGCATCTCACAGAGACAGCTGTCTCCCTTCTCCCTGGAGGACTGGGCATGGTGCTGGTACCTGCTCTTTTGGAAGGTTCTGTGAGAAGGAAGGTCCAAAGCAGAAGATTCAGTGCCTGTGCTGTCAGCTTCCTGGTACACAGCCCTCCTCCCCAGCTGCTGGTGGGACATCTTGGCCAACTGCTTCAATGGGGACAGGATGGGAAGCCAGAGTACAGCTTCCAGATTGTCACCTGGGGAATCAGAGTGAGAAGGGAGAAAGGGGAATTTAGATTCAGGCAGGCTTGGGATCCCTCTGACAGCTGTGGGACCTTAAGTGAAGCATTATACAGCCCTGGGCCTTGGCTTCTTGGTTTTTGAGTAGTAATAACAGGATCTTCTCTGCAAGGTGTTGAGAGAACTGCATGTAAAGCTACCAGCACAGTGCCTGGCACTTAGTAGATGCTTAATAAAAACAGTGACTACTCAAAGTTGGACTGTTAGTGGGGCAGAAACTCAACTGGAAGATGCAGTTGAAGAAAGTAGAGTCTAATACTAGTGCCATCTGGTCCCTTTCTCTTCTGCAGCTATTTCTTTCTTTTGCAAGCTGCTGTCCTGGAATCACAGTCTAGAGTACAAGTTCTAGGACAGACAAGTAAGCCTCAGGTGTGGACTCCCATTCAGTTGTAAAAGCAGAAAATACCCTCAGCCTAGGTTGCCCTCCAGGACCATTGGCACTACCTGGGTCCTGGAGGTGTACACAGACACAAAGCCCAGACTTCTGGCTCATTAACAATGCTGGTGCTGAGTGTCTGTATCCATCACAAGTTCTTCCTCCATCTGCTGGGGGCTCTGCTCCTCGTCCAGCAGTGAGGGTACCATAGGAGAAGTCAGCCCCATGTCTCTGGGAGCTGCAGCTGGAGGAAGGCAAGGTTTGGATCCAGAGAGTAGCTGCACAGGGCAAAAAATCCCCAAGGAACAGTAAGCACTAGTTGTGCACTGGACACTGTTGTGGAAATCTCATACTTAAAATACATAAGGCCCACATCTTATGACAAAGGTTATTTTGCCAGCTCCACTTGACCGCTGAGGAAATTGAGTCACAGGTGATGTACCTTCCCCAGGGGTCATGCATTTTACTGCCTCTTTCAAGTTTCAAAAAACAAGATGAGAAAGATTACTGGGGACCCTGAAGGGGACCCTTCACCCGGGGCCTGGGTATGGGGGCTGAGACTCAGAGCAACTCAGAGATCCTCAGAGAAGAGAGCAGAAGGATAGCCTGGGGGACTGTGAGGATTGGTCCCCAAGCCATGCCTCTGGCTCCCTCCTTCAGCAAATATTTCTGGGGCATGATACACCTGTCACAAGCACCAGGGGTTAGGGACTTTAACTTCCAAAGCAAACCTCTAGCTCTGCCCTTGAATGCTTGCTCACGATCTAATGAAAACACAGTGCGGCAGCCCTCGGCGAATGATCTCTTACCATAGATGTACCAACACAGAGCGACTTTGCCAGGGACGTCCTGGGAATCTGTCCAGGAAAGATGGCGGAGACCAGGGTTTGAGGTGGGAGGTTAAAGGCAAGGGGCAAGTCAGGACATGGTCTCTAGTCCTTGGCCTGCCCTAGGGCAATTACTCACATGCCTCGGGAACTTCGCAAAAGGCCTGCGGTGGCACCTATTGGGGTGAGGTGGGTGGGTGGAGGGGGGCGAAGGGCACCTCCACGCACCAGCTGTGCGTCCTCTCAGGGGACGGCTCTGTGCAGTTCCCTGTCCAAGTCCAGACACTGGCGGTCTATGACCTGAGCGAATGCCAACCTGGAGCAAGTGGTGGATGGCAAAGACGCCCTGAAGGGCGCGCGTTTATGTAACCGACCTTGGCGCCCAGGGTCTCAAGAGGCTGGCGCTGGGAGCCCTGCGGAGGGAGGACACAGCCCCTGCGTTATTTTCTTGCAAATACAACGGGCAGCAAAACGATACAAGTTAGGAGAAGTCTAGGAAGCTTTCAAGAGCACAGCGGTTCGCCCCACTGCCTTTTCCCCAGAGCCGGCTCGGCCTGTACCCGCCTCCCAGGGGTCGCTCGCTGTGTGACCTTGGGCGTGGCGCCGCTCGACCTCCTCGGGCCTCAGTTTCCCGGCCTGTGCTGGCGGCGCGGCCGGGACAGT
>NW_022900917.1:77551234-77587045 GCF_012274545.1 Fukomys damarensis
GGCCGGACGTGCTGCGCTTGGGGGCCCGGAGGGAAGGAGGGAGGGAGATCGGACGAAGCTGCGAGGAAACCTGGGGGCGGAGGGCACCCAGGGGAAACTTGGCTGGGGGCGGCTAGAGCGGGGACCCGTGGGGCGGGTCCTGGTGGGCGCGACTGGGGATCCCGGTGCTGGGTTCGGCCGAGGACGTGGATAATGAGCTGCGGGAGAATGGAAGGACTTAAGGGGATCCGGTGCCAAAGAGGTGAAGGGAACAGGTGCTCGGGCTGTCAGTGAAGTTTGGGGCCTTGGAGGAGGCTTGGGTCAGACCCCGGGACCTGCGAGAGGAGGCTCTCGGCGCTCCCGGGGGAGAGCCCAGCTCCCGCTCCTCCTGGCTGGCCGCCGGTGCCCAGGCTGCGGTCCTGGGGCATCCGCCTTCCGGGGCGGTCGCTCACTCCGAGCCCTCAGAGAGGCCCTGGCAGGAGTCAGCGGGGAGGAGGCCGGCCAGAGAGCCCCTTTGGCTTCCTTCCTTCCTTTCCTCCCTCTTGGGGAAGCGCTGGGCGGGTGACGCTCATCGGTGGCTTCCTTGGGGTCCGGAACGCTAGAGAAGGAGTCTTGCAGCCGGGTGTGAACGGGACCGGGAAGTGCTGGAGCTCAAGATCCCGGGGTGTATGGGGCACGCCTACCCCGACCGAGCTCTGGTGGCTGCCGCCCTCAGCCTTCCTGGAGAGCCTGCTGGGATGGACGGTAAATGAAGCCTGCCTTCGCGGGGGGAGCAGTCCGCTGCTCCCGTTTCTGGCAAACGTGTTTCAGATAAAAGGGCTGGGGGACCACTGGTGTGCTTTTTTTTTTCCTCTAGGAAATGAAAAACATTATATGGTGAGATGTGTTAGGCATTTGCATGAATCCCTGTGCAGTGACAGCCTGTGGGTCCCTAGTTAGATCGGGTCTGCTGCCTAATGCTGGCCCTGGCTCTGTTATTGTTGGAAGTGAAAGATGAGGCAGACATATTCTATTTGTGTATAGATATCTCTATTTTAAAGCCACGACTTCTGGTTTTTGCCTATTGCAGCCAGTTCCTTGTAGCGGTGTGTGTGTGTTGTTGACCGGTGGTGGTGGTGGCTCTCACTGTCTTTAAGGTATTTAAGCATATTTGAATAGCTGAACAAAAACAGGTTTACAGAGCTCCCCCATTTTATTTTAATTGCACGCTTACTTTTCCTTAATAAAATGAGCTTGTGAAAAAGTAATGGGCAAGTGTTCCTAAATTAGAGAAAGAGAATTTAAGTTTTATTCACATGCCCTTCTCAACGGTTCTGTAGTTAGGTTTGTACTCTTTCCCCTTTGTGATTTACATATATCTTTTGTTGCCTACTGGGCTGTCATTTCTATGAAAGAAATTTCTTTTTACACCGTGTTGAGATCAGTGACAGAAATATTCTGGACTGTGGAGTCAAGTGCATTCTTCCTACAAAAGAAGCTGAATCAAAGTTATGTTGTACTCAATTAAGGGAATGGTTTAAGTAAAAGTGTAATGAGTTACTTTATTTTAGAATCCAGGATTATTTTCTGTGACATGTTGCTGTAGTATTGTTTTGCTAATACACTCATAATTCTTGATTTCTGTGTTTTTTACTCATATTAATGGCTTCTAGTTACTTGTGACAGATACTGGGGAGACATTGCCACATAGTGTCTTTTGGGTGATAAACTTGATGACTTTTCATAAAAAATGTAATGCTTATAAGAAGTACATTTCTCACCTGTGAAGATGCTGGCAAGATGCTCCCTGTTACTGTTAATTTAGATAGCTTCAACCTGCAATGTTTTCCCTTAAATCACAGACCGATATCCAGAATGTGGAGCTCTGCCATTTAAAATATTAATTATTCTCATGTAATCCACAACTACAAGTGCCTTTCTGAAACATATTGTCTGAAGTCAGATTTTGCATGGTTGTTAGGAAATTGAGTTTAAACCTGATTATTGGCTACATGAAAGCATTTATTTAGCTATATTTGTGATTGTTTAACTCTAAAAAAAGTATTGTTTCCGAGGTTTTCCTAAATCTCAGCACTGAAATCTGTATCCTGGTACTAAATCCATCGGCAGTGATTGGTCAGCAATATAAACCTTTTTGTTATGGCATGACATATACTAGATACATATTTATAGTTAATGTCTGCAAACAGTACCTTATGTTTGTATAGTATTTTAAAGTTTCCAGGATATGGTAACATTCATGCTATCTAGTTTTTTCTTCACTGTTTTGTCCCTGTTAAGAAGATATTGATGTCTTTTCACCGAGGGAGCTGAGTTCCCCATTTACAAGCTTATTAGACAACCCAGAATTAATTTGCAATCAGATCTTCTGTTTCTAAGGCCATTTTCTATTTGCACCCTCCCAAAAAGGTCACACAAAGTACTTCTTACATACTAATTTAAAACCTGCAGAAATCAATGTAATTAATATGATTTTTTTTTTTTTTTTTTTTTTTGGTTAACATTAATGCAATAGAACTAATGTGAGTCCTTTAGGGAAAATTATCCTTATTTTTCACAAAAAGTTTCTCTCTATACTGATCTTCTTGCAGCATTCTAATGCTCAGTGAAAGAGGCATTTTTGAATTAAAGCCCTCTTGTGAGCAGTATTCTAGTTGAGTAATTACGCATTACAATAATCAGTTTATAAATGAGATAGTCATTTCTTGAAAATTCAGTATTCATAAACATTGATTAACTTCCCAACTGACTTTTGCTTTCTTCTAATCTTTACATGAGATCTCGAGCCGGGTAGGCCTGGAGATGTACTCTGACCTAGTACAGTTTGCCTTTACACAGTTTCCTGACTGTTTCATGGGGGGCATTAGTTACTGATTTTACCTTTTTTTCCCCAGTGTAATTGGTTCTTCTCCCTGTACCTCCAAATTCTGAATTTGTTTCTCAGACACAAATAAGGATGATATTTACTTGATGTTAAAATGAAATCAAAGAAAATAGGCTCTCGGCTTTGGTTTCTGCACTCCCCACTCCTCTTCTCTGGGCTCCCCCACAAGTGCCTATTGGGTGTGTTGACATTGTGTTTCTTGCCGATGGGATTAATTGGAGATGAGAGTAGTGCTGCATGTTTTGATATTTTCTGGAAGGGGATGTGCTGACTCTTATTAAAAAACATATTCAGAAATGTCTTACGCACTGTAATTTAATCCCACAGTCCGGTATTGGTTTGGATGGTTTTCAGTTCAAGCCATGTAACCATTAAATAAGATTACATAACACTGTATTTTTAATTATCTGATATAATGTATGGATTGGCGGCTGATTCCCTGCCAAGTTATATTTAGCTGTTAGTTATAGGAGCAGAGGACTCAGGATTAAGGTAGTCTGTTTGTGTCCAAATTGATAAAGCTCTTTATTGATATTTCAAAGTAAACATTTTTCATGTTACATCATTTTCTCCAATATCAGGAATTTTAGCATTACTTAGAAAATATGTGGGGAATACATACGTATACAGGGAGGATCACTGCTTTACCTGATGTGCATTTTTTTGGTAAAGTATGAATGAAACCCAGTGGTTTGGCATTTCATGTGGGTTGATCCCTTTGGAAAAATCGTTTTGATTTGTCTGAGCATTGTTAGGCCTGTAAAATGAGAGGGCAGGAACGGGAATTGCGCAATTACGTGCGAGTGTGGTGCCTTCTTCCGATAGCGTGTGGTTCTCTGGTTCGCCCAGAGGAGGATGTGGCTGTTTAGTTTTTCATTGTGGGTTTTTGTTTGTTTGTGTTTTGGTTTTGGTTTGGTTTTGAAAGGAACTGGATGTGATGGTTCAGTTTTAGGTAAATGTGCATGTATCGTTTTATGGTCACAAGTGAGTAGTGATTGTGAATTCTAGTGTTTTGGCACCTGGACATTAATGAGGTGCTTGTTGGGACCCTAATAGCAGGCTTCTGTGCCAAGTCCTGAGATAGAAGAGGCAAAGACAGTTTGGTCTCCTGAGACAGCCCCGCCCTCCTCAGTGGTTGAGGGTGAGTGTCAAGTTTATAGATGCTCTCCTTCCTCAGCAACGGCTCCTTAGTCCTCAGCAGTCCTTCTGAAATACTCAGTGGCCAGATGGTGTTAGACTTAACTCCCGCAGTTTGTTCATTGTGACCTTAATACTGGTAATAGACCAGGGATGGGCAGATTGTTGGGCCAGTCTTTCAGTTAGAAACCCAGACTCTGACCCTTCAAATGACTTGACCAAGGTAATGTCAGCGTACTTTGTTGTTCTTTTGTCATGCCTTCCTCACCCATAAGTCTGCAGTTAAGTTCCCATCAGCCTGTGTTGATACAGTTAGTTAATGACAGAAGGAGAATGGAAACTCTAGCCTCAGTAAGTGTAGTTTGTTCCTTTCTCTCCTGATATGTTGGATTGAAAGATAAATGATGTAGCATCCATTTAATACCTCACCCGTCATATCTGCTGTTCCTTCTGACCACTTTTCTCTCTCCTCAGTGGATTCGAGTTCTTGTTTTCTGGTCTCTTGGCACCCATTGGTTTCCTCTCCCATGGAGTAGGGGGATCCTCACCACACCCTGTTTGGATCCCTTTGTCTTCACCAGAGAGTGGGCGCTTGACCAAGAGGCAGAGCCTGGTCCTCCTTCTCTGTCTATAGTACCTAGCATCATTCTCCAGGCATAGCCCTCGCTAACTCCAATCTTCCTCTGGCCATTGTGTTCTAAGTATCTTAGGGGTAGAAGAGTTAGAAAGTGTATATGGGATTGAGCAGTTGGTGAGGCGCTAACCACCTAAGAGCACCTGAATTGGGGTGGGGATGGAGTCCCTCACAGCTCTGCTCCTATCAGTCCAGGAATGTCCTAAGTGAAATGCAGGTGAAAGCAAGCAGAGGAGCACACTGTGCTCTTTCTGTGTGGTAGAACAGCAGGGGTCCTGCTCTAGGGAATAATGAGTAGTGTCAGCTCTGTTTTGCCTCAGATGTTTATTTACTTTTATTTTTCGTGAGGAACTTGTTAAGCCAGTGTGCCCTAATGCAGCTAGCTCTTCGTTCTTAAACCCCAGTAAGATTTTACTCCCCAGAAGTTTAGAAGCCCTTGTCACATGCCTTCTTACACGAAGGAGCTAATCTGTAGTTTCAGATGCTAAACAGAAACCCAGAGCCGGACTCACCACAGGAAAGACAAATTGCAAATTGAATTGCAATAGCAGGTTTGGTATTGGAAGACCCCTTTGCCTGTTGTCATTCTTTTCGCCTGCTTGAAGACAGAATGGCTTATGTATTTACGGAAACAGTAAAAGTGGGGTGTCCCTTAGCGCAGGAGATGGTGATCATAATAAAGCTGCTGCACTGAGGGCCCCTTCTGTGGCGAGTGCTTTCTGTGCATTGTCTTTGATCCACGACAGATCATGCAAGGTAGGTGGTTTTGTCCCCTGCTGGCTTCTTTTGTTTGTTTTTTCAGTTAGGGACACTAAAGCTCAGAAATATGAAGTAAGTTGCTCAGCCACGTTGCCAATTTTGTGAGTACTCAGGCTAAAATTTTCAGTCAAGCCTACCTGTTTTGATAGAATACTTTAAGGAAAGAGACAAAAGGATGTCTCTCAACATTGGTCCTTGTTTTTCA
Organism: Fukomys damarensis; assembly: GCF_012274545.1. Lineage (NCBI taxonomy): Eukaryota > Metazoa > Chordata > Mammalia > Rodentia > Bathyergidae > Fukomys > Fukomys damarensis. The sequence continues at coordinate 77,556,833 of NW_022900917.1, forward strand.
ATAAAATTTTTTTTTCATAGTAGGAACCTGTCAGGAATTGCCATTGGTGGTGATAAATTTTTAAAAGAGGTTTCTGAAAATGTGTTTTACCAAAAAGGCGAGCCCACTTTTTCCCTAAGCTCTTCAGTAACATTTTTCAGCCTTCAGCAAGTGTGCGAGGTAAGGATTTTAATTATGTATATATTTCAGTGGTTGAAGAGAAAATAGGAACACGTTCTGCACAGAAAGTCAGGGAAAAATCTTACTAAGGATCTCTTTATCTCAAGGAACCTCTTTGAGGCACAGAGTTCTTGTATCTTAATACTTTATCACAGAAACAATGGGTTGAGAGCATATCAGAGATTTATTGTCAATTCATGGTATATTTAGAAATTTGCCATCCCCTAAAAATAGGCTCAAATAAAAAAAAACGAGAAAGTGTGAAACTATAGGAGTACATTTTCACAATGATGTTGTCTCTCTGGCAGGGAGGGGGTATGCTTAATATATTTGCCTCGTAATTGCTAATAATACTGGTTACCGTTTACCAAAATGATGTTGTCTCTGGCAGGGAGGGGGTATGCTTAATATATTTGCCTCGTAATTGCTAATAATACTGGTTACCGTTTACCAAGAGCCTTTTCTGATTTCCATACTTCCTTTTAAATATTTCACTTACTTCCACTCACACTCTTAAAAGAAGAAATTATTTTACCTCGTTTTACAAAGGAGCCTACTGAGGCGAGGAAAGACAAATAATTGTCCCAAGGTAAAGCAGCCAGTGCGGGGTGGGCAGCCTGCAGAGCCTCGTCTGCCCCACTTCAGAGCCCTGTGCAGCGCATGAGGCCAGAGTGTCCACTGAGTGGTTTTGCGCGTTGTCCTTTGTGGGGATCTGGAGCAGGCAGCTCCTCAGGTGAGCTGCGGGTGCTGGGCAGGTGGCCGTGTGAGCAGGACAGCCTGTGGACCGTGCAGAGAGAGGATGGATGGCGCCTGGCAGATGACAGGGGCCTCTCCAAGGAGTGCCAGCCAGCAGAGCCTCAGCTCTAAAGAGCCTTGCTCTAAAGCCGTGTGATTATGGGAGGTGACAACTGTACCGTTTAATTCCTCAGAGCCTCAGTTTCCCCTTCTATAAAATTGAGAGCTCGTGTCCTCCATGTTGGGTTGTTGTTTCAGACATAAATACGGCGTCTGACACATAATAGGTCCCTAGTACACGTCACCTGATATTTTTAAAAAATAGCCCAAGACACAGATGTGATTATTCGCATTGCTTTCCAGACATAAACATATATGCAAAATAATTTAATGCATAAATCATCCAGTTCATTTCTTGGGTGTTTTATATTAGAATAATTTTAGTTTTCCATTACTGAAAATGTTGAAGGTGAAACTCATTCGTTAGGAAATCTTTTTTTTTTTGGTACTGGGGATTGAACTAGGGACCTTGCACTTGTGAGGCAGGCGGCAGCACCACTGAGCTAAATCCCCAGCCCAGGAAATCTTTTTTTCGTTAATATTGAAATTAGCAGCAGCTTGGATTAATTTTTATTATGCTATTCCCCATATTACAGCACCTGAAGCTTAAATTAACAACGTTTTGCAAATAGTTTTATGGCTGCAAAACTTAGAAGATGTCTGGATTCTCAGCGCCTCCACAAGTACAAAATGTCTTACTCTGAATTGATGAGATGTGAAGTTTCATAAATTTTCACCAATCAGCCTCTACTGCTATTTTAAGATGTTCACGCATGTTATTGATGTTCTTCTTTGGTGTCATAAAGGGCACAAATATGGGAGGACAACCTTTTTTGTTTTTGGTTTTGTATTTTTTTTTTATTTTTTATTTTTTGGTACCGGGGATTGAACTCGGGTACTTGGCCACCGAACCCGCTGAGCTGAATCCCCGGCCCGAGGACAACCTTTTTAATCACTCTTTTTGTTACAGATCTTTCACTGAGGGTCACTGTTGATTCCACCGTCCATTGTGAAATGATAATGCCGAGAAGAAGGGGCATTTTTCACTCTTGCGGGGTTTCTCCTCTTAGGTACCTATTTACACCGCGTGTGCTCTGCTTTTGTCCCGCTAGATGGCGCTGCACACAGCTAGGATCCCCTTTGCATCTGCATCATTGTCTACTCAGCTGAATTTAGTCCTGATCAAAAAGCCTGAATTTATGTTTGGTATTATACACTGTTAAGAATTTTTCATATTTTTTAAAACCACTGCTTGTTTTTGTTTTGTAGCTAGCATTTCCTGTGTCTCTAAGGTGTGCTGGGCACTGTTGCAGGGCTTCTTGCCACAAGTTTCTTGGTTCAGTCCTGGTGTTGGCCATGGACATTAGTTTTGTGTTTTCAGATGAAGAATTGTTAGAAGGTCACATAACTTGTGCAGCATCGTGTGGCTGATTACTCATAGGGATACCTCTGGATGAAGAAGAAAGTATTTTCAAAGCACTGAAGGCTTTTTTTCAAAGATGTTAGAGTTTGACTTATGGATGCTGGCTGTAGTAGTGGGTGTTTTGGAGGGGAAAATTACAGTCCTCACAGTTAATTGGCATTGGGGCGCATATGTCAAAGTCTTCGTGTAAGGAAGCAAACAAGAGTAACAGAAGATTTGTGAGCTGCTCTGGACATTGCTGCTGCTCGTGCCTCCTGAGTTGGTAGTGGGCCCGGGCTTGTCAGCACTGGGCACAGACCTGGGGAGACCTGGACACATTGGTGTGCCCTGTAATCTCAGCACTCTGGGAGGCTGTGGTGGGAAGACTGCAAGCACTAGCTGGCCGGAGCAGTTTAGCGAGAACAAAGCCAAACAAGACAAAAAACTTGCAAGCATTTTGGATAAGGCCATGAATATGTTTTTAGTAACTTTTAGCAAGGCCAAATGTTGGATCAGGACTTTAAATTATTTATTTATTTATTCAACTAATATCTGTCGAACTACAAATTTGAGCTGTGAATATTGATCTCTGCTAAATTGAAATTTCTGTAATAGTTGAAGTTCTGGAGTAGTTTTTTTACCTCTCTGAGCTGCTGTTCCCTTTTCTGCACGTGGTACTGAGACCCACCTCACTGGTTGCCATTCAGGTGAAATGGCAGTGATATCTGTGAGACAGTTTCCCGGGTGCTTATGCTCCTCACATGCTTGCTGACATGTTTGGATTTCGTGGCCTAACTGCTGTTGGTTATCTATCCGTGCAGAGGATTATTGGTTGTTTGTTTTTTGTTTTGTTTGAAGGGCTGGCTTTTCTTACCATCGTCCCTCTCTGTCCCTTGCTTTCAGTTTTGGTGTGCTCAGAGAATGTACACAGATGCTAAATGCTTAGACAAATCCTGCTTACCTTTTTTTTTGCCTGTTGTGTGCGGGCCACAGTGAATTGAAAACAGTACTGAGATGACTGGTGACAGGCAGTAATTCGGAGCATAGTTTTGCATCAGATGGTCTTAGGCTCGTGTCTCCTTTGTGCCACTTCTGTGTGTTGCAGCCTGGCTGCCGCTATTAACCCCTCTCACCTTCAGATCCCTGTCTTGGAAATGGTGATTAAAAGCAAAATAAAAAATTACATCCCTTCCAGGGTCCTTGTGGGGTGTCTCGAGATCTGTGTGTGAAGAGTTGTTCAGTGACTTGCCTGGCCTGTAGCAGGTGCAGAATATCTAGCTGCTGTTGCTTTCATTGTCCCTGTCTTTGTCACCATCATATTGTACCCAAAACTTCGTAATCCAGTAGGGAAGAAAACGTGCAGGCAGAAGTGGTAAGAGTGTGTTGAGTGACTTGGTAGAAGAGTGCAGAGATTTTAGGAGATCAGAATGACGCAGGCTCCTAGCAGAGGCAGGATGGCTGCCTTGTTCAAAGAGGTATTTGTTGAATGCAGGACCTAGTTCATGGCAGGGAAACACCGTGGCAACATTATATGCCCTTCCAGAATCCCCCGGGTTATGAACTCCTTTCTCTGTGTTTCTATAACGTCTTCATAGCCCTACCTTTTATGATGTATTTATAATTGCTTGTCGACCTCCCTTTGCCCCTCCCACTTTTAAGATCTTCATTTCTTCTTGCCATGAAAAAAATTTTTTTTTGGAAATGAACTACAGCTAGCAAATGAGGTAAAAGACTAGTGCTAAGAATGTGTATAACTCTCTGGAACCACCAGTGAACATTTTTCCACATTTGCCTCATTGTTCCTTCTGTGCCTGTGTTTATTTTCATAGCTTGATAAAGTATATGTGTTGTGTTTCTTTATTTCCTAAATACTAAAATACCTCAGTGTCTGTTTCCTAAAAGCAAAAGCCTCCTCTATAATTTCAGTACAGATAATCAAAATTAAGAAGGTTAGCAAGGACACAACACTGTTATCTATGGCTAGTTTTGCCAGTTTTTCCAATTTTGTCTTTTACAGGACACAGTTCAAGATTACATGTACATTTTGTTGTCTGTTTTCATGTTTTAATATGAGCAACCTTTTTGTTTTCCTATGCCTTACATATATGCATTTTTGAAGAAACCGCCCAGTTCTTCTTGTGTTGCCGTAGAACTAGACTCCTGCCCCGCACTGTTTGGCAGGAGAGCCCCGTGGAGATGTTGGGTCCCTCTCAGTACAGCGTCATCTGTCACGTGATTGGTGACAAGTTTGATCTCTCGGCCACTGGTACCATATATTTCCACCATGAAGTGACTGTTCTCCTTTGGTAATTAATTAGAACTTCTGTAGGGAGATACTTTGGAACTCTTAAATATTCTGTTCCTCATTAAATTGTCCCTCACAAATTTTAGCATCCATTCATGTTTCTCACCTGAATCATTACTGTTATTATGATGGTTACAAAGTAGTCACTTTCTATCTCATCATGGGTACTGGTTGACATTGTATTGAAAGGAGGACTAGCTGAGCATGGTGGCACACGCCTGTAATCCCAACACTCTGGAGGCTGAGGCAGGAGGATCTCTGTGAGTTCGAGGCCAGCCTGGGCTACATGGTGAGTTTCAGGTCAGTCTCAACTATGTAGTGAGACCTTGTCTCAAAAAACTGAAAAACAACAACAAAAAAACAAAAAAAGCAAGGGGGACATCTGTTCTCCCTCTCCCTTCCCTATCTGTCTTTTTCTTTTCCTCCTTTCTGCCCTCTCCTGATTATCTCATATTCTAAATTCATGGATTCTTCTTTAACCCAAGGGATTATAATCTTTTATCATCAGTTTACAAATTGGAGCTCAGATTGTCCACGCCTGAACATTGTAAGCCTGGGCTGTCCCACATCTGTGAGTACAGTTGGCCCTCGCTTTCCCCATGCTCTGCTTCTGTGGATTCAACTAATGTGGATCAAAAATACACAGAAAAAAGAATTGGGTCTTTTTTGAACATGTGTAGACACATTTTCTTATAATCTAAAAATATAGCATACCAACTAGTTATATAACACTACATTGTATTCGTTGTTCTAAGTAACAGTTGATTTGAAGAGTATGGGAGGATGTGCTTAGGCTGTATGTAAATGCTGCACCATTCATGTGAGGGACTTGAGCACCTGTGGACTGTGGCATTTTTGGAGTCTAGGAACCAGTCCTGCAGGGTTACCAGAGAGAGCTGTCATTTATGTATTCATTTCCTAACAAAATTTTTTTCCATGGTTCATCTTACTTGCCTTATAATTGGCTGCTTTTCCCCAGGTGCCCTGGTCTTCTGTGTGGGATGCTGTTGTAAAGCAGGGTCCTCCTGACTGCTGAGGTGTCTGTTGTTTTCCACAGGCCCTTTCCTCAGGCGTCCATCCATCTGGGGAGCAGATGTGTGCCTCTGGGTATATTCTAGGGACAGCCAGCTTTTTTCTGAAAGGCCAAAGAGTAAATGTTTTGTGGAGTTTTCAGTCTACTCAAAATCTGGTGGTGTAGTAGGAAAACAGCATGTATGTAAATGAATGTGTTTCTATTCAGATAAAACTTTAGATTATAAAAGTAAGCAGCATGCCAGAGTTGCCCATTGGCTGAGCCTGCCTGCGCCACCCTGCTGTAAGTGTAGAGACTAAGGACCAGACTTACGTATCAGATTAGTAAACTTCTACTCTGTCAGTCTAGCCCATTGCCATCCCACAGTAGGGGCATATCGAGATCTACTAGGATGAATGAATACATAATTGTGAGCTGTTTCTATTGCAGACCATTCGTTTCTCTTACACTGAGCTTTTGGACTTCAGTTTCTTGTGGCTTATCAATTTGTTGAGGTCATTATTTGCAAAATGAGAGTTTTTAAAAAGCATAATATGCACAATATACAGAGTAATTCTGAGAATAATTTCACAAACTCATATAACACATAGATTCATTTCTTTACGATTTATTTTTATGAAATTTATTGCTCTAATTTATTCAAAAGAGACATGTTTCCAACAGTAACAGGTGGCTTTTACCAGGGAGAGGTCCCATTCTTAGAGCAAAGTGTGTCTGAGCAAAGGCCACTGTTGGTGGTGCACACTGCCTGTCACTGAAGTGTGTTTGGCAATGAAAATGAAGCCACGCACCAGAGTGCACCATGGCGAGTATCACCAGCTCACATGACACACATTGAGCCATCTGCAGTGTCTGTGATGAACCTGAAATACATGAGGCTTTTAATTATTGTGTATGTTCTTTTTAATTGCCAAAATTCAAAGTCAGTTTTAAACTCACTGGTTAACAGATTTTGTTTGTCAGGAGGCCATCTTGTCGTTTAGTAGAAGCAGCAGGAAATTTCCTCTTCCTTTTCCACAATCCATGAAGAAGGCCTTGCCATCATTCTGTGTCACAGGAGGATTTGGGGTTCTGGTGGATGCTGAACAGGCTTCCTGCCTCCACTTGTGTTTTACCTTCTAGGTCTGGAGGTGCCTTATCACATTTTGATTTGTGTACTGTGTTACTGTATTTTGTTATTGTTTTAATATGAAAAGCACTAAGGACCTTATTCCTCGGTGTCCGTCTTTCTTTGTTTCTCTATTCTAGAGAGGCACATCGAGAATGGAATTTCCCTACTTTTTTTTTACATGTCCGTCCGTTAGTGCACCACCAGTGCACAACAGAGGATCACAATCCTCTACCCTACATTATTACAGCCTACAAGAAAGAAAGTTACATAATTTAGCAGTTGCTTGATTGTATTCTGGATTATGCTTCTGCAGTTTCCTTTTCTGAATCCTGGGTCAGAGTTTTTTTTCCTTTCTTTTTTGGTACTGGGAATCAAACTCAGGTCCTTGTGCTTGCCAAGTAGGCACTGCACCGCTGAGCTACCTCCCCAGCCCCTGGTAGGATTTTGCTCCTTAAGTGTGTGTTACCTTTGGTAATAAGCTCTACGTGCCCCAGTGTCTTCATTTGTAAGACAGTCATGGGAGATCTGTGTGAAGTGCTTGAGTTAAGGTCAGGTGCTCAAAAGTCAGTTGCCCATCTTCCGAGGCATGGCAGGGACTCCTCTTCTGCTTCTCTCCTTCATGGCAGCCAGCATAGAGCACAGGGCACAGAGCTGTTATTCCTCAGGCACTTGGAAACACTAATTTAGAAGAATGTGTATTAACCCCCAGCTCACCAGCTTTTCTGAGAGCACCTTCTTACTTCTGGTAAAGGGTTCCTTGCAGAAAGGAGTTTTGTAGGGGTGAAGAGTGAGTGGTAAGGCAAAAAAGGAACATAATCTACTGTTCACACTTAAGACTTTTAGACTCTTTCAGGAAATCACTGTTTAGGCTTTTAGTGGGTGAATCTGTAGGAGAAAGGAGGCAGGGTGCATGTTTGTCCACAGTTGCTCCCCACATGGAGGAGTGTTTAGTTCTCATTCAGTAAGAATCATGTGCTTAGGCTGGGCTAAGTGCTAGGACCCAGAGCTGGCCAATACTTTATCCCTGCTTAAAGAGCTTTCAGCGCAGTGGGGAAGAAGCCAAATTAAAAGACATTTATATTGTTGGATGGTAAGTGCTGTAATAAAGACAGGCACAGGGTATTGTGGTACTGCATAGTGGCCTCCATTATCCCAATTGGGGAGGCTAGGGACTCATGAATGCTCCTGCTGAGGGATAGGAGCAGTGGGCACTGCACCTGAGTGGCATCCCTGTGATGCCGGCTACTTAGCTTCTCAGAGCCTCTCTCCTCAGGGCATCTTCATCCTCCATGGGAGATGCAGTGAATGAGCTCCTGTTCTGAGCCCCTGTGCCCGGCCTCAGTGCTGGGGCCTCTCCCCTGGGCAGCCACCTTTGCACTGCCCCACCTGATGGCAGTAATTTCCTGGGAGTTGTTATACCCAATGTGAACCTGAGTCCCCTAAGGCAGGAAATCTGTTATTTCTGATTAACTCACTGGTGCTCAGCACTGAGTTCAGCCGGGGAGAGGGTGGGCATTCTCTTTGGCCAGTCAGTCTTAGTTTCTTCATTTTGGATAAGAGCAACGAACATGTTGTCTCAGGATGCTTTGCTGAAGGAAGATTGCAAAAGAATGGTTTTCTTTTATTTGCGCTTCCCACTACTGACTTTGAGGAGAGGAGGGCCATTTCTGAGCCAGGTGAAGCCAGATTTGTGCATTCTGTGACAAGAGGGTGGATGATAACTTTGGGTCTGGACTCAGACTCCTAGGAAACTTCCCCTGTGCCCCTTTAGAGCTTTTGGACCTGGGCACCCACCCTTTCTCTCCAAGCTTCAGTGTCTTAGAAAGCAGTCCTGATACTACCTACCTCTCAGATGTGTTGTGAGGAGCTAGTGGCATCTGTAACATTGTACATAACTATGCTCCAGGCTCCCCAGAGCTCGTGCTTTTACTCCTCACTAGACCTCCAGTGCCCAGAACTGTGTCTGGCTGTGTTTGCAGAGGGAGTGTTATGTGTGTGAGGATACCACCAAGCAGTCAGTTTTAAGTATAACGTGGAAGTAGGGAGAAACAGGGCAGGAGATCTAGGCGGGAATTAGACCAAGAAGGTGTTACAGATGGCACAGGAATGTGAGTATATTTTGAGATTCAGGAACACAGTTGAAGGATGTAACATGGGACAAAGGCATGGTCATCTCTGTGTGGTAGAAGGATCATTTGGTATGCCGAGCAATGAGACTGACGAGATTTCAAATTATGTGAGTTCAGAGTTATGTGTGTGGTCTTTCTGGATGTCTGCTGCACTAAGAAGGCACCGTCCTGTATTCAGAGCTCTGAGTGAAAATGAGACCAAGGGAGTATGTGAGATTGAAAGAGTATAGGAAAGGAAGAACATCTTGTACAAGCGACATTCAAAGGTTGCATAGAGGAAGAGACCCTCAAGCCTTTCCTTTCTCCTGAAGTAACTAACTTAATAAGGAGTAGGTGATTCTCAGTGTAAATTCTACTTAAAAGTGTTAATGGGCTGAGGCAGGAAGGTCACAGGCTTGAGTCCTTAAACTTCGTTACTGTCAGTGCTGCTGAAGCGATTGAATCCCTGTGTCCTCTTTAGCCTGATCTGATGAGAGTATGAAGGTGAGCCCCTTGGTACAGAGAGCTTACAGCTCACAGGCTCATCTGTTTGGAGGCTTCCTGACTCTAGAGTCTCCTTATCAGTGACCACAGGTCTTCCAAGTTGACTCTGAATTGGTTCACACTTTCCCAGTAGAGATTAAATTTCAGTGACATGCCCCATGGCTTCCAATCCTCACCAGCATATATATACTTCCTCTGGAGAGTTTTTGGTTAGTATGGGGATGTAAGCTGGCAGTGGTTGGGTCCAGATCCTGGCATCTTTGTGAATTCTGCTGCCTATCAAGGGCCCACACCATGTGTCAAACCGAGGGGCTTGGGGATGGATCTGCTCTGCAGAGACAGCATTCTAGATAGATGAGCGCTTTTTGTTATTAAAGAACCTCCCCCACAAACCTTCGATGTGTTAATTGGAGCTGTCTGCCCCTCCTTGGTCTACCAGATCATTTTGTTTAGCGCCCCGGGGCAGGAGCAAGCCCAGTTTTACCTGCTTTGTGCTGTCCTTCTCTTGGGGCACACCCTAGTTCATGTGTGTAGCCTTGAGTGAGGGGTTGGAACTGCACCCCATATGGACAGTGTGCTGGGCCTGTCTGATTGTGATTCCACAGGATAAAAGCAAGCCAGGAAGAGTCTCAGGAGAAAAGCCCAGAGACCCCCTTTCTAGGCTCTTGCCTACCTCCTCATGGAAGTTTCACTTTGGGGTGCCCTGGCCCAGCGTGGTGTCCAGGGCACTCCATTGGGATGGCCATAGTTCTCTGTGACTGGGGAGTTGTTACAGTTCTGAGTGGAAGGGATGAGCAAGCTTAATAGACTTGATCAAGTGACGTAAGTTTTTAGTTCCTTTGCCCACAGGCCTCAGGAAGAATTAGTGAAGTATTAGTTCAAAGTTGATAGTCTCGTGGTTTATTTTAATTGACTTTCAGGTTGTCCATTTCTACTTTAGTAACCTGTGAAAGACTCTTTTCCAGAACTCTTTTTCTATCTGTTTGAAATATGTCCATAATAACCTTTTCTAACTAAGTCAACTTGAATTCCTTACTTGGATAGAGAATTTTGGTCTCAGCTGACATCAACTCCACATAAAGGAAACATTATGTCTTCTGGTTAAACAAAATCATGACATTCAGAAGTGACTTCAGCCCACAAACTTTGCCTTAGAAACTTTACCCATTTTGTGTTGTTATAACAGAAAACCTGAGGCTGGGTAATTTAGGAAAGAAAGAGATTGATGATGTGTGGCTCAGGACTGCGGTGGCTGACGAGTTCAAACAGCATAGGGCCTGCATCCTGGTAAGGGCCCTGTGGCCATGTCACTGTGTGACAGGGAAGTGGAAAGGGGACCCACTGCATGTGGAAGGGCTGAGTGTTTGGGGTGACCTTGCTTTACAGCAGCTCATCCTTGTGAGAACTAATCTACTTGTGCGACACGACCCACTCTGGCGAAACAGCGTCAGTCCATTCAGGAGAGGGGAGCTCCCACGACAGCATTCCCTTTGCCAGGACCCCTCCTGAAGGTGCCACCACCTCAACACCACACACAGAGGTCCGTGCTTCCAGAGCTGGAACCTTCAGCCGAAAAACCATAACCAAGCTGTCGCAAAACCTAGCACGCAGTGTGCTTGAAGGAAGGGTGCACTGTCTTACTTAGTTTGTAATAATTAAGACTTCGCTTGAGTTGCTTGTTCCCCAGAACCTCAGATACTTGTATGCTATATATTTGAATTACTTTACTTAACACCATTCGTGTACAGTATTAATGAAACATATTATTTAACATCTTTTAAGTTCTTTATAACAAAGGCCTACATTGACTCACTGTTAAGATAACTACTTATTCACTTTAATTCAGTAAGAGAGTTGGTTTTCTTACGAGATTTCCTTTTAGCAAGAAGTGCATGTATACAGAAGAAACAAAAATGTTTCTTTTTTTTCAATTTTCAGATTCAGATGTTGAGACCCATTTAAAATGAAGCTGAAAGACTGGCAGCATGTATTAGTTTCCTGTGCCTCCTGTAATTATCACAAGTGCAGGAGATTTGTTGTCTTCCAATCCTGGATATCAGAAATCTGAGCAGTTCCTACTGGGCTAAAATTGAGGTGCAGACACTACAGCTGTCCTTCCTGAGGGATGAGCGGGAGGATCTCTTTCTTAAGTCCTGCAGTTTCTGGAGGCTGTGCACATTTGTGGGCTTGTGGCTCCCACCCTCTGTCTCTAGCACCAGGCTGAATTCTCCCACACTGATTTCTATGTTCACTCTGATCTTTCTCTTCTGCTTATAAGGTCCTCATGGATATATTTGGCTTGCCTGCATAATCCTGGATAATCTCTCCATCTTCAAGGTCAGCTAACTCTAACCTCAGTTCTGTCTGCAACTTTAACTCTCTTTTGCCATGTAGTTATAATTTTACATTTACCGATTCTGGAGATTAAGATACAGACATGTTTGAGGGGAGCCATTATTCTGCTGACTACAGATGGCTGGGGAGTGTGTCAGGAAACTGATGTTTAGCAAGTGCCTAGTGCATCTTCTGCCTGGTTTTAGGGATTTTCATGTACTGTGATATTATCTCAAATTATACATCAGGGTTCCTCGAGACATTAAATGACTTGTCACTGTCACATAATTACTACTAATAATGAGTTGTTATCTGTGCTAAGCATCAGGCATTGTGCCAGGAGATTTACTAACTATATTTTCCTCAGCCCCAAGTATAGCCCTCTGGGATGAATGACATAAGCTCCATTTTCCAGGTAAGAAGCCAGGCTGTGATGCACGCTGAGACTTGGTTAACTCATGACTCAGTGCTTTGGACTTCATCATTTGGAACCCATGTTTTTTCTGTTAATTTATAGTGGACTAAGTGTTAAAGGTTGTATGGAGTTGAGTTCTTCTGCCTCCGCTTTCCCAGTGAAGCCTTACGTAGATACTATGGAAAGTATCTGTCAGGGTATTTTCCAAATTCTACTCAAAGGAGAGGGAGAGATGCTACTGCAGGGGACTTTCAGATGAATAATGACACGGTCATTCTGACAGCTCTCTCTCCTTTGAGTAGATGGGGAAACTGAGTACCAGAAAGGCCAAATGGCTTTCTCAAGGTGGCCTAAAATAATGTTGGAGCCAGAACTTCACTTTGTTCATTTGGTTCCAAAGTTCTGTTGCTGTGGCTTCAAAAATTTGCCATGTTAAGTAAGTAAGACATAAGAAATATAAGAAGATGAAAGGGGAAATGGCATTTAAAGATGATAGTAGAAGAAATGTTGAAAGACAGTTGCTGTTTACCAGGTGAATTATACTAGCAGCTGGTAAAGTAGAAATTTAAGAGAGAAAGATTATTTTAGGCTGTGGTTGTAAGGAATGATTTATGAGGGAAGAGATACCGTTATCTAATTTCCATGTAATTGTTTTAGGACAATCCATAATCAGGCATAAAATACATAAAAATGTATTGAGCATCAGATCCCAGGATTTATTTTTATATATTTTTATATGTTATATTATTTAAATTTTGCAAATGTCTGTTACAGATAGATAGTAACACCCCCAGTGTACATTTAATGAAACCCAGTAATATGTGGCAGGGCAAGATTGAAACCAGGCTGTTTTGATTTTAAGTCCTGTGTGCTGTGAAAGATGCATCGTATTCACAGATTTTTTGCTTCACTCCTGCATACTCAATTATAACTTTAAATAATTCCATAAAATATGGGGAAAATATAGAGAAACTCAAAGTGACTGACATGGTTGGTATAAACAGAAAGAATGCCCAGGGAACTCAGGGTTCTGCATTTGGAAGTGGAGTTGAAATGTGCTTCACTCCTATTGGCCCCAGGGAGTTCAGGGACATAGCCACAGCTAGCACCTCACACCTATGCACAAAATGCCTGGCGTGGCTTTGCTGCTCTTCTTGTGCTTGTGTGCCCCCCCCCAACGTTTTAGACATCAATTCTCTTTCTTCCTCTCCTATCTGTTCCTCTTTGCCCTCTTCCAGTTAAAGAGCTCAACCCTGAGGTTTTCTCTATGACGTGTCACATTTACTAAGTACTCTTTGCACTTGAATGATGTCTGAGAGTGGCTGGCTTTATTTATTGCCTCTTCTGTCACACGAATCATGTGGCATCACGGTCAGAGCTCTCTGAAAATGCCATCTTTTCATGTGCTGATTATTATAGTTGCATTGTTGTACAGCGCCAAGCCCAAAGCCGTGGATTTGTGGCAGCTGAACACATTCGGCCCCATTAGTGCATTGGTTGCAGTTGGCAGCTGCCCAGGGCCCACCAGCTTGTCTTTGCCTTCAGATTGTGTTGCGGGGAAACCCTGTTACAGCCACCAAGGGGCAGAGAGGAGTGCATTTTCTGTACTCGAATCTTTGAAGCTGATCAGTCCTTGAAAGTGTAGGTAGTATGAAACATTTACAGTTGTGGTTTGTTAATGCTGTGCTCACCGCTGGCCACAGGATGGATGCACAGTGGTCCTTAGCATTGCTACTCTGCCAGGGCACATGCAGTAGAATTTGTATGCTGAGCGATGTGTGCTGTGCAGAGAACGTCCTTCGCTCCTCTTGCTTTCCCCTCACTCAGGTCAGTTTTGTCCCGAGTGTGCTGCTCTGCCATCTGATGTACAGGCTGACACTGTATCTCCTGTCTATCACTGTGTGCCCAGCACCTGTACCAGGGGCTGAGCTGGAATGGGTTTTCATGACAGATACTGGATGGGTGAAGGCTGAAATGATGGAGTCCCGGGGAACCAGCCTCCATGAGACAAGGAGGACTGCAGCGCACATGGTGCTTTTTACTGAACCTTGAAGGAGAGAAAGCAGTGGCCACAATCTGCAGATCGGATATTGAAGCCAGAAAAGCAAAGAGGAGAGATGCCAGAGTCGGTGGCGTGAGTGGGGGGCACAGGTTACAGCTGCTGTCACATCACACCCTCTGGGTTGCCTACCTGGAGATCGTGGGGACTCACGCCTGGTTACTTACTTTTTGTCAATCTATCTTCTGATCTAAATTCTGCTCATTGCAGGAAATTTACTTTTTTATTGTAAGGCTTCTTATGGTAGCTTCATCTTTTTGCAGGCCGAGTTAATTTCTATAATAACAGCTCTTCCTCAGTGATAGAATTGAGCACAAACACGACTAAGTAATGATGATGAAGATTAGGTGATGGTGGCAATGGCATTGGCAGAGCGCTCTGTGTTGCATTTACCACATTCACTTGTTACTTTAGTTGAGCCTCCTAACAGCACTGTGAGGTATGTGGAATTGATTGGCACCTCTAGTTTGTACATCATTTTTCATTTTGCTTAGGTCTTCAACGTACATACCGTAGAGCAGGGAGGTAGTTTCGGGTGGAGTGTCTGTTCAGTATAATGAGACTCAGGATTTGATTCTCAACAATGAAAAATTGTGTGTGTGTGTGTGTGTGTGTGTGTGTCACTGTGGTGTATGGTTTACAAAGATAGATCAGGTAAGGATCCTTCTGTTACTGCTTCATGCAGAACCTCAGCTCCTGAGTCCTTGGAGGTCTCTTTGTTACTGACTTGCTAGGCAGTGAAGCAGTCCTGGAACTGGGAATAAAAAGTGACATCTCTGTGAAACCAGGCTTGTGCCTCAGTTCTGCTTCCGACTTAGCTTCTGAGAGGAAGGGGTAATTGCAGTTCCTCCCAGGTGCATGGTGAGCAGGTTGACCCCATGGTCTGAGAAGCAAAGTTAGAAAGGAAGTGAGTGAAGAGTAAGTTTTGCAGCCTGAGCCTACCTCTCCGGCGCACTCTCCAGCTCCTCACCTTTCTCTCCAGGCACCATCCCTCCCCCAGGATCAAACCACACTGTGGTGTATGGTTTACAAAGATAGATCAGGTAAGGATCCTTCTGTTACTGCTTCATGCAGAACCTCAGCTCCTGAGTCCTTGGAGGTCTCTTTGTTACTGACTTGCTAGGCAGTGAAGCAGTCCTGGAACTGGGAATAAAAAGTGACATCTCTGTGAAACCAGGCTTGTGCCTCAGTTCTGCTTCCGACTTAGCTTCTGAGAGGAAGGGGTAATTGCAGTTCCTCCCAGGTGCATGGTGAGCAGGTTGACCCCATGGTCTGAGAAGCAAAGTTAGAAAGGAAGTGAGTGAAGAGTAAGTTTTGCAGCCTGAGCCTACCTCTCCGGCGCACTCTCCAGCTCCTCACCTTTCTCTCCAGGCACCATCCCTCCCCCAGGATCAAACCCAGGTGCATTCTACATGAAGCTACATTCCCAGCACTTTTTATTTTTTATTTTGAAATAGACTCTTGCTGAATTGCCCAGGCTGGCCTTTGATTGTGACCCCCCCCCACACCGGTGCTTCAACCTCCTGAGAAGTTTGGGATCACAGGCGTGTGCTGCCCCACTTGGCTTGGGAGCAGTCTTTATGGGGTATTATTTTCTTTTGCTCCTAGGCAGCTGAAACACTAGTGGCATGTAGAAAATGCTCAACAAGCATTTTGGACAAACACGTACTAAGCAGATGTAGCCTAGTGTCCCCCATAAGTCTTCCATTTGCCCTTGGCCCTTATCTGAGTTCCTGTTTGTGGGTCAGAGAGATTAGAGAAGTGTACACACACTTGGCTAGAAGCTAGAGCTTTGCAAGTAGCCAGGAAAGGTGTGATCTTCATTTTCCAACTGAAAAGACTAAGGACCCAGACCTTTAGAGTCCAGTCAGATTGCTTCCTCGATACTATTAGAAAGTAACATTATCTGTTATTGTAGGGCAGTGATGATGAACCTTTTAGAGTTTTCAGGGATATAGATAGCTTGCTGTGGCACATCATTGGTTTGCCACCGTTGTTATAGGGAATCTATGTGCATTTAGATATGTAGGTATTGTGTTTTGTCTTCCAGATCTTTTAAATATATTAACACAGTTTGTGTAACAGTAGTATTTACTTATGTAACAAAATCTTTTTCTTTATGTTGCATGTATCCATTAGAAATTGGCATGCTTCACTGTGACACAAATTTGTTTGCAGAAATACTGTTATCAAATCTGACCAAGCATGAATCATATTCAGCACAAATACTCATTTTCAAAAGTTCTTTTGGTGAAGGAAAATCAAGTTTTGTTTTTATTTTCTCTTCTTTTGTTGAAGAGGATAGTATGTGTTAATCTGTTTGGATGAAATGACTTTTCCACTTGGCATGTGGACCTTAAACTTTTAGAACTTTTAAAAATGAATCTCTTTATCATATTCTTTCCTTTAATTTTCTCAGTATTTTATATCACCTAAATATGTTAATTTACTGGCAGTGTATATTTATCACTTGTTAATATGCTTAACATTGATATTTAAGGTCCAAATGGACAAGTGTTGGGTCTCTTTCTGCTTATTGTTGATTTCCTAGCACATAATGGGCTTCAGATATCTGAGGAATAAATGAATTTATTCAGTAGCTATTGCCTTAAATACTGTGCCGGAGCTAGAGTAGGGGAAGGGACTAGAGATGGTACACTCTGCTTTCACGATGTATACAGACATGAAAAAGACAGAAGGAAATGAAGGGTTGCCCAGTGTGAGGCTGCTGTGCTGAGCCTCGTGAGTAGACTCACGGGTGCATCTGGAAGGGATTTTACAGAACAGTGCACTTGAGAGTGAGTTAACACTTCAGAGTCTGAAGGAACAGAGAGAAAGGAAAGCAACACATACAGCAGAGTCCCAGTCCCAGAGCCCTGATAAACTGTGGTGGACTCCTGGGAGATGAAGTAGTCTTATTCTCTAAAGTTAGATTGAAGGACTGTTCTCACATTGTTGGACCTTGGCACACAGCAGTGTTTCACAAGTTCTCTTTTTTTAAAGAATGTTCAACATTTCAGATAGAGTGTATCTATTTTTCCAGAACTTGTTACTATGTGCACATGCATAGGTACATATGTGAGTATATATATGTATTTGTATGCACATATGTAGGCTGTCAGTCTTAAGGAAAAATATATTTGTAGCGAATAAGTGTGCTTACATGAAAAGTGGCATGTGGCTCTAAATTACTTATTTGTGTGTATATACACACACATGTGATCTTAACTTACGCACTTGCTGTCATGGATCCTTCTTTGCTGAAGGGGAGATTATCATCACTGATATTAAAACAGAACTAAGAGGAAACTAAAAGTTCACTGAATTGTTCTTGCCAAATTATTGAGCAAGTAGCTTTATCAGGTAGACAGGAGGAACCTTGTTTCCTTCAATTAATGAGCTGTTAAAATAACTTTTTTTTTTTGGTACTGGGGATTGAACTTGGGACCTTGTACTTCTGAGGCAGGTGGTGGAACCTTTGAGCTAAATCCCTGGCCCTAAAATAACTTTCTTATTGTGAATAGATTCTGCACCCTGGCTTAGATAAAAAAGTTTTGATACCCACTTCAGATTCAGCTTATTAGGAAAAATACTCTTAAAAATAAGGCTTAATTTCTGCCTTTATCTGTGCAGTGCTTGCATTCAGCAAATACGGATTAGGAAAAGTTAACGATAGCAAGTTTCAGCATAGTACCAGGTGTCCTTTTGAAAAATTATGGCATCCTCAACAATAGGGATAGTTGAAAAACAGATCAAGATGAGGAAGCAGGACTATTGACATTCAAGTATGGGTTTTATATTTGACTGAGAGTCTGGCTGTTACCAGAAGCAGAGAAAGAGCTTGTGTTTAATTGGAGGCTACTAAAAACCATCTTAGTTTGCACATTGCTTGGCAGTATCGCAGGTGGAAGAGTTGTTACTGTAGATTCAGCATACAGGTGTTTTCTGCTCAGAGTTGATGCTAAACAAACATCTCCTGAGTGGATCATATTGAGTGTGTGCCCAGCTCGCCAGCAATGATGATATTTAGCTGTGAAAAGTTATATAGGCCACTTAGCTCTTTGGAGCTTTCCCATTGTGGGGAATGTTAGGGTACCTCATGTGTAAAAGCCTAGTAAAGGACCTGCATGGTGGATGCCTATACAGCAAAAGCAGCAGCTATTATTATGGTTAATATTTTATTATTAATCAGATAATAGTAATATATTTACAGGACTTCTTGTTTCCTTTGGTAATTCTGTCCAGGCTCTACACAGTTGTACCCTTCTTGCTTACTCTGAGCTCCAGGAGGACAGGATCTGTTTTGTCTGCTCACTCCTGTCTGTCCTGGAGCTGAACACACAGCAGGAGTCTGGTCTGTGTGGTGCGTGGTGCTGTGCTGTGCTGAATCTCTGTGTCAGCACCCTCTTCTTTTTCATGTGGTATGGACTTTGTCTTTTTTGCTCTGGACCCCTCTGCTCTGTCTTTTGAGCTCTTGTGGCCAGTCTGGAAGGCCTTGGGGGCAGGTAGTCTTCTTCACTGCACTGTCTCAGTTAACCGTTCACTTATTCCTTGCTGTTTTTCTGTTTAAGCTTAGAGTGCTCCTTGTGGTCTCCTGTTCCACTTACTAGTTGCATGTCCTTGACTAAAATGAGGTGACATACTGTTTGTTTTAAAGATTAACATTTTGAATTTTTTTCAGTACTGCAGAATAAGTCTAGGGATTTCACATTGAGCTTTATATCCTGTCTGTCTGTCCGTCTGTCCGTCATCTGTCCATCCATCTATCCATCCATCCATCCATCCATCCATCCTTTAAAGACAGGATCTGGCTAAGTCATTAAATTGTTGGAACCGGGCTTGAATTTATAATCCTTCTGTCTCAGCCTCCCAAGACTGCTGGTGTAAAACATGGGTACCAGCACTCTGGCTAATTTTTTGAGTTATTACAAACACTAATGTTATGCTTGCAGAATTACTTTAACATTCTGTAGTTATGGATCACTTATTATAGTTACTTCCAAACCCTTTCACCTCAGACTCATCAGCGCAGGTCCATTGTATCTAGAGAAGACTGAACCAGTTACCCAGTTACCTGGGAGAGAGAAGCCATAACTTTACACCTACAGGTGGGAGGGAAGTGCCTTTTAATCCAAGGCTAGTGCTTGTTTGTTTTGGTGATATATCTGGAGTTGCAAAGATTAAATAAGATCATCACTGCAGAGTGCTTTGGACTAGGAAGTACTTAAATATATATTGGTTTGATTTTAGTTCTTGTGTTGCGAAAATTGTCTGACAGTGAAAATGCTCTGAACTCACCAGCTCTTAAATGTCATGAAGTAATGATAGTAAGTAGATGACCCCTGGAGGGAACCATGTGCTCCTCCTGCCCCACATGTCTAAGGTCATTAGGTAGAATTTATGTCATTTCTTAACTGTTAGTATTTTCCAATGAAACTGTTGGGAGTTTCTTTTATAGATGGTTTTCGTCTATAAACTCGATTTCCTTTGTATATATGAGCCTGACTGGTTTATTTGACGACTTTGGTACTTTGTGGATTTTGAGACATTGGTTCATTTCATATCATTTGTGGAGTTTATGTGCATGAAGTTTTTCCTAGTATTCATTCATCTGTTAATATTTTAATGTTTGTGGGGCCTTTGGTAATATCTCCTCCTCTGTTTTCTCTGGTAGTGGTAATATTCCCCCCCTTACTTTTCTCCGCTCCCCCTTCTCCCCTCCCCTCCCTCCTTCCCTCTTCCCTTCTTTCCCTCCTCCCCTTCCTTTCTTTTCAGTGCTGGAGACCCAGCACAGAGCCTTGTGGGACTAGGCAAGGACTCTACCACTGAGCTAGATTCCCGCCCCCTTTCATTGTTTCTTCCTTGAGTCTCTGGAATTTTATCCATTTTGTTGATCTTCTGAAAGAGTAGCTTTCATTTTATTGATATTTTCTATTTTCTTGTTCTCATTCTCACTGATTTCACTCTTTTTTTTGTTATGACCTTTCTTCTAGGTTTAGAGCTATTTTGCTTTTCCTTTCAGTTTCTTTAGATGGATCTTAGATTGTTGATTTGAGACTTCTGATGCACATATTAGAGGTATAAATTTCTTTCTCTTAGCTGCATCCTATATATATATATTTTTTTTGAACTACAAATATGAAAACATATATGTATATATGTATATATGTTTTCATATTTGTAGTTCCAAATATTTCCTACTTTCCCTTAAAACTTTTTTTTTTGATCTAATGATTATTTTAAAAGGCATTTTTAACTTCCATGTGTTTAGAGAATGTCCTGGTATCTGTTAATGTTTTCTGATTTATTTCCCTTATAGTTAAGTACTATACCTTGTATGACTTCAGTACTTTTGACTTTGCTAAGAATTTGCTTGGTTTTTGGTGACTACTCCAGATACACTGAAAACCATATATTCTGTTGCTGTGGTTTAAGAGTTTAATAAATGTCAATTAAATCTACTTAGTTGATAGTAATTTTTAAATGATATTGATGATTTTTTTGTCTATATTTATTTTATCCCCTATTGAGGGAAGATTTTCAGTCTCCAACTGTGATTATGTATTTCTCTTTCTCTTCATAATTCTTTCATATTTTTGCTTTGTATGTTTGGAAGTTCTGTTATTAGGCATGTACACATTTCCTGTGAACTTGTATTGGTATGTCTTCCTCTTATGCTAAGGCTTCCATCATTGTATAATGTACCTCTGTATTACTGACAGTTTTCCTTGTCCTGAAGGGACTTTGTCTGATACTAATATAGATACTCTGGGTTTAATTTGATTTATGATTTTTATGTCTCCTTACATCTTTTTACTTTTTAGCCTATCTATATATTTATTATATTTAAAGGTAGTTCATTTAGAAACCATACAGTCAGGTCTTCTTTTTAGTGGAATCTGATAATTGCATTTAGTTCATATCATTTTATTTTCTGTAACTTTTCCCTCCTTTGTTGCTTCTTTTGGATAAATTGAATATTTTTCCTATATGTACATTTTATGTACATATATATATATATATATATATACACATATATATATAGTTGGTCTTGGGATTACTATAGACGTATCATTCATACTTAGAATGAAATGTTGGTGCTCATGTTTAATAACCTTAATTTATGTCATAATTATCATTTAGTAAATTAAAAACCTTATCAGGTAGGGTTGGAATTTTTGCCATCAGCTATACGTATTTTAAAGAAATTAAGGCTTAGAAGCTAAGAATGGTTGAAAAATAAAAGAATATTCATTGACATGTAAAAATTACATGAAATTCAAGTGTTAGTGTGTGTAAATAAAGTTTTACTGGTACATTAACATACTTGTGTACCTGTTGTGTCCTTTGTCTGCAGCTTTTCTTGCTCTGTGATAACAGAATTGGGTAGTTGTGGCAGAAACCACATGACTCGCAAAGTCTAATGTATTTGCCCTCTTGTCCTTTTACAGAAAGATTTTTAACTCCTGCTCTAACTCAAATCATTATTGGGAATTTGACATATATCAGTCAAATTATTAAAAGTGAGTCACCATGGGCTTTGGAATCAGATATGTCTCGTTGTGTATTAACAGTCTGTCACTCATTAGCTTTCTAAAATATAAGCTGTGAACCCTACATAAGTGACGTCATGAAACCACAGTATGTTGCTTCTAGAAAGTATTGGGTGTATTTTGATATATATTTTTTCCTTTACCTTGGTTTCCAATCTGATCTATAGATGCCTATTTAACCCAGTAAATGAACTAGCTGTTTCCAGTATTGGTGTGAGTTAATCTCTCTTCCCCTGCATTGGCTGCTGGCAGAGAATGAATCCCTTGCTTTCAGTTTCTAGGAGTGTGAATGATTTTCCCCCAGTTTTTCTTGGCCAGTCTGACATCAAATCCCTTTTTTATTTCTCTTGCTTATCCATATCCTGCCTGGCAGGGATACCCTCCTGCCATTTGGGTCTTAGTGGATCCACAGCCACTCTATCACACTTGTAGGGCACCAAAGGTTGGAACCAGGCTTTCTCAGGTTTAAAATTCAGTAGGAAACAGTGCTGTGTAGTTTCTGAATTAATGCAAAAACATCTTTTCAGAAGAAAATAATAGGTGAAAAGAATGATTTATAAAAAAGAAAGTTTTTCTTTGCTCGTAAGCAGTTTTGTTTTTGTTTCTGAAGCCTCTATCTGTGATAGGAATCACAAGAACAGTTTCTGAATTTTATGGTAAAAGGGACAGGACAGAAGTCAGCTGATACAGAACCGAGGGTGAGAGCTGGAAAGGGGGCACCGGGGCCCTTGTGCACAGTGTTCCAGCCAGAGGATGCTGCTGCTAAATCAATAGTGGATCCAACTCAAGTAACAGGATTTTTTATTTTGGAATTCTTTTCTTAAATATTTCTGTTAGTCATAGATGCAGATATTGGTGTTTCTTGTTTAATCAAAGGACTAGGTTTTGGTATCTTTGTGTTGCTGAAAATGCGAGTTCAACTTTCATATTTTTTCTTTTCTCATTCACTTAATATTAGTAATGCTTCCCCTGTATCGATGATTTATTATTTATATTGTTGCTGTCACTTCCCTCTATCTTATTACCCCCAGATAGATTGTGAGCTGTTAAGAGTCCCAGTGTGTGCATGTGTGTGTGTGTGTGTGTGTGTGTGTGTGTGTGTGTATTGTGTCTGTATGCTTTTTTCTTTTTTAGGGGACGATTTTTAAAAAGACACAATATCTGAAATGGTATCTTATACCCCTAAATAATTGTGAGGTGTTTATTTTGTGTGTATGCCTTCCTTTTCTCTGGCCACTGTTATGTACTTGGCATTCCTTAGATTATAGAAAAAACAAAAACATTTTCCTCTCCAAAAAGGAAAAAAGAAAGAAAAAATAAACTGGAACTCATGCATTCAGCTAGGTAAGCATTCTGTTAGGTAAATAAATATTGCTGAATGAAGGTAAACATCTTATTGTGTGTATGTATGAAAGAGAGTTCAAATTTTAATTTAACTTTGCAGGAAAATTGCTGCAGTACGTTAAGCTGAGATCCAAAGAGCCCATCAGGTGATGGGCAGCGGAGTCGACACAATTGGAAAATAGATGGATATAGAACTTTGCCCTCTATGGACCACGAATTCCTTAACCCCTTGACCAGAGACTGCAAGGACAAAGCAACGGCTTGTTGTTGCTGTTTTTCACAAAGATGCTGTTTGTACCTTTTCCTCTGTGCTAGCAGTTGCACTGATAATGCAAAAGGAATACGTACAACTCTGGTTCCTTAGTAAAAGTGGGTCATACTTTTATTTTTCATTCAGATGCTAACAGTTTAAAAAACAAACAACAAGCTAGTTTCACTTAAGAATGGAGCAGTAGTATCAAATGTCATTCTTCAAGTGCGTTATAAAGTTTCTCCTCATGAGGAAAGGAGAAGCTCACGCTGGATGCTTACACTGAGTGCTGTAGTGCTTATTTGTCTCAAGGAAAACCTCCAATGCAATTTTGATAGTCACTTGCCAAAAACTAAGGCTTCTTCTGATGCAGTAATGCAAAGTATTAGAAATGAAAGCACTCTGAGTAGTAGATTGTGCTGGTCAGGTGTTAGGTTGTTAACACTCTACCCGTGGGGTTTAGTACTTGATTCCACTTTATGTAGCTGAGCCTTGCATATCTTTAAATGAATTGCATTTTACGTTTACTTTACTTTACGACAGTAATTCAAATACTTATGTGTCTGTGGAACTAACCTGCTTAGAGAAAGGCTTATATCTATAGTGTTAGGCTGTACTAAAGAAAATGGGAAAGAGGAATATGAGACCTGTGTCTGCTTTAATTTTGTGTGTGCTCAGATCAAGATTCTTTGGTTTGCTTATGTGTATTAAACATTGTAGCACCCACTGTTGAAATGATTATTTTTTTCTCTATTGCATCCTCTGTGGATCTTTGTCAAAAAGCAGTAAAACATGCATCTGTGGGTGTGCTCTGGGTACTGTTCTTGATGTTTCTCCTCCAGCTGTGGTGTGAGTCTTTTAACTTATTTTTTTCCACAATTTTCTTCCCGATTCACATAAGGTCTTTTGCACATGCATATAAGTTTTAGAATCAGCTTACAGATTTCTACGAAATCTAGTGGTGGCTTTGACAGAAGTTGCAAAAACATTATCAATCAATTTTTGAAAAGTTGCCATCTTAACAATATTGAGTTTTCTGATCCATGGACATGTTATAAATCTTTATTAGCCACGTCTTTTAAAATTTCTACCAGCAGAGTTTAAAACTTTACAGTGTATAGGATTTGAATGCATCTTTTAAATTTTATTATTTCATAATTTTATAGTATTGAAATGTTCTTTTGTAAAATTTCAGTTTCTAATTTTTTGTGCTTCTACACAGAAAAACAGATGTGTGGAATTGTTATATAATAAGGAAATGGTTAAAGATAGTTCTGCCCTTCTTTTCTCCTAATCTGAATTACTTTTCTATTTCTTTTTCATTTTAGGGTAGTGATTAGGTACCTTACTACCCAGAGTACTTTCTTACCCTGCAGGGAAGATGAGGTTAGGAAAAAAAAAAAAGATGCTCTGTCTTCCTTCCTGATGTGGGGGAGTCACTCAGATTTTGACCATTAATTGCGATGTTAACTGTAATTTTTTCATAATTTCTTTTTGTCATGTTGAGAGTTTCCTTTTGCTTCTATTTTGCTGATACTTTTATAATGAATGTTTAATATTTTGAATTTTTTCTGCTTCTATTCAAATGGTCATATTGTCTTCTTTTTTGGTCTTTTAATGTAGTAAATTACACTCAATTACACTAAATTATTTTCAAATGTTAAACCAACTCAACTTCCTGAGATAATCTACACTTGTAGTAAGTATTATCATTTTTAAACATTGTTAAAATTCCTTTGCTAATATTTTGTTTAGGAATTTTTCACCTATGCTGATAAGGAATATTGATGCATAGTTTTCTCATAAAATCTTTGTCTAATTTTGTTCTTTGGCTAATAAAATGAGCTAGGAATTGTTCACTCTTCTCATGTATTCTAGAACAGTTTTTATATCTGCTTTCCAGGTTTGGCAGAATTCAACAGTGAATATTTGGGCTGGGGTTTTTTGTATTATTAGTAGTAGTTTGAAAGAAGATTTTAAACTGTGAATTAAGGTACCTACAAAAAAAAATAGAGGACTGTATTGAGTTTTCTGGTAAATGGATATATTACATATCTCCAGTTTCAAGTCTTATTAATTTTCTGCCTTACCAGTGGCACCATCTTTTTCTTCTTGAGTGGCCTTTCATGGTTTATATCTTTTAAATAAAATTTTTATGTCAACTGAATTGTCACATTTATCAGTATGAAACTGTCGATCATATTCTCTTATTTTTTTCAGTGACAGTAAAGTATGTGGTGGTATGGCTCTTGTTCAATTTTGTGCTTATTTTTCTTGATCAATATAGCCAGAAGATTACCAATTTTATTGATGTTCCTCTAATGTTTCATGTTGGTGATTTCATTGCTACTGTTCTCTACTTCCTTCTGATTCCTTGGGTTTAACTTTCTCGGGGTTTGCTAGTTTCTTCGATTGGTAATTTAGATCACTGAACTGAGACCTTTTCTTCTTTCTGCTATAAGCACTGAACCCTTTGCATTAATGCAGGGTCCTGAGCAAGCTCCTCTCTGCCTCTGCAGGTCAATATTGCCTCATGTCTGGGCAGTGTGTGTGCAGGCTGGGGCATTTCTCTGTCTCTGTGGGTTCTGTGGGTGTCTTCTCCATATACCCAGAGCAGCCTTTCCTGAAATGATCACCCCTTTCTCTGGAGCTAGGGCAGGTTGAAGAGGGTAGAAGGGTGGAAATGGCTTTTGCTTTGTATGAGAGGGTTTGCAGTGCAAGCAGGGTTTTTGCTGTTTTCTGCATCCCAGTGACATTTAATGTGCTTTCTGAGCTACTTAAAGGAGCCCTCTTCATTCCCCTGCTGTCCCTTGGTCTTGCTGTGAGGATCCAAGTGTGGGTTGTGGAGAACAGTAGGCCAGTAAGCATGTGGTCTTCCCCAGCACTCCTCCCAGTGTTGTTCTAGCCCACTTTCAACCTCTAAGAATTTGTTAAACTTTGTGCTCGCACTCTTCCTCCCGCCTTCCATTTTTCTTTCCTTTCTCTCCCCTCTGCTTCCCTCTTCTCTCTCCCTGTCTTTCTTCCTCCCTTCCTTTCACTGCCACATCTGCTTTGCTAAAGTTGAAGCATGAAGTGGGTGTGTGTCCCATCTTTCTTTATGGAAGTTTATCACCCTTTGAAGTTTACTTTATCTGATGTTTTTACTTCAGATCTCTAATGAGCGCAAATATTTTTATAAATTATACAACTTTTTACATTGTTAAGGAACAAGCAGTGCTTTCTTTCTGCTCTGGGCATCCTCAGTAGAAGTGAATCTCTGCCTGGTAGGCTTTAAAGAGCCCGCAGTTAGCTGCCTTTTGACCCCAAGGTGTAACCAAATTCAAGGGGAGGATGCTTATCATGATAAGACTTCAGTTTGGTGAATTCTTTCAGTCACAAGGTGATAGTGATGCCTTGCTGAGTTTGTGCCTATGAAAAGCACATTTCCCTCCTTTCACTAGTGTTTTTTTTTTTTGTCCTTTGTGATTTTATATGTCATTGCTTGTGTTTTACCCTTTTTAAAAATGTCTGTTTGTTCTGCCAGTCTGATTTCCTTGAGGTGAGTGGCTGGTTTTAATTATTGTTTCCTAGCTGCAAGGCGTTCCAGGACACCTGGGCAGTCACTGGAGGTGGATGGATAACTGAATATGTGATTAAGAACAGCAGGGTGTCAGAAGCTGATTTTTGTCTCTAGGAAGGTGATGAGGGAGAATTTGGCAGTGAATGTCTGAGATGCAGAAATAGATTGCTTACATTTTAAGTGTAAACATGGGATTTTTTTTTTTTAAGCCTTTACAAAGTGTAGTTTAAGCAGTGTTTTCCTTTTGAAATGTAAGTATATGCTGTAGAGAAATGAGTCCTTTTCTACAGAAGTGAAAGTAGAGGAGCTAAGCATTATCATAGGGGTAGAGCTGGCTTTTAACTCTGGAGCTGAGGGGCATGTCCAGTTGCAGCTCTGTAGCTGTGTGTTCATAGTTATAGTGTCAGGGAGCAGAAGTAGGAAGGAACGCTGTAGAGGAATGGACATGCAGATAGACTGACTCATATGTACATCCTAGCCAGAAGGTGGCAAATTGAAGAATGCTCACTATAAGTATCTTTTTAAACAAGTTCCAGGGTTTGGGAAGAAAATGAAATAATCTACCACTGCTTGATACTGAGGCAAGTGACTGCCTTGGTAATTTCTTAACTTAAATTGATATATACATCCTGGTGTACATTTTTTCTTCTGCGATGTGATAACCTACTTTAAGAGCTTTTTGCAGCAGTGAGTGGTCAACTCACACAGTTCTGTTGTTGATAGGGCTCAGCGAGAGAGCTTCTTACTTGGGATCTGCCATGTGTCACTGACAGAGTGCAGTAGGGATGGGTGTGCCCATGATGTCCAGGGTCTTAGGGGAGCTTAGCTGCAGTTGTTTTTGGCCAGCAAGTCTACCTGTAGCTAAAGCATAGCTTGGGCCTCTCAGAGCCATGGGTATAAGGTTTTCAAGGGGTTGGACCAAGAGTGAGCATTCAAGAGGCTTAGGCAGGAACAGAAGAGCCTCTTTGATCTTGACTAGGAAGTCCTAGGGTTCTAATTTGCTGTATTCTGGGATGGTGTAGTAGGAATCAGTCATATTGACATTTGCTCGGTCTCACCATGGCATGATTATAACTCTTTTTTCTCTGCCCTGAGCCCAGGTTGGTGGGTAGGTGAATCAGACACCTTCTGTCTTTGGAAAAAGGAGCAGAAAAGTTGTGACTGTTACTTTACTGGAATTGTGAAGAGAGTACTGGTTTTAAGAGTATAGTAGCATGGTCCAATTTGTGTATTCATACTTCACTCCCAGACTTAGCTCTGAGGGTCATTTGAAGAATTCTGAAAATCAGCAGTGCCAACCATAATAGTTGGGCTAGAAATAAATCCTCATAGGTCCTATAGGTGTTTAGAGTATTTCTGAACAGAAGGTGTTATCTCATGACTTCAGTGGGCCTTTTCCTGCATGCTTTTTTCTCTTCTGTACTGCTACTTTTTAATGGCTTTTTTCAAGGTTTTCAGGGTTTGTAAAAATGTTTACTGATAGCTCTTTTCCTAGGTGGGATGGGGCCGACAGGGACAGAACTTGAAGGCTTATAATAAGGGCATATAAAGCAGTATAACAAAAGGAGCTTATAATGTGTTTTAACATAAATGTATCTAAAATCACAGTCATTTATTATGACTGTGCCCATTAGTCTGCTGTGTGCCCAGCACTGTGCTTACCAGGTAATTTTTCAGTAACCATAAGAAGTAAATAGTATTTTTCTCCCGTTTTACAAATGAAGGGAATGTTAACCAAATAAGTTAGTTACCTGAGATCATAATGCTAGAAATTAGATATTCTTTTTATACTGTTCCATCTGATTTCTCAAAAAATATATTATTATTCTGTGAATAATTGTGTTGTTCGATGGTTTACACGTGGCGATAGAATAAGAAGCAGCATTATCCTTGGAGCTAAATCCCCATGACGTGATTGTGACTTCCTTTGTTTTGTACACTGGCCTGTGATTCTAGGTTTGTGGTTTGTTTTTTGTGCTCATTTGTTCATTTAAGAATAGTTTATGGCCCCACATGAGGGAAATGATTGGGCTTCAAGATGTTTACAGACTCAAAGAAAAGAACCCCTGCTACATTCTGTATTTCACTGCTCTAAGGAATTGAAGCCAAAGTGTCTTTGGGCTCTTTTTGGGGATAATGGATAGAGGTTTTAGTCACCACTGTGGGATCCCTCAGAAAAGCTCTCCTTGGAGCTTAGCACCCTCCTGTGTTTACTCACCCAGTAGCCAGCACGCCCATTGCCAGCAGATCTGTTCATAAGGTTCTTACATTGAAAGCCTTTCCACACAGTTTAGCTAACATGAACTATCCTTCTTTGGCCCTGATGTGGACTGGGTTGGCCCCTTCTCCTAATACCTTTCCTCGCCCCATGCACCCACCTGTCAGAACATTCTTTACCTTTAGCTGTAATTGTTTCCACACTGTCTGATTTCCTTGCTGTACTTCTCTCTCTCTCTCTCTCTCTCTCTCTCTCTCTCTCTGTCTGTCTTTCTATTTTTGTCAGTACATGTTTATAGCACAATTTATAATAGCCGAATCTTGGAAAAGTCTATATATCCATCAACAGATGAAGGGGTGAAAAAATGTGGTGTTTATGTACCATGGAGTACTACTTCTGTTTCTTGATCACCAAAATTGTGTGTTTCTTGTTTTGGGAAGAATTCCACAGTAGTGAGAAGCATTCAGTAAATAAATGAATGAAAGTGAGTTTCAAGTAATGCTCAAAGGTGAGTTATTTTCATTTTTAGTGTAATCGTGCATTTAGATGTCTGCAATACAAAGGGCGTGCACACTGAGGGATGAGGATAGGAGGGTAAGAATCTGCCTGCGCCTCAGATGCACAGTCTGCAGGTGGAGAAGGCATGCAATAGTGACTCTCAGGGCAGCCGCTCTGTGTCACTGGACTCTGCTTATCCAGGACTGAGTTGGGTAGTGGCATTTTAAAAAATCTTCACTCTTGCATATTTGGTTAGAGCTATTCATTGTGTGTATTGCTGGAATTGCCTTGTCTTCTCTTGTTCACTTTACTGTCTATCCACAGGCAGGCTTGGTGCTGATTCCAGGGATCCAGCTAATGTGTATCTGCTTGCTCAGATGAAAGAGGCAGAATTGGGCAAAGAGTGGAGGAGACTGAAGTTGTGGTTGCAAAGGACAGATACTGTCAGGCCCCTGCCCTTTCCCTTTCCCTTTCCCTTCCCCTTCCCTTTCCTTCCCCTTCCCCCTTTTCCCTCTTCTCCCTTTTTCCTCTCCCCCCCTTCCCCCTTTCCCCCTTTTTCCTTTCCT
>NW_022900917.1:77587083-77611782 GCF_012274545.1 Fukomys damarensis
CTGCCTCTGCCCCCCTCCTCTCCCTCCCTCCCTCTCCCTTCACTAGTGCCACTTTAGATTTCATACGTGAACTGTAAGGACAGTATTGGTAGGTGGTACCAATGTATGCTGGTTAAACTTTTTTTTTCTATTTTAGTTCCTTACAACAGTCTTGATATTAGACAGTATTATTTACATTTGTCAATTAATAAGTGGAAAGTTCTAGAGTAAATAAATTGGCCAAAGTCATGCAGTTGTTAAATGCTGGGGCTGGGCCTTAAATCTACTTCTGCCAACTCTTAAATGAACCTTTCTTGTCATATACTTCCATGCTATTAAAACTAATAAACCTGTCTCTGTGTGTGCATGTGCACTTTACCTAAACAAATACATAATGAAACTCTTTCCTTATCTGGAACTTGATCTCACAGTGTAATTTCCCCTTTTTGAAGCTATAAAACCGTGGTACGGGAGGTAGCCAGCAGGTCATATTTTTGTAATGGCACATTTTCTGTGCATCTTAGTGCCTTCTATCGTTGCAGTTACTTAAAGTTGTTAATTTTCACTCTAGAAACATCAGAGTGTTTTAAATGCATTCATCCTATTTGCATTCTCTTTCTGAGTTTTTAACCTTGCAAAGGTGATTTTTTTCTTGTTTTTTTTTTGTTTGTTTGATAAAAGACCCCTTTTTATTAGATAGCAATGTTTTTAAAAGCTTAATTTTCCTTTTACATGTTCCTCCTCATGTCAGAGTTCTTATCCCTTTAACTCCTGCAAAGTTTAAGTGATAAAAAATAATCTAGTACATTTAAAATAAAGTTTAGAGTTGGTAATTCTGTTGTGATGAGATTCTATAGTAAGTACAGTGGCCCTTCAGGGTTTTGTAAATAGCCACATTGTCATACTGCATGGCAGTGTTCTTATTGCTGAGAAAGGTGTCTCTGAACCTTGGAAGTCACTGCAGCTGCTGGGTCCGAATCAGCCCTAAACAAGAAATGGGAAAAGAGTGTGAGCTCGGCCAGTTCTTCATTTCCAAAGAGTAGAAACCTGCTCCAGCTAAGCAAATAAAACTCTCATGTTCTTAGTAGGGTGTGAGGCGCTCCTAAGAACTTCTATGGAGTTCACGGAAGTGGCAGGAGGAGCAGCTGTCCCTTAAAGCAGCAACAGTCACCACTTGCTCTGCTCAAGAGGTCCCAGTCCTCAACTGTACGTCTTGGCTGGGTTGCAGGAAGTGGTAGGGAGCTCGGAGACTGTTTCCTAGAAGTGAAGAAATCTGAGAGACAGGATTGGTGATACACACCTGTAATCCCAGCACACAGGAGGCTGAGGCAGGAGGATCACTGTGAGTTTTAGGCCTTCCCCAGGCAACATAGTTCAAGGCCAGCCTTATATTGATGTTAACAAAAATAAGTAAATAAAATAGAATAAATAATAACAACCAACCCAGAAACCCGAGGACCCTCAGGAAGCCTGTAATTTAGTTAAGGTCAGTTAGCTAGTTCATAGAAAATCAAAAGGGAGGTCAAATTTTATGAACATTTAAGATTCTTTTATGTAACATATTTTTATTCAGTGCAGAACTTGGTATAGTCAGTGGGTACTAATGTGAGTCTGGGATGTGCCACAAATAAGACAGATGTAAATAGCTTATGCTAACTGGTACCAAGTAGCATTAGGATGAATGATTTTGAAAGATGACTAAAATGATTGGCCAGGAATTAGTGGAGACTTCTATTTATTATACAGTACTTTCTTGAGTTACATATTCTCCCCAAAGAATATGGCAACCATCACTGTAATCAGTCAGGGACACTGTTGATCAGAAATAGATTCCGTACCTCTTTCTTTGCTTACTGGCTTAATGGACAGGAAAAGAGCCTTCTGCACTTGTCTGCTTCCCTCATAGGTTGCCAGTTTCTTTCAAAAGCCTGAATGTGCATGTGTGCTCAGGTGGTTCTCAGTATGTGCTAGCTCCCATCTGCTTCAGTTTTTAAGTTGTCCAATACAGCTGACGGTTGAACAGACGTTTAATTTATACACCTGAAACAAAACTGGCTGAACTTTGAGCTGCTTTCCTTGCTTTGGTGTTGCTGTTGCTGTCTTTTAGAGTTGAGGGCCTTTGAACCTCCCCATTGCTTGCGCCTGAATGTACATAAAGGTGTGATGTCTTAGCATTTGGGCTTTTTAAAGCCCACATAAAATGCCGTTACAATGTGATTTTTTTTCTTGGGAAAAGTTTGTGTTTCAGTGTATTGTTTCTGTGGGCTAATGTAATTATTGAGCATGAATCTAGTATTAGAGAATACTTAAGATATCTGAATGTGTTTGATGGAAACCTGATTGAATTCAGCAGATTTGAGGTGGAAGAACCAAAGACAAGAAATACAAAACATTTTTATCCATCCTTCAGTAAGATTTATAGTTATATTGCCAATTGTCTAAAAATGCGTTTTGTCAATTCTTTCTGACTTAAAGTTGGAATATAAGGGTTTTTAAATTATTCGTTCATAGATAGCATAGAGTGGGATTTAGCTCAGTGGTTCCTCTGCTTGCCCCACTGTCTTAATTTTAATCGCAGAGTAGGTTCATCCTTGCAGAGTCACCTTGTGGGTACTATTCTGAAGGAATTCACCCCTTTTGCAGTCTGCAGCCTGTGGTGCTGGATTTAATGTATACTATGTGAGTATTTTGCTGAGACACATATTAGCGCACCTGGCAATTTTTGTATGTTGTTGACATCTTCAGTGTGCTTCACTCTTCTAATGGCAGGTAGTTGGTTGCAAGGGCTATAGAGGGTCTAAAAAATCACTTTGAAAATGTACAATAATACACACAATATGTTATCCTTTCCGTAACATCTTTGTTTATTAAAGTACTTGGATCTTGAAGTAAACAGTGATAATCATTCAGTAATCAGATAGAATAGAGCAACCTCAGAGTATTGCTGTGTTGTAGTTTTCTCTCCTACTGAGCATGAATCTTCTCCTGCTCTGCCTTGTATCAGTGCCTCCCTACACTTGAGAAGTCTGTAGCAGGAGTGAAAGGAACTTGGCCTAACATTAAAAGACCTTTGCAGGCTGTCTCCAGCCTGTGCAGCTTTTCAACTTCCTCTTTTGTCTTGTATGTTCTTTGAAAGCATGACAGCGGCATAGCCACAATGTTTTGCTTGTGCTGTCCTGGGACATGGGCTGTCCCTCACATACCCAAGCCGTCGCTTAGTTACAGCTGCAGTACTACAAACTCAGAAGTTTTCCCTTTGATTGTTTTAAATTTATACATATTTGCAGATTAATAATAATGATTACGTTCACTGCAGAGGAGTAATACTTGTACATAACACATTTTAGTTCTCCCCCCACTCTCCTTTTGTTTTTCCAGTGTCAGATTCACTTGTTTATCTTTTAAAGACCTTATAACATTAATTATCATATATACAGATTGAAAACCAGACGAATAAGCTGAAGAACATATGTATGAGAGTTGTTCTAAGTCGAGGTACACTTTTAGGTAACATTGTTCACACTAGATTACAGTACCTTTTTTTCTCTATTTTCTTTTATTTAATGTCTTTTTATTTTTTATGGCAGACTAATACTCCCTTGTGTATAAATACCACACTTCAAATCTATTTATTTGTTGATGGGCATATTAGCTGTTCCCAAGATTTGACTGTTATTAATTGCATTGCTATAAACATGGGTATGCATTTATCATTGTGACATGATTTGTACAACTCTTTTGGAAAGATACCTGGAATGGCAACAGCTGGATCAAATGGAATCTATTTTAGTATCTGGAGAAATCTCCATACTGATTTCCATATGGTAGTATGTGTTTGCAGTCCCACCAACAACGGGGCAGGGTTCCTTTCTCCCCACATTTTCACCAGCATTTGCTATTGGTTGATTTCTTGATGATAGACATTCTTTCTAGATTAAGATGAAATCTCAGTGTTGTTTTAGTTTGTGTTTCTTAAATGGAGAGATATATTCAACATTTTTCTTGTATTTATTGGTCATTTGTATTTTTTCATATAAGAATTGTCTATTATTAGTTCAGATACATAGTTTTAATTGTTTTTTTTAAACTTGGAGGAGGTCTAGTTGTTTTGAGTTCTGTGTATTTCCTAGATATTAGTCCTTTGAGGAGTAGCTACAAAATTTCCTCCCATTATGTTTGTTGTTTCTTTGCTGTTAGTGGTGTCCTTTGCTGTGCAGCTCCTTGATTTATTTTATTTTTATCTAGAAGTATTTGCTGCCTGCTATAGTTTTTGTAATATTTCATTTGAACTTTTCTGAAAGTACTTGAAATATGTACCTTTCATTGTGTGTATGCATGTGTAATCTTGACTAAAACATATATTTCCTGGGAAATACATTCAGTATTATTTTATATAGTAACTTAAGTTTTCTTTTGAACCTAGCCAGGGCTGTCTCCCTCCCAGGTCCACACATACTTTGTTCACACCCTCAAGCTGCTGCTTGGAACCTTGTGTGTAATGATAATTGGTCGGCACTTAGTAAATTGTCAAATAAAATAACGAATGTCTGAACTTAGTGGCAGCTCTTACTGCTGGTTACATGCCTTTTTCCTTTCTTTTTGACTTTTAACTTTATTCTGGATGTGTTATGTGAAAGCTTTTAGCCTACAAGGCTATTTTAATTTGATCATAATGAAATTCAGTTCTTTGGGCGACTAACCACATGTCTACTGCTCAGTGTCCCCATGAGGCCAGCAACTACATCGTGAGCTGCGCAGACAGAAGATCTTACTGTCAGCACTGACAGTTCATGGCAGTGTTGCTCTACATGATTTTGATTCTCTTCTGAGTGATCCCTGAATGCCTCTGTGTTTATTTTTAGTGCCGGAGTGGCATAGTAGATGCTATGCAGATACTTTCCCATTTGCTATTTCCTTATTACGTTATTATAGAAGCACAGTTTGCATACAGATTGTGAATGTATACATTTCTCTTCATTGCTTTACTGAAACTCTTTTGTATCCCTCTCCACCGTGACTACTTTGGGAAGGGAGCAGATTCTGTTTTCCTCTCAGAAGTTCTACGCTTAAGAAAGCTAGCCCAGCTATTAAGGCAAAAAGTGAAGCTTGGCCAGTCCCCAGTTAATCAGAGTTAGAAAGGTTCCCTGTGATGACCTGTCACTCTGTAACTTACTCTTGCTGCTTACAGTCTCTCCTAGATAAGAATTACTTTGTGCCCTTTGCTATGGCCTTGCTGGTATTTTCAGATCTTCTTTTGATTCTGAACATATTTTACATGTGATCTCATTTAATTTCCACATCAAGTGAGATTGTTATGGATTGGATCAAAATGTCACCCAAAGGCTCATGTGTTAAAGGCTTGGACCCTAATGCAGCAGGGTTCAGAGATGGATCTTTGGGGGAAGCGACTGGATGGTGAGGGCTTTGACTTCATCTCTTTGTTAATCCATTGGTCAACACATCATTGAATGAACTAACATATTAGGAGAAGGTGGAAACTGTGGGAGGTACGGCCCAAGAAGGTAACTGGACATGCCGCATGCCTTACCCTCTTTTCTCTGCTTCTTGGTCACCATGAGGTGAACAGCATTCCTCCACTGTGTGGTCCAGAGGCCATGGAAGCAGCCCATCATGGAGTGAGACCACTGAAAGCATGAGTCAAATAAACATCTCCCCTTTAAGTTGATTGTTTTCAGGTATTCTGTCACAGAAATGGAAAAGCTGACTTACACAGAGGTGATCAGTGATGCCTGTGTTATAGATAATGAAACTCATTTTCAGGTAGGATGCCGCATGCTACCCTCTTTTTCTCTGCTTCTTGGTCACCATGAGGTGAACAGCATTCCTCCACTGTGTGGTCCAGAGGCCATGGAAGCAGCCCATCATGGAGTGAGACCACTGAAAGCATGAGTCAAATAAACATCTCCCCTTTAAGTTGATTGTTTTCAGGTATTCTGTCACAGAAAT
Organism: Fukomys damarensis; assembly: GCF_012274545.1. Taxonomy (NCBI): domain Eukaryota; kingdom Metazoa; phylum Chordata; class Mammalia; order Rodentia; family Bathyergidae; genus Fukomys; species Fukomys damarensis. The sequence continues at coordinate 77,593,030 of NW_022900917.1, forward strand.
GGAAAAGCTGACTTACACAGAGGTGATCAGTGATGCCTGTGTTATAGATAATGAAACTCATTTTCAGGTAGGGTAATTAACTCACCCAAGTAAACCCCTGTCAAGGGGTGAGTAATGACAGATGCATTTGGGAACCTCTGATTTTATGTTCAGTGTTCTAATTTTGCCACAATGATATCCTTCTCGGTGGAAAGACTACAGTTTATTGATTTACTGAGTATAAGAAAATCTGAGGTTACTGTGATTCTACCTTAGTCTTTGTGAATTTAATTGATTCTAACTATACTAATATTATATTTTTATTTAACTTTATTTATTTTTTTCCTCACACTAATATCAAGAACCTTTGGTAGAAGAGGTTAGAGTTTGTTATATGTGGTTTCTAGGGCTGGCACTTAAAGTGTGCCATTATTTCTTACTATCAATATTGATATTCCTAATTGATAGTCAAGGTGACCAGAAGCTCCCTTGGACTTGCTCTTCTTTTTCCCCAGTGTCATATGGAAGTGTTGGTTTGTGACTTTAACCCATATTTTTTATTACTTGAAGTCTTGCTAACGTTGAGCTGTTCCTTCTATATTATTGTAAATTTATACTACCTTATTTCAGATGTCAAAAAGCTAGACAGTTGTGCCTGTTTGGAGGCTGTAGGTTAATACACTCTTCTGGGAGTGCCATAGCAAAAACAGGTGACAAAACAGCTCCATTAAGCATTCACTTAAGGGTATTTTTGCATTTTCCTCTAAGCAACTTAGTTTTACATTCATCTTATGCTCATGTTTTGGCTTCATTTTTTCCCAAGCTTGAAATCATGAAATTTAAAGGACTTGGCTGGTTGTAGCATTTGTATGTAATACCTGTAATACAGTTTCTTTGTCAGAGGCATAATTAACAATATGATTTGTACATCTATTGCCTTCTGGTATTCACAACACAGTTTGTAAACTTAATTAGTTCCTGGAATAGCAAATGTTTTGAAGATGATAAGCACTTTCCCTGTGAATAATGTGTAGAATGGTTCTATATTCATAGAAATTTACAATTTGCTTCTCAAATTAGATTGCTGATAGGTATACTTCTTAAGGTAAACATCACCTGCACCTATTCCGATTATATGGTCCTCCTATGCTTTTCACATGGGAAATCAGAAATTTATCTCAAATAATTTTGCCTGTAGGAATATTCACTCTGCTTCCATTGTATAGAGAGCACCCATGCTGCTGTCATTATGTAGAAGCCATTTCCCCACTCTGATGATGGTCATCATGACCCTACAGGGGAGAAGCTGGTACTAAAGAGGAACCTCACTGCAGGAGTACTTCCGTCACTTCTGCTCTCAGTGCTCTCAGACACAGAGAGCCTGAGGATGTCACACAGAGGCACTGTCAGTCAGCAGGTGCAGAAATAGACTGCATGCCTGGGGACACTTGTCCGGCCTTTGCTTTAGAGTCTTATTCTCATTAATGAATCACATGTCTAAAGAAACTTATTTCACTTTTCAGGCAGTATCCTATTAGAGGAATTCCATCAGAATGATGTCATTATCATTAGATTGTGACTTCTAACCCCAGGAGTGTGGAATAGGTTACACAATACCTGGTATCCTCCATATGTATGAAGGAAGAAAGTGGAACTCACTGAGGTCAGTGACTTGCCCGAGATTCTCTGGAGTTTAGGGTCAGGTCCACCCTTCCCATACCATGTCTGCTCCTCCGACATCCTGCTCATGGTCATTGGGGCCTGTCGACCCTCTGTAAGGCCTGACATGATGCTTGGAACGTAACCCTCAATCCCACTCTCTAGCCTGTGGATCCCTAAGGACTTTCCATTCTACATCACCAAGTCACCAAGAAGTGTATCAGTCAGTCAGGTAAATAGAAGTCACACCAGGTGCTTCAGCCTAGATGATTTAATATAAAGTGTTGGTTAGATGGGTGCTGGGTGACTGAAAAGAAAATGGGAAATGCTAAGGAACTCAGAGATAATACCATGGGAGCTCTGCAGCAGACCATCACTCCTGAGGCTGGATAAACCAAGGGAGGCAACTTGGAGAAAGTGCTCTTTTGGGCTGACACCAAGAATAATTAGCATTGCTATCCCAGAGCTTGAATAGGGACCTCACAGGCTGCGTCAAAGACCTCTGAGGATAGGGTCCTTCCTGAGAGGTATGGTGAGTATCCTTTTGGAGATATGGGAGAAAAAATAATCTCTGGACCTGCCAGGATTCAGAATGGTAATGCTAGTGTGGTCTGGGCCAGGACCTAGAAGGAAAACAGGAAGGAGCAAGTCCTGGCATGGCCCATGGAGAACCTTGGAGGCAGCCGCTGCAGAGGAGAAACTCCTGCACATTCTGGAACACGGTGTAGAACAGAAGCTGTGAAGCTAAGAGACAGTAGTTTAATGACTGATGTAGGTGGTTTGTTGGTGGAAATGAAAGATATAAGTAGCTTCCATTTCTGTTAATTCGAATTTTGGCCGGGCTGTTCTGTAATGTTTTCACTTTTGTTCATTCAAACTTTGGCTGTTCTGTAAATGTTTATCAGTCTCATTGTGCCTCCTGTGAAGAATCCCATCACTTATTCACTGTTTTTTAAAAATAAACTTAATTTTATTTTTTCCCATTCCCACCTCCAGGGTCCTCCCCTCTCTATGTACAAAAACTTTTGTTTCCATTTTTTCATTCTGTTTTCATTTTTTTCTCTTGTCCCTTCCTTCATTTTTTTCTCCCTCCGGTGTTCCGCTTGTTCACTTAACAGATATGTTTTGAATGCAAGTTGCGTACAACATACGGATCCAGGTTCTGGGCTGATGATGAATAGCAGAGTTGTGTGTGCCTGAGATCTAGTCAGTGAGACAAATGGTATATGTGTATGTAAACATCATGATTAGAAGGATCCTTCAAGTTTATCATACTGTCAGAGGATTGAATTCTTTGTATAACATCGCAGCCAGACTCTGCCAGACAGGGCTCCATTGATGAACTTAAAAATCTCTGTAAAACAGCTGATGACTACTTTGGCAAGTGTATCGTGTTAAAATCTTCAACTCTGTAATTTGAACTAGAGTTCCTTTAAGTGTAATCTACCTTTTGGTCCTAATTCTACCATTGGCCTTACCAACTGAATTTAAGACTCTCTTACATGATGTACAGAAATATTTGTGTGTGGGTTTTCTTCTCTCCTGACTCAGTTCTCCTTTAGGGTAAGTATTTTTAGTTTATTCAGCTGGTTTTGTGAGACATTGCTGATCAACAATATTCTATTATCGCCTTCTCTACCAAGCTCTTGTGTACTTTATCCCACTGATCCCCTTCAGCCCTCCCCACTTCCCAACAGTGATCGTCTCTCTTTTGTGGCCATTTGGTGAGCAGCAACCATGGTTGTTAAAGTTATCTATAAGTTCTTATAACTGATTTGAAGGAACTCTTCTGGAGTTTTGGCCCTGAGTTAGTCTTGGTGTGGTCATCTTCTTAATTGGCTACTCCTTGGTAGCATGCACCATCGAATTATCCTACCTCCTATATTTAAGACAAGAGAATAGAAGACAAATATCTACCTAAGGTATTCCTCATTAGTTTTGGTTAAAGAGAGGTATTTATTCCTCCATTCTGTCATTAACTTGCCCACATAGGCAGCTCTTTAGTATAGCAAGCAATCTGTAACCTTAAAGTAGAGCAGGCTACCATTAATAGGTTTGGCAACTGAGACCCACTAGACTGAATAATTGCTTAACTAAATACTTTATGACAGTTGAAGGACATAATAAAAACAAATAGACCCCACTGAATGCCCTTGATGTAGTTAATTTTTTTTTTCAAGATCGTTTGGTGACTTAAATGAATAACTATGTGAATATTTATGCCCAACGTGACAGATCCCTAGAGAAAACCTTCAGCAGGGATGTCCACGGCAAAGAGATGGCATCTGACTCACAGGACAAGCAGTGTCTGAAATGTACCTAGAGAGTGACCTAGAGGAATAATTCTCTGCCTAGCTTTAGGTTGACAGAGAAGAATAGTCCTCATTTTCAGTAACTGTATAGATTTGTACTCAGTTATTTCATGCCCTTGGTGGCTGTGACTATTAAAGTATATGCAAATTGATTTTTCAGCAGTGTCTTGTCTATCATGATTACATTTGAGTGACAGGATGTATGTTTCTGTTGCAATTGTATTTCCCCCTCCCCTCCTGGGCCAGGATTTTACTTTTTTTAAAAAAATTTTATTAGTACATATTTGTCATTCACAATGCTGACATGCATCATAGGGAATTTGTACCTGTACATAATATATATCAATTCTCCTATTTTTTCTTATTTCCCTTCCCTCCTTTCAACCCTTCTTCCCCTCTGCACTTACACAAGCTTTGTTTCCATTTTTTCCCTTCCACTCTTTGTTTTTTAATCCCTTCCCCATACCATCTTTAATGTGCCCAATCTCATCTGTATTTTGCTTTTAAAGGTGTTTTATGGCTGGCATTTTCAGGTGGCTAAGAGGAACAAGATATTGAGCATCAGGGAAATAAGGATGTTTTAGGTATCATGTATGTTTTGTAATCACATTAAGCTGTGTGTTGGGTTCCATTTTCAAACCATTTTCATTGTGGTAGCATATTTTTTTGGGGGGATGTTTATTAAACATCACCAGAGATATATTCTTTGGAATTTAGTTTCAGTGCCTGGCCATGCTTTTTATCTTCAGAATTATCTTTATAAAAGTTACCCTTTAATACCATCATAAAAATATGATTTAGTGTCTTAAGCTCCCCCTCCTTCCCAATTTATCCCCACTTTTTGTTGTGTAAAGAGGTACTTATTATGAAGCTGACTAGAAAATCTATGGCAACAGAGTGATAAGTTCCACTTTGCTTTTATTTTAAATAGTCTGTCACTGTATTGTACATCTAACGAATAGAAAATATTCATTTATAACCTTATTAGATATGAAAGTAATAGAGAGAAAAATGCTTGTATTATATGGCTGTTATAGAATATCATTAGTACAGTCATATTTCTATCTCAAAGTGTGATAAAGTCAGCAGGATAAATGAGAAAGACATTGAATCTTCACACAAAGGAAATGGATTTTATAATGAGTGCAGTCTGAACAGAACTAATCTCTTTCTTGGATCATTACTTCACCTAATCATAAAACCCTTTTTAATTCAAATCCTTGCAGGGTTCTAATTGGTGACCTCTGGAGTCTGATAATTGTTTAAGATAGCTGGTCTTTTGCAGTATACTTAATGATATTTGCAATTAAAAGTGAGAAATGTGGCTTAACCCTTAGGTGTAACTAAAAAGTAAATTTTCTTTTATTATCATTCCTTACTCCCAGTGTTACTGACCTTAAGTCTCTATTAACTTAACAAAATGCATGTATTTCTTTTGTGGATTTATTAAATATATATTTGAGAAATACACTGGGTTATATTCAGAGTAGTCTTCAGTTGTTTGGAAGAGCCAATGGAGGTATTGTTTCCGAACAAGCCCTAGCCTCTTTTTTTCTCTTGTGTAGTCTGTATTCCTGTTTGCCCCTTTGGGAGATTTAAGTAGATGCTGAGCCAGTCTTTCCAATACTTTCAAATAAACATTTATCATTTATAAGAATTTTTTTGTGCTTGCTTCGGCAGCGCATATGCTAAAGTTATAAGAATTTTTCTTGCGACCAGATGAAAATGGGTCAATAGTAGAGAAATATGTCTGGCTGGTATTTCTTGTTAGACCCAATAAAATTGTGGGTGAACCTGAGCTACTTATTTGTTTCTTCACCTGTGTGGGTGATGGAAATTAGTTTGCACTGTTTTACATTTGTTGTGTGTTTAACTTCCTCTTTTGCTTTTGTTATATTTCTCAGCAGACAGAGTGCATTCAATGAGTACAACTAATTTACTACCTTTGTAGAAGTCCTTGTAGTACCTAGAGGTGAAGCTTCATCTGTTTTGTTTACTTGTTGCTTGAAATATTTCATTTCATTTTGAAGACAACAGTTTGTAGGATAATGTTTTGGGGAGTAAGCAGCACTTTGAATCAGATAATCTTATACAGTCAGATTTTAGCTGTGTCACTTACTGGGTGTAATAAAAGGGACTGGATAATTTCTGTCCTGAGAACTTACAAAGACTAAATGTATATAAAGCCTCTAGTGTAGTGTCTACAATGTGAGAATTACCGAACTTGTTCATTTCCTTCTAATTTTTACTTTTGCTCTTCATTGGTTTTAAATTGTGACAAACCTTTTAATTTGTTTATATTAAAATTGTTAGGATTTAATGCCAAGATTCATTATTCTCTTTTTTTGAGGGGGAGTACTGGGGATTGAACTCGGGTCCTTGCACTTGCAAGGCAGGCCACTGAACCGCTGATCTAAATCCCCGGCCCTCATTAATCTCATTTCTAAAGGCCTCTGAGTGTTTCTGTTTATTTAGGGCACAATTTTCTATTTTATTGAGGTATTAAATAACTGTATTTTTTCTCTTTGTTTTTCTCTTTTCTGCCATAATGTCCCTTGTTTGGTGAACGAACAACTGCATATAGTTAAAGAGAAGATGACAGTATAAAATACAAAGACAAGTGTTGGCAAAGATGTGCACAAATGGAAACCTTTACATACTGTTGGTAGGAATGCAAATTAGTATAGACATTAGGAAAAATCATGATAGAGATTCCTCAAAAGATTAAGAATAGAACTACTGCATGATTCAGTAATCCTACTACTAGGTATTTATTCAAAGGAAATAAAATCAGTGTGTCAAAGGCATACCTGCCTTGCAGTATTTATTACATCATTATTCACATTAGCCAAGACATGGAACCAAATGTCCAACATGGATGAATGTGCTAATAAAATGTGGTATGTATGCTCAGTGGAACATTCTTAAGCTTATTCAGGTTCTTCAGATCTTGAGGACATTATGTGAAGTGAGCACTGGGCAAAGATTTCTGTTTAGGGAAATAAGACAATATTTTATTGGTTAAAATGCAAAGTCCTAGTTGAATTTGTTGCCTGTGTCTGATTAGAGAACCTTAAGTGCCCTTTTCCAAGGCTCTGATCCTGCATTCTGAGTTGCATTTCAGTTTTTGTTTGTTTGTTTGTTTTTGTAGGAACACAAGGCTTTAATCTAGAGCTGTCTCAGCTGGTGGCTTACCAGTTAGGATAATTTTAACAAAATAAAATAACTGACACAAAGTAGGTACACTGTGAAGTAAATAAAAATGACCTATTTGCAGGGGCTATGAATTTGGCTCAGTGGTTGTGCTGCCTACCTTGCAAGTGCAAGGACCCAAGTTCGATCTCCAGTACCCCCCGCAAAAAAAAGTGGAAAAAACTGACCTATTTGCATTATGTAATATAGTTTTCAAAGTACTTTGATAAAACCTTTGTTTTGGTACTGGTGATGACTTGGTTAGTTTTCCCTGAAATGTGTTAATAGTACAAAGCACTTTTTACTAATTCATAATTAGGACCTCTTTTTCAAAACCTAAGAAAGCAAAAGGAGCATGGACTTAGAAATAAGACAAACAAGGATTGGAATCCTGAATCCCACTTGTGTAAGAGATTGGATGTCTTTAAGCAGATGTTGCCTTTCTGTACTGTGTAAATCATTTCTACACTGTGACATTGTTACAGAAATTAACTATAAAAAGTCATCAAATAAGTTTAGCTGCCAGTATGATAGTTATATTTTTGTTGTTTATCCAATGTGATGGATACAGTTAATTTCCCTTCTAGAGGAATTTGGCTGTCATTTGCTTGTGTATACATTTTAATCTCAATGTTTATGCATATTCAAGGACATTTTGTGTAAAGATAGTTGTTCTATGCTTGTAAAAATATTTTACTTTCTGGAATTCTGAATATTTAGGCTACTGTTTCCTTCTGCCCTGATGGAGATGTATTTATCTGTATTTATGATGAGATTTTTCATTCTTATTAGACGGCGATAGATATCTCTACCCAGCTCTCCCTTTCATTTCTGCTTATGCAACATTCTTTGCAAGATTATGAGCTGCATGAATCAATCTAGTTTGGGCAGATTTAAGTGTATTCAACTCAGTTTGAATGTAGTAGGTGTTCAGTTAGATTTAGATTATTTAAATAAAGTCATTTCTTAGTGAAAACATTTGTAATGTTGGAGGTTAAACAATTTCTTAATCAGGTATTAGCCAGAGTAACATTTTACTAATCTGTCCATTAGAATTTATAGTGGCTGTGGTTGCTGTTTACATATCTTTTGAGATCAGTGTTACTCCCCCAGTTGGACTGTTGTGTTCTTTCAGTATAGATACCTGAAAGTTGAACGTGGGTACTATTAATTCTGTTATCATATGCACCTTACTATAGATCTACGTTAACACCTGTCTTTTAATTATAATTCCTGAGTTAAGGTTTTCTGGAAAGCAGCAAAGGATTCTTTTGACTTTGTTAACACTTTATTGTATAGCCTGAACTGCATTATTCACTTAAACTTTTCTGACCCTTTTATTAGTTTTTATTCAGTACCTTTAAAAATCTGTTACAGCTTTTAGAAGAGCACTTTTTAGCACTGACTACTCATTCTTTATAAACTCACTATGCTTGTTCCAATTTAATTTAAAATATTTATTATTTCTTTCCTTTATTCAATTGTTTAGAAAACATTTATGAAACCCTTTCTATGTCAGTGATAAATATTGGACTGTAGTCTAGTAGATACAAGTTCCTACCTTCCATAGGTTACATCCTTGTTTGGTGTGGAATAAATGTGAGCAAAAAGTAGGCATTTCTGTAAGGTATGCTGTGGTGCAAATGTGGTACAACAAAACAGGGCGTTGTGAGAGTATCATCGGCTCACCTGTGGGAAGAGAGGAAGGTTGGTGTTCTAGAGTTACACAGAGTTCTGTTTCCTGTGTTGCTCCATGTATATGGAGTTAACCACTTACCAGTCCAGTTATTTAAGTAAAGGATGACAAAGTTGCCTATTTTTTGTTGATTTTTACAAGATAATATAACAGGACATATAAAAAGGACAGTTTTATCAAATTTATTCAGTACAAGAATGGATTGATTGAAATGGATTCATTGACACCTGCCCTGGTGATGCTGGGGACAGTCAGTACCTAAACAAACTCGCTGACCAAGTACCACTCAGGGAAGCTGTTAAGGGTTATATTAGAAAATATATCACCCTTCAAGAACTTACTATCTTGTATAGACATTTATGTTACTTGATAAATGCTTGCAGTAGGTTATTATGATCGTACCTACTTTGCTAATATTCGTTGTTTAATCCTCATCATGATCTAGAGGGTAGATGGTATTATTTCTCCTGTTTTGGAATTTAGATTACTCTTTGACAGCCATGGAACGAGTGCCAGCATAGGGTTTACACTTGGGCAGTTAGAGTCTACCCAGGAGAGTTCCAGGGTTTTTCCTCTCTGAGATTTTGCCTTTTGCTGTCTTCTTGCAGAGCTCTTACTGTTAATGGCTGTTCAGAATTCAGCAGTCAGCAGTGCATCAAAGGGGCCTGGGTTGACAAACAGTGAACCCATTTGCCATTGTTGTCTCTTTTCAGGTTCTGGGCTAGAGTATCCATTTTTGCATTCATTTTAAACTATGGAAATTGATCTGTTGGAATATGGAAGAAGCACACAGGACCTTAAAGTACTTTGAGTTAATCACCTTTGCAAACATGACTTCTGTAACTCCTTGTAGTTACTGAACCCTGTAATTTACTTAGTAAGTAGAAGAATCTTTCTTTACTTTTTCTTTGGGGTCTGAGCCTTGAACCACCTCTGATGCCACACAAAATTCCAAGTGCTCCTTTAACTCCATTTTCAGACCTCACTGAAGGTCACCAGCATTGAGGTTCTTCAGTTTGAAGCTGTTTTTATGACCCTGAAACATATTTCTCACCGAAGAGCTTTACTGTACACTGGGAAAATCAGGTAGAAGGATGAGCAGATAGAGCTGCATTAAGAAAATCCCTTGCTCATAACTTGGGATTTATGGCTTCCAGAACATTTTCACATGTCACTTCTAGACGAAAGAAATACAAAAGAAATTAAAAGGCATACTCTTTACTTATTCACAGTAGCTGAGAGGTAGAAATAATCCAAATGTTCACAGACAAGTGAGTGAAAAACAAAGTATGGTATGTTCATGCCGTGGGACATTATTTAGTCTTAAAGGAAGGAAGTAGAGTCACATGTTCCTAGGACATCAGAGATACTCTAATAATGGAAATAAACTGGTACGAAAAGACAGCTACAGTACATTCTACCTGTGTGAGAGCACTTAAGTAGTCAGATTCATAGAGACCGAAGGTGGTAGAATGGTGGCTACCAGTGGCAGTAGGGAAGGAAAAGCGTGAAGCAGTTCTCTAATGGGTATAGAGTTTCAGTTTTGCAAGATAAAAAGGTTGATTTCTTCCCCAATGATGTAATTGTGTTTGACACCACTGAACTGTACCCTTCAAAATGGTTAAGGTACCAAATTTAATTATGTATTTTTTATAGTTAAAAAAGAAGTAAAGTATGGGCATTTGAAGTCAGATAAGTACGGTTTTGCTATACTTGATCTTAGCTAGAAGGCTGGGAAGTGATTGATAAATATGGGTTTGAATCCTGATTCTGGTTAGTTATTAGCTGCCTAACCTTTTGCTAATTTCTTAAACATGTGAATCCTCAGGATGTGACTGTAAAATGGACGTGATTATGACTAAAGGGATTATTCAAGTCAAATACACGGCCTTGTATTGCATGAGTCATTCTCAACAAAGTAATAATAATTATTGCTTTTGTAACAAGTGATTTCTAAAATAATTTTCATTATCTTTTAGCATTTTGTTGTGTAATTTCATATGCATGCAGCTCAAATGGAACCTTTGGGGTTCAAAGGAAGTTCAAAAACTGAACTCTTCAATTTGCTGCAGAGGTAGTGTTGGAGACCTTAATACCTTTCCTGGTCCCCCTTCCAGCCCTCTCTGCCCTCTCTGTGCCCAGGAGGCTGATGTGGATGGGTAAGGGCTGCATCAGCATTGCCCATACCCTCTGCCTTCTGGTTGGGTTCAGGAGCGTATGTTTGTGGTCACTAGCAGAAGATTGGCAGGGCCCAGAATTGAGCCCAGAATGTTTATTTTCTTTGGCTTTTTTCCTGTTGGGATGCAAGGATGGTTCAACATATGTAAATCAATAGATGCAATATATCACATAAACAGAAGTAAGAACAAAATTCAGCTGACCTTCTTAGTAGACACAGAAAAATCCTTTGATTAAATTCAATATCCATTCATGATAAATTCTGAAGAAAATAGGTAAAGAAGGATCTTACCTCCCTTCCCTTTTGCAAAAGATCTCTTTGTTTCCTATTATCTTTTATTTTGCTCTTTTTTTATATTTGGAAGTTTAACTAGAGAAGTGGCCATTACTTAGGAAACTATACTGTATCAGGGTGAAAACAAATTAGCGAACAAAAATGAAGCAGATATTTACACTGTTATGAAACTATTTCTGCAATGACAGTAATTGGTATTTGTGGTTTGAAAATGCAGCATTTTAATTATCTAAAACTTTAATCACATATTTGGTTATTTCTGATCTGGGAGATGGTATTGGTTTGCGAAGCTGTATAAAACCAGATATAATCTGGGATTAATAAAAGTCAAATCCTCTATGCATTTGACCCAAAAAATCTGATTAGATTTATTTCTATTGGTTGGCCTTCCTTTGCTGTAGTTAACTGCAGATCATGTAGTTAACTACAGCCATCAGGTTCTTCTCTTCCCAGGTTGCATGGATTTTAGAATATATTATTCTCATTGTAAAATAGGCATAAATACAGGGTGGCTTTCTTGAGGCATTATAGAACATCTGGCACAGTTGTTGCTATTTTTTACTTTACATTTTATTGGATTTCATGAAAATATGCTACTCACAATCCTCAATTAAGTGGAAAATACAAAATTGTTGATTGAATGGTATCTAATAAAATTAAAGTCTTGACCAGTTTTGTCTTGCGCTTGAAAGGCATGAAGGCCTGAGAGAAGTAGAGCAGCCATGATTTAAACCAGATTTGTTGAACCCCAGAAATGGGTGCCAGGGCTGTCTGCATTGCTGTGTGTTGCAGCAGGTCCAGGGGGTACAAACTGCATGCTTTCAGCCTTGTGTGAGGCTCACACAGACTTTTAAAGATAAATTGTAAGGACTGAAGCATTGTATTACAACATAATTTAAGGCTTATTGTTTTATTGTTGTTGTTGTTATTTTGGTACCTGGGATCAAACTCAGGTCTTTTACCTTGCAAGGCAGGCACTGGAACCACTTAGTTAAATCCCAGCCCAATTTAAGGCTTTATTTAAGTTAACAATAATGTGTTTTAGCAACTTCAGTTTTTTAAGTGGACTCTGTGTCTAGAGAGCAAATTAGGTGTTTTTAAAATAGATTTTCTTGTGTAATATGGGTATGTTCAAACTTTGATATATGGTAGGATACAGAATTTTTCTAATTTTACAATCTTACACATTCTCAAAATGTTAAATGTTACTCATGGAAAGAGGAATATTTGAAATTTAGCTTTTATAGAATTTAATGTAAAATTGTGCATCTGGTGTGAATTCTCAAAAATTTTTTGTTATTTGAAAAGGAAGAAGGCAATTAGATCTATTTTGACACACATACACATATAAACATTATTTTAAGGATGTTTTGATGTATCTAATTTTATTGACTCTTTTTACTATGTGAAAGATACTTCTGATTATCTCATAGGTAGGTAATAAATGATTGGATTTATTTCCTCTACTAATTAAAGCTGAAGTCATGAATTATTACACTTCAAAAAACAGCTGATGTGTGACTTCTACTCTTTATTGAAAAACAGAGATAATTAGGTTCATTTTTACCATTAGTTCTGTAATTTCAAATAATGTGTTTCTTTATAAATGCAAAATTTCTAAAATACTAAATAATTCCTCAAAAGTATACACAATAGAAGTTAACCACTTCTTATAAAATAATTTTATATTCTGTTATACTGTTTTAAATTGATCTTGTGCATATAGAAAAAAATCTATACAAATTAAAGGTACCTTCTCTTTCACTATGTATTATTTCCATACAGATCAAAAGTTTCTATAGTACAAGGAAATGGGACTCCTTAGTGTGGCGACTCAGTACTTCTCTGTTCCTGTAGCTTCAGTGCTGTGGGTTAGTTTCCTCTGCCTTTACCCAGGGGTCCTTCCTGTCTTCTGACTCTCCCCTTCTGCCTTCTCCCTCACTATCTGTATTAATTCCTCTTGCACAACATTGGCCAACACTATCCTCTTCTCCTGCTCCAGTTGTGTATCCTGCAGTCCCACTGGAGTTAGCTCAGACCCTGCACCCAGGTGGCGCACACATGAGCTTTTTGGGCTCCATCCCACAAGAGTGCTCTGCTTCACTGTGTACTGTGCCTGTGCCACCCACACTTCCGCCTGGCTCAGTACACTGATTAGAGTTTCACTGTTGTCTCCCTTCCTTACGTCTGATAATATGCTGTGGTGACTCACAAAGCTCAGGAAAACACCTTGATTGCTGTTACTAAGTTTGGTCAAAGAGAGAGTTTTGTCAGCATACACAGATCACATAAGACCTCAACATTCTATTTTTAAATGTTTATTATTATTGCTATTGATTGGTACATGTTTGTAGTACATAAAGGATACGTTCATTTTGGGGAGTTGGTACATACATAATATGTACATACATACATAATACATCTTAATTCTTTTCTCATCCTCTTCCCTTCCCTTCTTTCCATCTCTTGATCCTCTTCCCTTTTGCATGTTTTAGAACCTAGAACCAAATCCTTAGATATTCTAGTGTTAAACATGAAGAATCTGAATCCAAGCAAGTATATTTTATAGAATTTCACAATTATTAGTAGATTGAGGACTCTTGAAATCTTCCTGTCTTTAAATTATAACAATTCCTTGTCGTGCATTGAAAATTATTGTTTTTAATAAATTTGTTAAGAAATTGGAGGCCACAGTACGTTGGAGTAAAAATTCTCCAGTAATATCATGAGGCTTTTTGGCTGCTTTAGTGGTAAATGAATCTCTAAATCTGAAGCCTTTGCTTTGAACACATCCTCCTTTTACCATAAGGTGCAATGAAAATCTTATTTTCTTTTTGATACAACATAGAAATTGTGAGAAAGACTACAGTGGCATACTGTCCTCAGAGTCATACGAGCCTGGGGTGTAAATCCTGCCTTTGCCAGTTGTCACATCACCTCTCTTATCCTCCTGCCTTGTCTGTTTTGGGGATTGAATTATGTCATGAGTGTGAGGTGCCTAGTCCAGGAAAAGCACCTATTAAATTCTTAAATATTCCTATCTTAATAAGCAAAGTGGGTAATACAGTTTTCCCTCCGTACAACTGATGCCATTTCTGATGCCAGATTTGGCTCCTCCCCATGCTGCTGTTACAAAACAACTGGTCCACAGAAGGTAATAGACCCACCTAGTACTCAGTTGTGTGCCTCTTATGCCACCAACATGAGTGGAGTGAATGAAACAGCCTGCTCGTATTTCTAGACTCTGAAATTTGCACACAGTAAACTCTTGGATGAACATAAAGGTTTAACCTAAGAAGAAGTTTTGTTCTGGTGGTAGAGGTGCACATTCTTTCCCCATTTAGGAATAGTAGTTGAATGGCACATAAAGTGCTTTATGACTATCAAGGTAGGAATGATTGATTCCCCCATTTCTGCTGCTCCACTGAAAGGGACAATTGCACAAGAAAAATGAGATTTAATGAGGTCGAGCTTTGAAAGATCAAGATGAGATCATCATTGTAACATTACAAGTAGAGCGAAGAGCATGAAGAAAAACATTAGCATGTAGTTGGTAATGTTACATGTGAGGAGGTAAGATTTGGTTGGGGAGGTGACTGATGGAAGGTAAGGGCTTTTAATGCCATCTTAGAGTCAGTTCTTAATTGTATAAGCTATGGAAAACCCGGCAAGATTGATAAATAGGGATGTCAGTGCTTTGTAATGCTGAACTGAGAATGCTTTCTGACTTTTCTTTGTCATTTGATCAGCCTTGCTCTAGGATTCCAGAAGGCCCCAAAGAACTTTATTTTTATTTTTATTTAATCCAATTCCCCTCCATTAGCAGTTAAGACTTGACAATCCATGATGTATGCATTTTTTCCATTTATGAAAATTCATTGATAAAATAGGGAATGTGTCATTGATGGAAAAACTAATAGCAATTTAATAGTTCATATTTTTACATTTTATTTCATGCCACATCCAAGCTAACCAGAACTTCTAGCTTCTGCAGTTCTGTGTCATACACTTCATGGTTATCTTTTTGCCTCCACAGAAATAGAAAAGTTTCAAAAAGGAGAAGGCAAGGATGAAGAAAAGTACATTGATGTGGTGATTAATAAGAACATGAAGCTGGGACAGAAAGTGTTAATTCCTGTAAAACAGTTTCCTAAGGTAAGACAGTGAGGTCTCACTGTATATGTGTTAACCTAACTCACAAGGATGCAGATTCGGATTTATATTCTGTTTGGTATTTCCTAGAGTTATTTTCTCTTAGCACCTACTTCATACAAACACATGTGAAGTTAATCAAACGTTTACTTAGTGACTTTAGTAATTCTGTCTTTTCTGTATGACTAGTGTGAGTTATGGAGCCCTAAGAAAACACATTTGAGTCTCATGAGTCAAGTGGGCAACCTGTCTTTTCACTTCACTTTGCTTGTTTCTATTTTGGAGTTGGATGGTTAAAAATTAAATGAGATTATCCATACTTGGTGCTTGGAACAATGCTTGGCACACATATGTTCAAAATTGTCATCTGTTCTAATTTTATATAAATCTCTTCCTGTTTATCCTTTTTTTAAGTATCCATGTATGTAATTCAAACATACTGCTGTGTATGTATCAGCAGCTTATTTCTTTTTATTGCTGAATAATAATCCCTTACCTGAATGTAGCATAGTTAATCCATTTGCTTGTGAAGTTTCCTGTTTTGGGTTATTGTAAATTAAATTGCTGTGAATATTTCTATAGAAGTCATTTTGTGATTGTGTATTTCCATTTCTCTTGGATAAAATACTTGTATTAAAATTGATGAATGTTTAGTTTTATAAGAACCTCCTCTGCTTTTTTTCCAAACTGGTTGTACCTTTTAACATATCCGCAGATAAGACATGCCTGGTTGTAGGTGTCTTATGTCTTCATCAGTATCTGGTGCTGCCAGATTTTCTTTTATGTTTACTAGTCATTTTGATGCATTTTTGTGATATTAATTGATGTCTTCCTGATAATTAATAGTTTTGTGCAATTTTTCATATACCTGTCATCAGTTGTGAAGCTCAAGTCCTTAAACTGATTCTAAGACTTATCTAAGATCCAGGTCTTCTGGTAGATTTATATTCTGCAAATATTTACTCAGCTCAGTTTATGGTTTGCATGTTTTCTTCATAGAGACTTGTGATAACGGAAGTTTTACATTGTGATGGGGCATCATTTTCAGGATTTTCATTTATGGTTAAAGTCCATGATGCATCTCAAATGCATTTTTTGTGTATGATGTGACATAAAATTTCTGTGATTTGACTGTGTCTTTCAAAAATGCATGCATTGGAAGTTTAATCCCCAGATTTGTATGTTCATGTTATTTGGAGGAAGGGCCTTTGACAGATACATAGGATTCCTTGAGATCCTGAGGTCTAGGGCCTCCATAATGGCATTAGTGGCTTTATAAAAAGAGAAGGAGAGTCCTGAGCTGCATGCTTGCAGTGTCTCCGTGTGGTGCCCTCCTCATGTTATAATGCAATCAGAAGTCCCTCACCAAACTCTGGGCAAGGGCTGCTGCTGTGTTCTCAGACTTCCCAGCCTTGGGAACTGTTAGCCAAAGAAACCTCTGTTCTTCATATATTACCCAGTCTCAAGTATCTTGTTTCAGGGACAGATAATGGACTAAAACAAAGGTCGAGCCCATTTTTCCCTGTATCAGTGTCCACTCTTTCCAGGACTACTTGTTAAAAGATATTTTTTCTCTCTCCACAGATTACTTTAGAACCTTTGATGGAAACCAGTGACCATGGGAGTGTATTTCTGAGCTTCTTATTCTATTCCGCTGATCTGTTTATGGGTCCTTATGCCAGTACCCTACTGTCTTTTGTACTGTAGTTTTTATAAACAGTGAGACAGATTAGGTATTTTCACTCAAATTCTGTGCTTATTCATGGAGGAGGATATCACATGGGTTATTTACAGTTCCATGTAAATCTAAGAACTCATTTGTTAGTCTCTTCAAGCTGACACATCAAACTGAATATTGAACAATACTGAGTCTTCCATTTCTTGAATATGGTTCTTCTGTTCATTTTTAGGTATTCTTTAATTTCTGTCAGCAGCATTGTATATTTTCAGGGCAAGGTCTTGTATTCCTTTTGTTAAATTTATTCCTAAATAATCTATGCTTTCCACAGTATTTCACATACTTTTTGTTAGTACTGTGTGTTCACAGTGTAGAGAGTCACATTCACCACAGGGGATTGGCATACCTGGCATATCTTAATTCCTCCTTTTTTTGTCCTCTACCCCTCCTCTCCCTCAACCTTTCTTCCCCTCCTCATTTATAAAAGCTCTATTTCCATTTTTTGCCTTTCAATCCCTTTTCCCTTACTTTCCTTTCCTCTCTCCCATCTCTTGTTCCCCTTCCCATTTGAAAATGTTCTTCCTGCTTCCTAATATCTGTCCTCCATTTTGCCCCGTTTATACTTTAGGTTTCTCACTCCAGAGAAACAATGTGATATTTAAACTTGTGTGTCTGATTTATGTCACTTAACATTATCATCTCAAGTTGCATCCATTTACCTAAAAATGCCTCATTTATCCTTTTTTATGTCTGAGTAGTATTTTGTTGTATATACTGCAAATACCACATTTTCTCTATGCATTTATCTTGTTTTCAACAATATTATAAATTTACTATTTTTAAATTATTAGTTTTTGCTTCTAATATAAATTTTATGATATTCCCTGCTATCTTGGTAAATTATTAGTTTTAGTTGTTTTATAAATTCTTTGTGATTTTTGTGAATATAATCATTATATCACCTGCTTAAAGAGTTTTACTTCTTCCTTTCCAATTTTTATACCTTTTGTTTACTTCAGTGGCTAGTATCTAGATAAGGCTGAGTACAAATAGTGAGTGTAGGAACCTTCCTTCATTCCCAAACATGGAGGAAAGCTTGCGGTATTTTTACAGTTGAAAATTGTAGCTCTAACCTTTTTGTAGATAACATGTGTTAGGTAAAATATGCCTTCTGTTTCAGCTTTGTTGACAGTTTTGATCCTGGATAGATGATAACTTTTGTTCATTTTTGTTTTGTTTTGACTTGTATCCAGTGAAATGAACATAGGTTGTTACTTCCCTCTATTTTTTGCATAGTAAAACTTAACTATTCACTTTTTCTAAATTAAAACTTTACGTCCTCAGTTAAACATTATATATAAACATAAGGACATTATATATTTCTGGATTCAGTTGCATCTGTGATCCTGAATGATATTGGCATATCATTTTAAATATATAGTTTTTAAGATTTTGCCATTAACATTGTTAGTTTCATAAAATGAGCCAGAAAGTATTTCATTTTTCATATTTCTTTCTAAGTATTTGTTAAAATTCACCAGTGAAGCCATCTAGGCTTGGATTTGGATGATCAACTCAATACCTTTGATTGATAAAGTACTTATCAGATTTT
>NW_022900917.1:77611868-77629533 GCF_012274545.1 Fukomys damarensis
GAAGTTTTTCTTTCAATTTTGTAGCAGTTTTTGATGTGTTGTTTTAAGAGATTGGTCCACTGAAGTGTATTTCAGTTATGGTTTCTTCATATGTCTTCTGATCTTTTCCTTTTTTAAAATCTTTTTAAATTTTTATTTTTTATTAATACATTTTAGATGTCCATAATGACAACATTCATCATGGGGTATTTGTACCTGTACATGATATATATTGCTTTTTTTTCTTTTCCCATTTGACTTCAGTTGCATGCATGGGGACCTATTGATAATCTCACTGATCTTCCTTTGGCTCTTGTTTACTTTTGTTAGTTTCTTTTGTTGTTGCTATTTATTTGTTTTCCTCTGTTTTTTAGAATGGATAATTTCTACTTTTGTTTTTTACACTTGTTTCATTTTTTGGCTATATTTTTTTGCTATCTTCATTTTACTGTTAACTCTGTCAGGTAAAATTTTATGTCAGGGGTTGTAATTATCTATTACAGAATTTATGTTTAATACTTGTGTGTGAAAACATTTTTTCTATTTTGAGTTGGTTTTTTGTTTGTTTGTTTGTTTGTTTGTTTTTTGAGACAGGGTCTCACTATTTAGTTGAGACTGACCTGGAACTCACTATGTAGCCCACGCTGGTCTCGAACTCACAATGATCCCTCTGCCTCAGTCTCCTGAGTGCTGGGATTACAGCACCACTATGCCTGGCTATTTTGAGTTTTTATCTTTTCATTCAAGTGTTAGTTTCATTTATGTCAATGAGTACAGTTAAAAGCATGTGGTACTATTTTATCTTTATTAAGAATCTTATTCTAGTTCTTTACATGTTGAGTAATTTGGGGGTTATATCCTGGACATTGTGAATATGTTGTAGAAACTCGAGATTCCATGGTATTTCTCTGAAAAATGTTGATATATTTGTTTCCCCAGCTAGTCAACTTAGTTGGATGCAGACTGCTGACTTCATTTATTGGTTTGGCCTTCAGTTTTTTCCTCATTTTGACTTTTGCACATAATTTTTGACACATGTGATTCAGGGGTCACCCAGAGATTTTAGTAGACTTTATACACAAAATTTGCAACCACACTTCAGATTCTGTCTTTTCTAGGGTTTCTCCCTCATATTTCAATACTGTGGTTGTCTCAAACCCTGCTACTCGGGCTAAAAATTCTAAAATCAATTCAGCCCTGGCTCTTTCCCTTATTATCTTTGCTCCCTTTCACAGAGTGTACTTTATTTGGTGACTCTCCAGGGTTTCACTTAGTTGGCTTGTGTATTTTAGAGTTGAAGAGTTTATGGTTGACACCTATAGATAGCCTGTTATAGTGCTAGTAGAGCATGTACTCCTTTACAAACTGAAAACTAGTCAGGGACTTTTCATACACAAACTCATTATCAAACAAAGCATAGCTCATGGTAACCTTTACAAGTTGATTCTTTGTGCTCAATATGTTTTATATGATCAGTATACAATATAAAGATGCCCAGAGAGCTCCTGTCTATAAGCAGTTCATAGTCTAGTAGATGATGATTAACCCAAAGTTGATACTTTGTTGTGCAACAAGCTAGTGCAGGAAATAAAAAGTATGAATAACGTGTATGAATTAAAATCTCTCATACTTGATGAGGTAAGGAAAAACGAATTATCATTACTGGGTCTAATAGCTTGGAGTCCATTTCAGATGCCTGTAATGTCTGAGGTTGGTTACTTAGGGGTTCACTACTTTAAGAATCATCAAAAAGGAACCTAAACATGCAAGGTTCAGGCAAGGTTGTGTGAACATTGATGCAGCACTGCAGTCAGTTCTAGGAGAAAGACCTTCACCCCTTTCATTGAGCTGGCCGAGAGGGACACAGAGCCCTGCACCATGGGGTGAGGAGCCACATGGGTGCAGCTCTGTTTGGGGCTGGTGCTGACTGCACACCTCAGCTTCTGAGGTCAGAGACAGCTCGGTTTCTGAACCTCATTATTTTCATTAACTAAAAAATTTCAGTTCTTTTGATGAACTGTTTTCTGTACTTTTTGTTGTTGTTGTTGTTTATTTGTTTTTGTGTGTGTTTTTGAGACAGTATCTCACTATGTAGTTTAGGCTGGCCCTGAACTCACGGGGATCTCCTGCCTCAGTCTCCCAAGTACTGGGACTACAGGCGTGTGCCACCATGCCCGGCTTTCTGTACTCTTTCAGTGGCATGCATTGTCCGTAGTATCAACTGTTCATTATTCAGGCCCGGAAGTTCATTTACTTTCTTGAGTTATGTATCTGACCATGTAATAATATTGTTTTGGTTTGAGTTTGTAATATCCCTCCAAAGCTCATGTATTGGAGGCTTGATCCCCATTGCAGCAAAGTTAGAGCTTGGGGCTGGAGAGGTAATGCCCTTGGTCAGTAGATTGATCCAGTTGGTGGATTCTTAATAAAATAGAATTGATAAGAACTATTGGAAACTCAGGAAGGTGGTGCCAAGTTGAAGGGAGTGAGTTATGAGTGTGACCTTGGGACTAGATCTTGTTCCCAGTCCCCTTCCTCTCTGTGTCTCTCTTTCTGTCCCCCTAACCCCACCCTGCCCTTTCTCTCTTACTCCCAGCTGCCAGGAGTTGAATAGCTTTTCTCCACCTGCATCTTTCCTTCATTATATTTCCATCTACAGGTGTGAAAACAGTGGCGCCAGCTAGTCATGACTGAAACCTCTAAAACTGAGTAAAAGCGAAACTTTCCTCCTCTAGTGGTGGCTCTATCCATTCAGATGTCGCACAATTATTGAGAGTTTTGTCTGTTATGGGAAAACCAGTGATGCAGACTCTGGTCTCAAGGAATTCAGTTTTATCCAGAATGCAAATCCATGAATATTTGTTATGCAGGGTGCTGTGCAAAGACAGAAAGGAGAATCATCTTGATAACCTCAGAGAAGGCTGTTCTGAAGAGATTCTCTCTGAAGAGGTCAGAGGATCAGGGGTCAGGAGGAAGCCAGGATGCGGCTGAAGGGTGACTGTGGCAGAAAAACAATGTATGTAAGCCATAGGTGTTTGAGTAATGTCAAACTTTTTTATTTGGCTAAACAGCTTAATTTTAAGGAAACTGTAACAGGACGGGGTTAGCTAGTGGGGCTGTAAAGTTAGATGGGAAGTGACATTTGAGCTATCGTGAAGGATGTGGTGGAATTCTCCGGTTTCAGGAGAGGGGGTGCCACATGCAGTGTCAAGTTGGGTGGAAGAATGCATATGCACTATTTAGAAACTGAGTTGGAACTTGGAATTATGTCAGTCATATCTCTGTGTAATCTTCTCTTGTGACATGTCTGTTCAGCAGCGGTCTCCTCTTATGCTTGGGAGTGCGTTCCAAGATGCTCTGCAGGTGCCAGAAACCACAGAGAGTGTGCAGCTTTACAGAGGCTATTCACTGCTGTGTGTGCCTGTGATAAAATTTAATTTATAGATGAGACACAGCTTAACAACGCATAGAACAGTTATAACAACACACAATAATAAATGTTATTTAAATCTTACAAAGTGTTTATTTCCAGAATTGTGTTATATTTGGGCCAGAATACACTATGGGTAACTGAACCCTCAGAACGAGAATCCAAAGAGTAGTGGAAACTACTGTCTTATATTGTCAGGTGAAAAAAGGAAGGTAGAAAAAGTAGTTCTCAGTTTGGGAATTTTAACAACAGTTACTTTCTGGAGGATTGTTTTTCATATTATTTTCACTTTATATGTCTCTCTACCTCGGTGTTTGAAATAGCAGCATAACTTTTATAATTAGATGAAAAATACCTGTTTCAATTTTGGGGAAGAATCGGAGGATATAAATTAAGGAATTACTTTTGCACTATGGTTATTTAGAAACTTAGTGTATAATACTGTTTTAAATTCTGTAGGTTTATCTTCAGTTTAGTAAATTTCTTAATTGCTTAATTTTTCTCTTAATCTCTTTAAACATCTTAATATATACACACTCTTTGGTGAAACTTTGTCTTTAGCAACATTACTCAGGTTAAAATTGTTCCTGCTATGTGAATATTGAGAGCATGATGTTTACTATCTTCACAGAAACGCTTAAGTTAGCAATCTTTGAGGACAGTGAAAAGTATGTACTCATCAAAAATGTTTGCTCCTTGAATTTCAGGGATGCTTTCTTTTTAAAGTTGGTTTCCATTTTACTTCTTGTAACAAGTTGTGGGCCATTTAAAAATCCATGAGTTTACCACTTGGTAGAAGCCTATTCCATGGAAACCATCATAGGTTTAAAGATTCTCTAGAATAGTATTGGATAGTTACATTAAAATTTATCTTTTCTGCAGTTCCCAGTTGATTTTCAAAGACATAGTCCTCCCCCCGCGAGGATTTAGGTGGAAATTATTTTAGGCATTTATTAGTAGTTTAACTGTAGAAATAGTGAAAATATAGCTATATCTTAACTTGTAATTAACAAATAATTCTGTATATTTGTGGGATACAGTGTAAATTTTTGGTGTTGAGGATTGAGCCCAGGATTTTGTGTGTGCCCAAGCACATGCTCTACCATTAAGCTATATACCAAAGCCCCACAGTATGATTTTTTTTTTTTGGATATGTGTATCAATTTTAGAATGATCAAATCGGACTAATTAGCATAACTCACTTCACAAACCATTTTTTTCAGTAGTAAGAACATTAAAAAAAATCCTTTTAACTATTTTGAAACAGACATCAACTATAGACGCTGTTAGGTGAAAAGAGCTGAAAACAGGGACCAGACTAGGACCATAATGAGCCTTTATTATGGGGAGGCTGTGCTGGGCTGTCTCTGAACAAAGGAGAGAGAGCAGCAGGGCAGAACAGGGAGCTTCTTTTATAGGAGTAGGGTGGGGTTAACCTGAGCTGGGGTGGAGTTGAGTGAGGTAGTATTAAGAGATTAGAGGAGCCTGTGACATCACTAGCTGCTAGAGGTAGCAAGTATCAGGTTATTCTTTTGGCGGAAGAAGAGGCATGATGGGGAGAAGAAACCTGTCCTTTGTTGGGAGAAGCCATATTTTAACATGGAGGCTGCTATTCCATGCGGCAGCCATCTTAAGGTAAGGGAAATCTAACAGTTGCCACATGGTGCAATACATTAGAAGAATTTGTTCCTTCTGTCTACCCAAAACACATTCCCCTTTACTTATCTATACGCCTACGCCAAACTGCCATCACCAAAACTGATGACTGGTGTTTAGTCTTTTAGTACTGCTGCAGCAAAATGCTGAAGACTGGGTCATTATAAAGAACAATAATGCATTTCCTACAGTTCTAGAAGCCAAGAAGTCCAGACACTTTGGGTGTCTGGTAAGGCTTTCATGCTGCTGCCTCTCACATAGCAGGAGCTGAAAGAGCTTATGAAAGGTACCTGGCCACTTCCCACACTGCCCCACCTCTTAATGCCACCATGGTGGGGGTGAAGTTGCATCCTGGATTTTGTAGGGGACACATTTAAACCATCCCAGATGGCTAGTTGGTATTTTTGAAATTAGTTGATGTCGAAGAAGTCTTAAATTTAAAATAATTATTGAAAGACACATGTATGTATTATCAGTCACTAAGAGTGTTCTTTCAAGTATTCATTAAACCAGGGGATCCTGCAAAAAAAAAAAAAGTAGAAAGGTCATTACAGATGTCAGTAGTTTAAGGAGATTTCTTGGCTTATCATGGCCATTGTTTTGCAATGCACAGTCCCTTCCTTTAATTCTCCTTTTGACAACACATATTAGAACAGAAATGTAGAGAGCAAAGTTATGGGCAGCAATACAAGTCACTTGTCAAAAGTGGCTCATGTTCTCTCCTTAGAGGTCTCTGAGTTCTGGGGGTCTGCTTGGTGATAATCATGTCATAAGTATAAGTATTTGGAAGTCATTTAAGTTTGTAACTGCAAATATGATAGCATACTGGAGGCATTTGCATATTTTGGATTTCCCTCAATTTTCCTTAGATGTTTGATTGATCCAGACAGCTGCTCATAAACTTCGATTTGCTAAGTGGAATCCTTAAGACAGCCCTGCTGTGAGAGCTTCCTGAAAGAATCTACTCATGTTGTTTTGGGGGTTTATTTTAATTATTCCAACAATTTTTCTCTGAGCCAAATGAGTAATGATAACAGTAGTTATATTTAGGCCCCCCATGAGTCTTGTAAAGCACCTGACCATATTGAAAAGACTTGAAAGTGGTACAGTTAGATGTCCTCTGATCACAAAATAGTAAATTTAGGAATTACTAAAGGCTGTGTTGAATATTGTTGTCTGTAAACTTTGTAATCACGCCTTTGCCTGCAGATCTCTGAGTGTATTGCTGCTCCCCAAAATGTAAACATTTTTGTGCTCTAATAATATGTTGCTGGCTCACATAACCTTCAGTATTGCGTACTTTTATTTTGGCCCTGGGCCCCATAACAATCACCAACTGGATCAGCTGAAATGTGCGTGTCTGAACTGTTTGTCATGGAGATAAGAAATATGAACAGAACATAACCCCTGTTGCTGTGGTTGGAATATGTGCCCTCCAGATATATGCATTGGAAACTAAATCCCTAGATTCATATGTTAATGGTATTTGGAGTTGGGGCTTTTTTTTTTTTTGCAGAGTTAATGAAGATTGGATGAGGTAGGGGGGTAGGTTATGATTGTGTTCATAGATTTATGAGCTGAGAAAGAGAGACCGAACTGGTGCATTTACTGTCTCTCCTGTAATGCCCTTTGCCATGGTAGGATGCATCCAGAAGATCTGAGAAGATGCCAGTGCCACACTCTAGAATTCTCCAGCCCCCAGAATTGTTATTGTATTCTTGACAAATTACTTGGTTTTGGGTACATTGTGATAGCAATAAAAATAGACCAACATACCTCTTTTTTAGGACTCATAATCTGTTGGAAGAAAGTGACAGAAATTCATACTGTGGACTAAACTCTGAACTTTTATCAAAACAGGTAACTGATATGTAATTATATGAAGCCAGAATATACAACAAGGGATGGTACAGAAGCCTGATTACAGAGTGGAAGGCAGTCAGGTCTGTCCAGCTCTTCCACTTACTGGTACTGACTGGGATCACCTTTCTCTTTGCTGGAATCCCATCCCAAACACCGATTGGACACTTCCATTTGGATGCCCCACAGATATCTTAGCGTTTACCTGGCTGTAAATAAATGTCATAACTCCTTTTTTCGGCTCTCATGGAACTTCTTGTATTTCTCATTTCAGTAAATAACAAGTAGCACACAAGCACATCACGTGGCCTGTTCACTCTTCCTTCTTTAACCTCCTCCCCCACCATCCTTCAAAGTCAACTATCATCTATCTGTCTTTCCCTCTGTGCTTTAAACCTATAATTAGTATAGAAAAGTACCATCCCTTACCCAGTCTACTGTAATAGCCTCTTATCCACATAAATTTTCTGGTCTTTGGTTTTTAAATCTTCCAGTTCATTCTCCACATTTGTGGCCAAACTGTTATCATTTAGGATTTTCTGGATTAATAATGTCAAACACATTTATCTCTGGGCTACAGAAGTTTGTTCTGTTTAGTTCTGTTGTCATCTGTTCTCTCTCTCCACTGGTGTATCTGACCTTGAGAAAAACAGAAATTTCTTAAAAAAGATGTGTTGAGTAGGTTCTGATTGTTTACTACTTGCTTATGTCTGCACACCTAAGTGTACATGTATCTACCCATATAATCTTGAAAAGTTACATGTGCACTTCATTGCTTATAA
This sequence comes from Fukomys damarensis, assembly GCF_012274545.1. Taxonomy (NCBI): domain Eukaryota; kingdom Metazoa; phylum Chordata; class Mammalia; order Rodentia; family Bathyergidae; genus Fukomys; species Fukomys damarensis. The sequence continues at coordinate 77,619,576 of NW_022900917.1, forward strand.
AAAGTGGTAATGTCTAAATAAGTTGGGCTGCTTATCATTTATAAATTGATTCTATATTAGAATTATACTATATATTATGCTTGTCTTGCCCGACTGAGGACATGGGGACACTTGCAGTGGCAGCCCGAAGGGGATGCTTATTCTGCTCTGCCAGAGGATGCACTGATGCCCCTGCTCCCTGCTGGTCTTCTTCCTTTCTCAAAGTTTTGTAGCTCTTTATCTAACTTATGATGCATACTTCATACCACTATAAACATTGTTAAAATTCCTCATACCCTTCCTTCTGTTGTCAACCTCCTGCTGTAGACCCACCTTGTGTTTACATTGCTGATCTTATGCAGTCTCCAGTATTCTAGTTGTTTTTAGCTGTCTTTTTAAGCTTTTTAAATAAACATGTTTTATCAGATGCTCAATTACAGTATGTTCTTGGTCAGTTAGGACTTAAATAATAGAAATCTGCTTCCTTCTGTCTGCGATGTGATACTCTAGCTTTGTTCCAATTAACATTGTGCATAGTGATTGATACATTTTGGACATTGACTTTGGCTACTTACTTTCATGTGCAGGAAATATCCTTACATATTATAAACTAGGTGCTATTATAGGAAGGCAGGTAGACACCACTGTCTTAGAAGAAATTGACATCTTGGAGGCTATTAAAATTTAATTTTTTGATAAGTGTCTGCCTTGTCAGTTCCCTCTCTGAAGGACTGCTTGTTCTGCTGGGCTGTGCTCCTGACTGCGTCTCCACGCATGTGTACTTTGTGCGGAGCCCTTCCCTTGAGTCCATTCACACCTCGCAGCTCCTGTAAGTTGGTGGTGCGCAACAGGACTGATGCAATGTAAACTCCAGGCCTGAGATTTCTGGAGGCCTGATAGACAGCTTCCACTTCACTGATCTCAGAACCAAACACACCACAATAAAAGCCCACGAAGCTGTCATTTTAAGAGGAAGTCCAGGACACACAGCGGGAGCAGAATCAGTGCAACCAGTGAGAACTGTGGTGGTCCCAGTGGGTAGCCACCCCTGACTTAGGAGCCAGGAGAATAAACCACCTCTCTGAAAACTGCAATAGAACAAAAGCAAACTTTACTATGCACTCCCCTCCCTACTTCATTATGCTTTGTCTTCTCAGAAACTGGTATTGAGTTTTTTTATTTGGGACAGGCTTGCACTGTGTTGCCCAGAATGGTCACAAACTTGTGGGCTCAAGTGATTCTCCTGTTTCAGCCTGCCTGGTGGCCGGAATTCCAGGCTTGTGCAAGAGTGTTGTAGCTCATGTTGGAATTCGGTGCCTCAGATGCAAAGTCCGAGGTGGGGCCTTGAAGCAGTGCTTAGGTTGTCATGAGGGTTGAATGTTTCCTCCAGGGCATGAGCCAGTCCTTGTTCTCCTGAACTGGATTAGTTACCCAGAGAGTCAGTTGTTAGAAAGTGGGGTCCTGCTTGGGTTTTGTGTCTTCTGCCTGCTCCTGCCTTTTGCCCTCCCACTTTTCAGCTCTCTTGCCCTGTAGCAAGTGGCCCTCTTCTGATGCACCCACCTGATCTTGGACTTTGAGCCTCCAGAACCTTGAGCTACATAAACTTCCTTACTTTGGGAATTGCCAAGCTTCTTGTGCTGTGCTACAGCAACAGTAAATGAACTGAGGCACCCCTTCCTTCATTGTTCACGTTTCTGGATTGTGAGCAAATAAATTAAAATGGCTATAGCTCAAGACTGTTAAGTTTTTGGATCATTAGTTATGCAGCAATGGGTAGATACTATTACAGTGGAATTCTTCCATTCCTAATTCTCTCGGTGCCAAGTTTGATGAGGTTTTGTGGAAATTATGTGGCTTTGATCTAATCCTTGAAAGTAGAGATTCACTGTTTCTCTAGAATATAGCTTGTATAATGTCCTGAAATAGGTTTCAGTATCTTTAATCAAGCTTAATATTACCATATCGCATATTTATATGTGCATTGGGTCAAAAAGTTTAACTCCAATGCAAATGCTGTGTGAGAATTTAGGTTATCCTTTGAGTCACTTTAGTGCAGAATGTACCACTTTTAGTTGTTTAAATAATAAGAGGGCATCTCAGTCTGTTTCTGCTACTAGTTAGCTGAGACTGGGTCATTTGTAAAGAATAGAAATTTACTTTTTCGGTCATGAAGGCTGGAAAGCCCAAGATGGAGGTGGCAGCAGGTTTGGTGCCTCATGTGGCCCCCTCCCTGTGTCTGAGGAGATCCATTGGCTACTGTGATGTACTGTTTTCTCTGGATGGACAAAGGCTGTGTTCCCATCAGACAGAAGAGTGGAAGAGAATGAAGTCATCCCTCAAACCCTTTTAATTTAGGCTCCTGTCGGTTCTTGTGACTTCATCACCTCCTACAGCCCCTCTTCTTAATAATATGATCTTGGTGATTAAGTTTCAATGTAAGAATTTTAAGTGCACATTCAAACTGTAGCTGAGGGTATGTGATGAAGTGATTCTATAAGGAATAAGTATTTGAGCCAGGCATGGTGGTGCATGCCTGTAATCCCAGCACTCTGGGAGGCTGAGGCAAGAGGATCACAAATTTGAGCCCAGCCTGGGCAATTTAGCAACTTAATGAGATCCTGTTTTGTAAATAAAAAATGACTACCATGAGCTTAGTATGAAGGTCCTGGGTTCATTCCCTTGTATTTGGGAATTAAAGAAAAATAAATATTTGCTCTTTAGTCCTAGTTCTTAGAACTCATTTTATAAAACCCTTAGACTCTCCAAGTGGACCTTTTTGCTAGTTGCTGGAACTCCAGGTAACTTGATGAGAAGAGAGCTGTTTACCACGGGAACCAGCAAAATGATTAGAACATTGAGACTATGGGTCTTAGCGTGGTCTGGGAGAGGAACGCAGCTGAGGGTTGAACTAACCACCATTGGCCAATGATGAAACCACCATTAAAAACCCAGCACAGGATGGCTGGACAATTTAAGGTGCCAGTGGGAGGCATACAGGCTTGTGCTCCTTTACTCTGGTACCTTTTCCATCTGAGTATTCACTTGTGTCCTTTAATAAATGAATAAAAATGAGCAAATGACAAAGTTAGTGGAAGCCTCAGAGAGAGTCCTGAGAACTCTGATTTACAGAAGCACAGGCCATGAACTGGAGCTTGCAATTGTACCTGAAGTGGGCACTTCTTGTGGGATGAAGGCGGCCTGTGTGACCCCATGTCCAGGTGGATAGTGCCAGGATTCCCTGGAGTCTTGGAGCCTCAGTTGGTGAATTGTTTGTTGAGGGCAGGAAATCTCCACGTCCTGGACACAAAACTATATTGTATTGTGTGTGAAGGGAAAAAAGTTTATTTTTCTTCAGATGGTATCATTATTTGTGTTTTATATTCTACTACTTAGTGCATTTTTATGCTGTTACCTCAAACTGTTAAATTTCTTTGGAGCTGCTTTCTGGATTCTGTTTTTGTTTGTTTGTTTTTTATTCTTTTTTTTTGGTACCAGGATGGAACTCGGGTCCTTGTTCTTTGTTTTGTTTTTTAACTAGCCTGATAGTTGCATACCTTACCTGTTGGCTGGGTTGTTAGGGTAGCGGCTTAGAGGAGAAAGGAAGATGGAACCAAAGGGAATTTAGCAGATAGGAGATTTATCCTATAAAATTTGGTTTTTGGCTATGACACAGTGAAGTACATTAATTAAAAAAAACATTGAAAAAGTACTTGTCAAAGTCAGGGAAAAAATTATGACAATTTTGATATTATTGTGTGAGTGGGAGAATTCTACCATTGCAAGGACCTTTATGTTTTTGTTTCTTGTTTTGTTTTGTGGTACTTGGGCAGGCTAGACAAGCATTCTGTCACCACTAAGATATTCCCCAGTGATTGGAATTTTATAGTTTGTATATTTTAAAGTTCTGTTTTTCTTTTTCCTGTACAAGGAATGTTCTTCTGTTGTATGATGTTGCTGGAATACCTGTGGCTTTCTCGAAGCAACAATTACAGGATGTTGGGTTCACTGATCCAAAGTTCATTAAGTTTTGTTATTTCATTATACTTTATTAAGTATTACTGTGTACCAGGTATGTGTCAGGAAAAAAGAAAGGGATTGAAGAATGGGGAATTGAATAAAATACATTTCCTGGTCTTGAGAATCCATCATTAAAGGAAGTGTCTTAACACATAGCTTGATCCTTAAGAGAAGTACAGAGGAGGAGAGAATAGGTGGGGATGTGAGTGTCAGGAGATCAGATGCCTGGTGATTTGGCTGGGCCTGTTGGATGGCAAGGAGTTGTGAAAGAAGGGACTAGGCTGCAGGTGAACACATGCAATTTATTTTATTCCTTTTATTCAGTGAATTTTTATCATTGTTGTAAGAATGAATCCAAATTAATGTGGAGAATTTAAACAGTGACCAAAATGCAAAGAGAAAATGAAACTACTTGATGGGGGGCTGTGTGTTAAATTTGCCCTTGAGGTTATGACTTGTTATATTATCCTCTTGTCTTTTACTATCATCACCTGAGTCCCTCCTCTCCATCCCTGCCGGCTGTTTCATGTCTCAGAAACTCCTTAATGCGTGGGGCTGTTTGCCCTTTCCTTCACCTTGCATGAAATCCTGGTGCCTAGGTCCCTGCATAGGAGACAACTCATACCAGACTGTCACACAGGTCAGCCTGGCTTGAAGTTGCTCATGTACTCGGCAAAGGCCCTGCACCCTATAGTTGTTTTACATCTCTGTCAGCAAATATTATCATCTGCATGTGTGTTTCACTTGTTTATCATGTTTCTACCACTGGAATGCAAAACTAAGCACAACTGGGTCCTGGTCTTTTTTTTTTTTTTTTTTTTTCATCATTTAGGACCTAGAACACTTTCCCCACATTATCAGCAATGACACTGAGGTCCACACATTTTGTTAATGTTAAAAAATAATAAAACAATGTATTGCCCATCCTTTTGCAGATTGAAGCTTTTGTTGAGGAAGAATACAGGGTGGATGGGTCTGGGCAGACTTCAGTGTGGCTGCTTTCCTCTTGCCCACCAACTCCCCAGGGGAAGCGTTCTCAGCATTCTCCTGCCCTCCCCTGTAAGCACCCTTATGTCAGTGTGGATCACTGTAGAAAAACCCTTTAATTTAACTCTGGTTACTCAGGAGCCTCCAGCACCTCTTGTTGTAAGAGCCAGCCCCTTAGGCAAATGCTTGAGTTGTTTCCTTCCTGCACAAGTGCCTGGGGTTATTTAGAGATAGTGTTTGCCTGGGGGCTTAGCATTCATTTGCATTCTGTCCTGCTTTATTGCTGTTTTATGGTTGGGAGGAACTTGCTTTCCAGATCCTTAAATCTGAGCCAGTGGGCTGTTCTCGGAGCACTGTGAATTTGAGAATCTGAGAGAAATCCAAGATAGCTGAGCCAAAAGCAGGGGTGCAGATGCTGAAAGTGTGGGATGAGCTGGGGAGTCCCTTTCATGGCCAGAGCTGGACACTGGATTGTGGGCTCAAAGAGTAGTGGGGTAGTTGTGTTCCATGCAGAGATGTAAGGTCAGTGTTATGTCTCAAAAAGGTCTCTCTGCTGCTAGAAGGAGGTAGAAAAGGCAGAGAAAGGGCTTTACAGGAGTCTGCATGTGAGGAGGGGATGCCCTGGAGGTTGTGGACAGTCTGTAAGGTTGTGATTGCAATAGGGCTGGAGAAATGTGGACAGGCTTAGGAGACAATTTAGAGGTATTGTTAGGATATAAATTAGTTCATCGAGCTTTTATTAAATCCCCTCTTAGCACATACGTTGGAGATAAAACATTGAACACAGAAGACCAGGTCAGTGCTCTTAGGAGTCACGTCCCAAGTCCCTGCAGGGTGGTCTGCCCTCTGTGAGGCTGGGGAACTGTCAGAAACACATGTGAAACTGGAGTGACAGGGTTACAAGTTAGTTTTTGATGTTGAATTAGAGCTCAATAAAACATCCCTTTGTTCCACCAATCAATTTTTTGGTGCACACCCAGTTAAGGGAGACCTTTTAAAGGAGACCATGACATGTTCTTGAGATTTAGTTGTTTGTGAAATGACAGCTTAACTGTAATTGTTCCCTAAGGAACAGTGTCAAGTCACAAATATAGTTGAGATCAATTAAAACTAGTTCAGAAAGGTACATGGTCTTTTCCAGTGAAAAATATAATTATGTAGCTTATATATACACTTGTAGTGAAACTCAAATATACTTACTAGTATTGGTTTTCCATCTTCATAATCACTTGTTTTCCTTTTTATAATAAATATACTTATTGAGGTTGGTTTTCCATTTCATAATCACTTAAATTTTCCTGTTTACAATTTCAGTTTTTTTAATGTGTGTATATATCATCCAGTAATTGGCATCTGGAGAAAAATCAATGGTTATAGAAGTGATAACATTTTCACCTTCCATGCAGGTAAACAAATAACATTATTAGCAAATGCATATTGATTAATAAAGGAATGAATTTACTTAGACAAATTAAACCATATATAAAAATGTATGAAATTCTTACTATCTTACAGATGTAGTTGTCAAGTAAAAACAAATCTGAACTTATATAAGGTTGTACTTTACTAAGAAGATCTTTGCAGATGCCCAGAAAGATACTGTTGCTGTTGAGGGCAGAGTTGGACATGGTCGCCATGGGAGTCCATGAGACTGTGCGCTGCTTCGTGCTGTACAGCAGAAAGGGGCATTGCCCTTAGGGGGAGACATAAAGGAGGCCAGGCAGGTATGTTAAATGACAGTGGTGGCAGAGGGGCCGGTGATAAAGATGTCCTGTCCTGAGCTTAGCAGTTTCCCAGAGGGACTTTCAGGGACTGCTACTCTGTGGGCTCAGGTTTCAGTATGTTGAAGTTCTGGGACAAGGGGTGGCAGAGAGGCCAAACTAGTATTTAATCAAGACAGAATATGTAGCTTTTTCTGATTGATCAGTGGAAACAAACACATCACCTCTTTTGTGGGACAGAGAATGGCAGTTTGGGAGGGTTTGTGTTAGGCCTTGTCATAAGCAGTATCATAAGTGACATCTGAGGTTTAATCTGAGTCATCGGAGGATGAGTGGTCCTTTGCTGTAAGCTATTTTGGGGAACACAAAAGTGGGTGTGAGGGTATCTCTTAATCACTGCTTTTTAGGAGTGCAGCACTCAGGTAAAATTGGACACTGAGTCAGTGATTTACATGTTATCTCCTGCTTCAATTTTTGCAATAACTGTGAAATATCAGGGCTATTAGAAGCCATGTAGTGGTAAGTGTAGTGAGACAGGCATGGGACACTGTTCACGTCGCTGGTCAGAAGGCATTTGCCACAGTGGCACTGCTCCAGAAGTCTATTGTCAGTGGACCCCCAGGCAGGGCATGGGACTAATGGCCAATGAGAGAATTGCACTGATTTGGAAATTTATTGTTTACATCATCTAAAGAGCCTAAAATATATTCTTGGCTCATCTGTGTTGCTTTGGCCTTTTCTTGTAGAGCAGGCCAGTGGTGAGGGCTCCCTACTATAGAATGTAACTCACATCTGTGAGTCTTCTCTCTAGCAGTATTTCTTAACAGAGGTGCAGTTGTCATTGATACAGAACACTTCCTGTGAAGGGCAGCCCTGTCTATTTCTGATGGGTGACATTGTAGGCCTTTGCCAATTTACACACTGAATCCCAGTGACCCCAGCCATTGTGCCAACCAAATGAACTTGCTAAATATTTTCAAATGCTCCTGAGGGAGGTGATGCAACTTGCACTTTAACCAAGCTCATTGCCATTAGAGTGACTTAGCACTAAGGATGTTCAGTATCCACCAATTAGTTCTGAACCTCAGAGGCCCCAACTTCTAATTGCACCTCAATTCCTTGACCCGCCTGAGTGGCCTAGGCCTATTCTTGTCCTTTCGGTGTGTGGCTGTCTTGTAGCCTGTGGATGAAGGGGAGCCTGGTCTTGTGAAAGGTGGATATTGTTTAGATAATATACGTTCACAATTCATCAGTCTTTTATTTAATAATTTGACATCACCTGCACATGACCTACTCATTTTGTAGGTGATTTTTTTATACATTTTATTCAGATAGGAACCCTTCTTCGCTGTTGGTGGGAGTACAGACTGGTGCAGCCACTGTGGAAATCAATATGGAGATACCTCAAACAACCATTTGACCCAGCTATTCATCTACTGGGTATCTTGCCAACAGAATGAAAAGAACCATACCACAGCAATATATGCTCACCCCTGTTTATAGCGGCACTGTTTGTAATAGCTAAAGCTTGGAAACAGTGCAGTTGCCCAGCAACTGGAGACTGAATAAAGAAGATGTGTTTTTTCTTTTTATAAAATGAAGTACAAGTCAGCCATAAAGAACAAGAAATTAGATCTTTAACTAAAATACCGAATAGTTTCTTTGGTGTGAAAAACTATAATAGTACACAGGATCCTAATGAGATAATTAATAATGTGAAATAGGAAGTAAAGGGCTAAGGTGTAGGGAAAGTGGGAAGGGTGGGGGAAAGGTAATCTGGGAGAGGAAAAAAATATGAGAAACTGAAAAATGGAAATAAAGTGTTTGTAAATGGGGAGGGGAAGAGGGGGTGAAGGGAGGGCAGGGATAAGGGGAAAAAATGAGAATCAAGACCTATTATGTAAAGGTACAGAATCCCAATGATGAATGTAACTGTATTGTATACCTAGATTGTATCAATAAACTCAATAAAAAGAAAAACAACAACAACAAAAAACCAAGAAATTAGAGAGATTTATAGCTAAGTGGATATACTGTGAGGCCATACGCTTAAGTAAAATTAATAAGTTACACATGTGTAAATACCAAATAGTTTCTCTAGTATGAAAAAGTAAGTGTAAATAAGGATTAAAATATATAATTGATAATTGTGTAACAGGAAGAAAACTCTAAAACAGTAGAGGAAGTGGGAGGGGTGGGGGAAAGGTAAAAAGGGAGAAGAAAAAATTTGTGAAAAGGAAAAACATGGAAACAGTGTCTTTGTAAACAGGGAAGGGTGGAGGGTCTGAGGGGAGGGCTGGGGAATGGGGAAAAATAAGAACCTGATAAGTCTTGTATAAGTACAAGTTCCCAGTGTGAATGTAACTGTGTTGTATACCTAATATGTACCAATAAACTTAATGAAGATTAAAAAAAATATTCAAACTCCCATCTTGCAGCTTTCTGAAAGGTGCATGACGTAGCTGTTATCTTCGGTGACCCTACTGTGCAGTGGCACATCAGAACTTCCTGGCGTCTTACTCTTAGTTTCTCATGCTCAACCAACCCCATCTCTCACCCATCCTGCTCTCCCCAGTCTCTGGAAACTCCCACTGTACTCTCACCTTCCATGAGATCGACTTTAATATTCCACATATGAGGTGAGGTCCTGTGGTACTTGTCTTTCTGTACCTGGCTTATTTCACTTAACATAATGGATCTCCAGGTCCTCCCCTGTTGTTGAAAATGACAGCATTTCTTCTCTTTTATGGCTGAATGGTATTCCTGTGTGTACATGGACCACATTTTCTTTATCTGTTCATCAGTTGATGGACGTTTAGTTTGTCTCCATTCTTAGCTTTTATTAATAGTGCTGCAGTGAACATGGGAGTGCAGTTGTCTCTTCAACATACTGATTTCATTTCCTTTGTGTATATAAAGTAGTGGGATATCTGGATCATACCATAGTTATGTTTTTAGAGGGACCTCCTTATTGTTTTTCTTTATAGCCATACTCATTTACATTCCACCAACACTGTGTAAGAGGCCTCTTTTCTCCACATCCTCTCCAGCACTTGTTATATTTTGTATCTTTGATAATAGTCCTTCTCACTGGAATGAATTAATACCTCATTGTGGTTTAGATTTGATCTTTCATTTTGATTAGTGATGTTGTGCATTTTTCAATACTTATTGTCCATTTTTATGTCTTTTTAGAAATGTCCAATTTTGAAAGTTTTTTTTGTGCTACTCAGTTTTTTGTGTCCCATATATAT